>NC_087157.1:23653115-23910615 GCF_035594125.1 Scylla paramamosain
CAGTTTACTTTATAAATTACCAGTATAGTTCACTTCATACAAACAAATCCCTTCTGGTATTTTTTTTTTTCATAAGAATCAATGTAGCATTCGATTAAAACTAATAAAAAGACAAAAAATTAAAAAAAGACAAAGAAAGACTGGAAGGAAACACATTATATCGAAAGTAAAAAAATAAATAAAAAATTAAGTTGCTTTACAAACAGAACGTAAATGAAACCCTCACTGTACACATGCGCATTGAAAAAGCACGTCAAAAAACACATTCACGAATTATATTTCTCAATGTTTCCCCGATCAAATCTCCTCCCAAAGTTAGGGCAGCGTTCGGTAAGACGATTAGAGAAGTGCATTATTCAAAGTTTCAAGATTCTCCCTTTCTCGTGTCTCCTTCCTTGAATACACCATTGAAAACCAGTCACTGCGTTGTCCAAGTCCATAATGTTTGCGTTCTTCCTTCCCTACAACACAATACGAGTAGTCTGGATTGGAATAGGATTACGATAAGAGATTTTAAAAGAGAAAGTTCTTGCAGTCCACGAAGTTAATATTGTATCCAGAGATAGAGACAAAGAGAGAAAGAGAGAAGACATGTGTGACAAAGAGAGGAAATGCAGGAGGAAAAGCAAGAGGAAGAAGAGGAAAGTGCACGATACATATCCCCAAGAGGTGTGAGTGAGTGCCTGAGGTGGAGTGTAGTGGAGTCCAGCTTGAATCCAGAGCTTTGAGTGTGGAATGATTAGATTAAGTGTGGTGGTGCTGGAATTAGTGAAGCGAGTGAAGCAGAGGTGAAGCTGGTGAGCTAAAATTAGTGTTACTGTCAGAGAGAGAGAGAGAGAGAGAGAGAGAGAGAGAGAGAGAGAGAGAGAGAGAGAGAGAGAGAGGCAGTGAAAATAAGCAAGTGAAAACTTATAACTTAAACTGAGAACAACGCATCAAACACAAATAAAGAAACATTCATGACGAGAGAGAGAGAGAGAGAGAGAGAGAGAGAGAGAGAGAGAGAGAGAGAGAGAGAGAGAGAAAAAAAAGAATATGAGGAACACAATGAATGAGAGTGAGTGAGAGTGAGCATGATACTGATACTGGACCAAAAGGTGAAGAAAGAGAAGAATGATGGTGATGATGAGGATGACTGATACGAGCCTAAAGATAATGAAGGTGACGCCGCGCCCTCCCTCCTCCTCCCTGCAGTCACCATCCCACCACTACTGGAAGAGCAGCCTACCACCAGGGAGGTCCTCTTCACTGTCATCCACGACCCCGACCAGCCCGCTGTGCCCTTCACCCTCCCATGTCTCGCCGACGCCCTCCCAGCGCCAAGGTGAGTGCGGGGATACAACTCTAAGAGGTAAATGGGTTGTCAGATGGTAAGACGAAGACCCGTATTCTGAAACGCTTTACTCTCTCACCACGACCATTTAAAGGCCACAGAGATGATTAGCCAGGACGAGAGACGAGGGATGTGGAGGAGAAGGATGCTGGAGATGGATCTACCGATCAGAAGAAAGAGGAAAACCTAAGAAAAGACTCATGGATCCAGTGAAAGAAATGTGTGTAATGGGTGTGACTGAGGGCGTTCATCAGCTGTGGGGACTCCTGACAGAAGCATCCAAAATTGTCATGGTTTAGCAAGGGTTCTGCACTGTTAACGTAGGCCAAAGCATTTGGGAACACGGGCTTAAGTAGCAGACTTTTGAATGCGTGTGGGGATCATTGGATGTGAGTGGGAGAAAAGAAACGAGTGCGTGTGAGGGTGAGCAGGAAGGGAAAGCGTGAGTTTGATGTTCCCAATGTGACTTCCATCAGTCATTGCCTTAACTGCACGAGATTCATACACACACACACACACACACACCATGGAAGCCAAGGCGATAACAGTAATACAAGGCACAAAGGGAACCTCGCCGACCCACTACCACCACCACCTGACGAGTCGCCTCATCCATTCCAGTTACACGTGGCTGAAGGACGGCGATGAGTACGACCCCCACGGCGAGGATGACCGCGTAGAGCAGGTGGAAGGGGAAGGTACCTTGGTGTTCCACGAGCCGCGCCCAGAGGATGAAGGTAAAGAGGTGATAGGGATGGAGAGCTGTTCCGGGGAAGCTATCATAGAAACTGTAATGCGGGGAGGAAGGCAGCGAGATTTTAATGCGTCTACTAGTTGTTGACCATACATTTTAGCTCTTTTACAGCTATGGTTGTCTTTTTAACATTGAGATCACTAGTAATTTGTTTGGATGAACATAAAGAAAAAAAGAATTTGAAGTGAATTTCATCTTTGCTAAACTATACCAGTAGATTTTTTTAGAAATTGTAATACAAAGAAATAAGTCGTTTTAAAATTTGTAAATGATATTGAGAAATGATTAGCAGAAAAAGGGTTTGGACCATTAGGTACCCTTTCCATGCCCTCGCCACACACTTTCCACTTGCTTTCTTCTGTTTACTTCCCTGATGCAGTAGTTAGCCAGTATCTTCACTCTTTCATCCTCTTTACCGATAGACTCTCCCTCACTTCTTCAGTACTCTTTCTTTTCTGTAATGGAAAGAACAACTAGTGGATCTTCTTTTCCGATTTTTTCCCTTCGAATCTTCCTCCCTTGTGCATAAAAAGTACTTCTGAGTTCTTTTGCTCTTATTTTGGATAGAATATTACCAAGTTAATTTGTCTATTCAGTAGAAAATTTGAATCAGAGTAAGAAAATTAAAAACTTCGCAACTCCGTCATTTAAGATACGTGTTCATTTCCTCCTCTCCTCCCGTCAGGAACCTACCAGTGCGTGGCAGAGAATCAGGTGGGAAAGGCGTTCAGCGATATCGTGTCTGTTCGCCGAGCTGTCATGGCTTACGTGCCCAAGCAGGAACCGCGCGTGGTGACTGCCACTCTAGGCAGGCCGCTGCGCCTGGACTGTGACGTCCCCGTCGGCCACCCAATTCCCTCCGTCCAGTGGTTCCGCCAGGTGAGTAAGTGCGTCACCTGCGCTGAACTTTGTGCACGCCCCTAGATAGTGAAGGACTGCGGGCGGGCAGATGTTCTTTTTTGGTATTGAATCTTTCGGCGCTCCTCAGCATGAAATCAAATGCTAGTGTTGTGAAGGTTGGCACAAAGTAATACGGGACAAAGCACCCACACTTCGGGTACTATGGATGGCGTTGCTATCCTTTGACAAGCGTTAGGTGTGCCGCGTCCCTATCACATCACTGCCAGGCCATCCTCCTTCAGACTGTCTGTTCTCGTGTGTGTGTTTGTGTGTGTACTGTACATGAATCAGATAATCTCGACGCGCCTGTGCTCACGCCTTCTTATTGTGTCCTCATCCTGTCCATCCACTTGCCCCCACTCCTTCAGGATATCTGTGTGTGTGTGTGTGTGTGTGTGTGTGTGTGTGTCTCGGATCACGTGCGCGCGCCTGTGCTCACACCCTTTGCTCGACAGACCAACGAGGGGAAGCTGAGCAACATGAACTCGTCCCGCGTGACACAGGACGAGCGCGGCTCTCTGTGGTTCAGTCACGTAGCTCCCGAGGACGCCTCCCAGGACGCCCTCTACGCCTGCGCCGCCTTCTCTGCCGCCAGGTGAGTCGCGCCTGCCTCCGCCTTGCCCCTCACGCAGGTTAATTGAGCCTATAATGCTACCTCTGACCTTTAACTTGATGAATTTCCAAGTTTTGGTGAAGACGGATTTTTTTTTTTTTTTTTTCTATTCTAGGCGGTATTTTATTTATTTTTTGTTTATTATTTTTCCACGAATTTTGAAGAAAAAGTGCCAGCGTAATTCTTGGAAGGACTTTTTTTCTTTGTGTGTGTGTGTGTGTGTGTGTGTGTGTGTGTGTGTGTGTGTGTGTGTGTGTGTGTGTGTGTGTGTGTGTGTGTGTGTGTGTGTGTGTGTGTGTGTGTGTGTGTGTGTGTGTGTGTGTGTTTTATTCTAACTGGAAACACGAGCACACTTGGGCGTGGGTGTGTACGTAGGCGGGGTTATGTGTATTTGTCGATGGGGGTGGTGATGACTGGATATCATTAAATCCCTCCCCTCCCCTTTCCTTCACGCGGGACACTAACGACGCTTTTCTTCAACATGGGAAGCAATGATCACGCAAGAGGAACACGAAGTGTACTTGATGATGGTGGTAGTTGTGGTAGTGGTGGTGGTGTGATGGTGGTGGCGATTGTGGGAGTGGTAGTAGGGATGGTGGTGGTGATGGTGATGGTTGTGGTAGTGGTGGTGCTGGTTGTGGGAGTGGTAGTGACAGCAAGAACGCGGTCAGTATCATACAACAAACAAAACTCAGTGATAGCAAGTAAAGTGATGTAAAGAATAAGCTTGTGTGTGTGTGTGTGTGTGTGTGTGTGTGTGTGTGTGTGTGTGTGTGTGTGTGTGTGTGTGTGTGTGTGTGTGTGTGTGTGTGCGCACCGCAGTGAAGTACAACTTGTGGAGAGGTGGTTGTGGATGCAGTGAAGCGTGAGGTGTGGCTGGTGGAGTGAGATTCGCCTGTGGATATAGTGGAGCGAGTAGTGGAGTATGAGAGGTGGAGGGCAAGAAAACCAGAGGATAAGATAAAGAAATAAGAATCACGAAGTTAATGAAGTAGGTGGAGGCGGAGAGAAGGTAAGTACACGTGTGAAGACTTCGTGAGCCGTGCAGCGCTTTGGCCCCTTCTGTCTTCCGTCCACCCATCCCCCGTCCTGTGAGCCTCCTGGTGAAGTCATGGTTTTAAGTCAGTTAACCTACTACACTTCCTTCCATTGTGTCTTACGTGTTCCTGATCTGCTGGTGTTCCTTACAAAACCTGAGAACTGGCAGATTATGAGGGAAGACACAAAGGAAGTAATGACTGTGTTCTCAAACAGACTATAATGAAAGTTATAGTTTAATAATTGTTCTTTACCATTCATTGAGAAAGAAACAGGACTAATCATCTCTTTAGCTTCTGAAAACGGTCATGATAAGGGAACAAAACCTTAAAGCTCTAGTAGAAGTTATTTATGGTTTTCAGGAGCGTTTTTATGACCGAGGATAACCTCTTCGTTATCAGTTAGAAAAAAAAAAAACACTTGAGAATCTGACAAATCACTTTTGTAGCCTTTGAAAACGATCCTGATAAGAAAACAAAGCTTTCAAGAATATGGATTTGAGTGCGATAAGCTAAAATAAATAATAAGAAGAAATAAGAAATAAAAATCTGTATCCTTTGAAAACTGTTCTAATGAGAGAACATAGCGTTTAATTAAGAATACGCTCTGAAGTACAATAAGACTACTGACCATAACCACGACTGCACCACCATGACCCTTTCCTCCCTGCCCTTGTGACCCACAACTCGTCCACGACCCTTCCCACCCTGCCCACGTGACCCACAACTCATCCTCGGGGTCACAGCCTTGCCCCGGCAGCCTTACTGGTGTGCCCTGCCTGACGCGCCTCTCCACACAGCGGCCAGATGATCCTGGTGGAGGACGAGCACGGCAACCTGGAGATGGTAGACCAGATGCCCTCTGACGACGAAGACACCGACGTCCTCAGTCTGCCGTAGGCGTGTGTGGTGTGGATGTGACTGGCGAGATAACATTTATAACACCGTGTAACAAATTAACATGTGATAACACTAGTGATTTGATATTAACAGCAACCGCAGCAATGTGGTGATGATGATTGATGACTTGATGATAATGATGATGATGTGGATATTAATAAGAATTGCAGTAGTGATGGTACTTGTTGTACGTAGTAGTACAGTAGTTACGTAGTGATGACTAGTATTAGTAGTAGTAGTAGTAGTAGCAGTAGTAGTAGTAACAGTAGTAGTAGTAGCAGTAGTAGTAGTAGTAGTAGCAGTGATGGTGGTGCCCTAATGTTATGTACAGATGTATTCTGTATAGTACATCAAAGACTACACTCCATCTATTTGAAACTCGAGCCAATACAGCTTGACCGCGTGTTGCAGTCAGCAGCAGTGTAACGAATTGGATGGCTGTCCAAGGGAGAGAGAAAAACATCAGGTTACATACATTAAAGGCATTCCAATCGTGTTCGCTTGCTGGAGTTGAATATTTATGGGGAATTGTATCGTGCAACCGGTCACTGTGAGACAAAAAAATCTTTGTTACACGGTTTCTGCCTCCAGTCTGCAGCTGCTAAGGGAATCTGAATGACGATAGATACTAGTGATCTTCCATCCTTTCCTTTTCTCTATCCAACGATTCTTACTCTTTTCTGACCTCTGCACTCCCCGTTGTCAAGTCTAAACAGTCTGTCATCCCTAGCTCTGCTTAATCTTTTATTTTGTTCATTCTCCAAAAGTAAAACATTGATGATGCCAGTACCATAGGCAAAAGCAATAAATCTAGTGCTCTTCCTCACTGCTAAAATACATTAACACAGCTGAAAAAAGTTTTAAAGTTAATCAAATGAAAGGTACACTGTTGTCAAAAATATTCCTCCAATACTTTTATATCTCTTTTGAGGAACACTAACACTGTACCGCAATTTTCCGACACCCCCTTAAACTAATTTCAACACCAGGTTAAGAAACACTGGCTTGGGGGAGGGAATTAAGGTCCATATTCTCAAATGTTTCAGTTTCGTGTCTTGAAGTCCTTTTTAACCGGTTGTAGTAGAAACTCAACTAATAACGATGTATATCAGTACTGAATATCACAAATTACTTATTTCAGGCTGTATAACTCTGAAGGGAACAAAGCGAAGACCTCTGTTCTACTTTATTAGTTCAGTTATGATCAGCCTATCCGCTACCTTATTACAGCTTAGGTTTCAGGTATAAGTTTCAAATGGATGGACTAAAGCACCAAAAGCCTGCGCCTATAGTATCACCTGTAGTATTACCTGTGCATCCCATGACAACACTAACCACGTTGATGTCTGAGTGCGTCACCTGAGTGTGATTGCTGCCCAGATAAAGGTGAGGGGTGATGCTCGCCGTCCACCTGTGTCCTGTTATCCCAGAGTGTTGCAATGCCATGCGCGTCACAGTGAATTCCTCTCCCTCATGTGACGCGAGCACAAAAAAATGAACATTGCAATAATTTCACGGGGTACTAATTAAAGTTCTTGCGTGATATATAGTAATGCAAACGATTTATTCTGTTTTTTTTTTTCATCCTTCAATTAATCCAATCATATACTCGATAAGGGATTTTTTTTATAATGATATAATGCATATTAACACTGATTTTCATCAGTTAGTAAAAAATCTAATTTGTTTTTTGCCTTTTTTTATTTTTTTCTTATTTTTTCATTGTTGGCTTTCTTCTTTTCTTTTCTTTTCTTTTCTTTGTTTTTGTCACAAAAAAATGAAGTCATACATAACAATTATTCCTCGTCTTTCTTCTTCTTCTTCTTCTTCTTCTTCTTCTTCTTCTTCTTCTTCTTCTTCTTCTTCTTCTTCTTCTTCTTCTTCTTCTTCTTCTTCTTCTTCTTCTTCTTCTTCTTCTTCATTCCTATAAATTTTTAGTGCCTTCTCTTTCCATGTATTATGCATTACCCTCTTCTTTCCTTCTTTCTTCTTCACTCCCTTCTTCCCAATTACTTTATATTATTTTCTCACATGGAGGTCTTTTCATTTTGTTTTTCTCTCGTGATATATTTTGGGGATTTTTATTGTTTCAGAGAATCAGATGTTGAGGGCCTCGATATAGTGAACAGGTAGGCGTGTGGGGGTGTTGTGGTGGTGGTGTGGTGATGATGATGTGATCATAGTGGTGGTGGATACAGATAGTGATGATGGTGATGATGACTGGTGTGTTCTTTGCAGGGATATTGAGGATGGAATGTAGTGGTGGTGGTAGTGGTGATGGTGGTGTTGGTCTTGGTAGATGTGATGGTGGTGATGATAGTAATGATGACAGTAGTGGTGAGAGTGTTAGTGGTGGTTATGATGATGATGTAGTACTAGTAGTAGTTGTTGTTGTTGTTGTTGTTGTTGTTGTTGTAGTAGTGGGGGGGGGTCGTGGTGTTCATAAAAATGGTGATTTTAGTAGTAGTATTAGTAAAGGTGATGGTAATAGTGGTAGTGGTGTTGGTGTTGGTGGTGGTGGTGGAAGTTCTGTCAGGAGAACAAGAAAGGGATTGATTGATTGATTGATTTACTTTGTATTGGATGATAGTTGGTAGACTCTTGTGGTGATGGTGGTGGTGACGCACGTGTGATGGTGGTGGTGGCGGCGGCTCTGTAAACAGGTCAATGAAAATATATAATTTCTTGTATATTTCCTGTATATTTCTTATACATACATACATTATAACAGCACGATTTGCATGAGCAAACAACCCATTTCTGGAGTATATGTTTTGCCTTAGGAGTGATGTGTGTGTGTGTGTGTGTGTGTATGTGTGTGTGTGCCACCATGAATTTTTCTTTAAAGGGACCTAACCCATTTCCTAACTGTAGATTACTCTTCCCTTGCTTTGCTCCTGACAATATTACTATAGTACTCTTAGCAGACAGATAATTACCTGCTGAAAAAAAAATAGGTGATTGGTTTTGAGTTTAAGTTTCACTTAGTATTTTCTTTACTTTTGTACAAATCTTCATATCTTTCCTTTTAACATCAGTATATTGAGTGTTAAGAGATTCCATTTCACATGCTTTCATTTCCTCATATTACCTCTAATGACAAGTTTTGGGTTATTATTCCTTGCATGCTGCACCTGGCGGGAGGGAACAAGCTGCAGTGTGTTTAGGCCTCCCTCACCTCTCCTCCGTGTGTTTGGCAGGACTGAGTACCGCGTGGGCAACAGAGTGTACCTTAACTTCACCGACGAGGAGCCACAGGCCAGCATGCCCCCTGAGGAACAGTTCCTCAGCCACCACGAACTCATGGTGCTCAAAGGTCATGACGTCAGGCTGTACTGCATCTACGGCGGCAAGTGAGTTTTTTGGACAATATTCTGAAACTGCGCTGCACATCGATTACTTTCGAAAGGCTATAGTTGAGGTTAGACAGGTTTTTATTTTTATTTATTTATTTATTTATTACTATTTTTTTTTTACGGTTTTAGTGACAAGTTAACAAGATTTCTACATTGTTAACAGGAGAAATTAATAGTCTTGAGAACCCAGCAAATCATCTCTGTGACCTTTGAAAACTGTCTTGGAGAGTGCAGAGTCTCCAAATACGGGCCTTTTTTTGATAGGACAGAGTTTTCAGGGGAGGGAGGGATACTATGTGCTGACTAGAGGCTGAATGCTGACCCATGTAAGTGGTTTGATAGACATAACTGACTTCTTTTAGGATCTTTGGCCTGCATTACTCATTTATTTAAACCACTCATTGCAGTATGAACCAACTAACACACACACACACACACACACACACACACACACACACACACACACACACACACACACACACACACACACACACACACACACACACACACACACACACACACACACACACACACAAAAAGAGCAAAATATTCATAAACACCTACTAAAAAGAGAAAAAAGTTAATTAAATGTATAGATTATCCAGTTTCTAATCAGTAACAAGTTTAGAGGTGGATGTAGAATAAAGAGTAATATCTCAAAGTGGTCTTTGATAACAGAATCAAATGGCATACCTATCTTTTAAACTTTTGGCCAACTGATTCACCTACTCACCTTTTCTCACCTGGTCTGTTCCTCACATGTCATCCAGCCTTATATCACACCCGTGGGTCTCCTCACCTTCTATCACGTCACCTGTATATAGATCATGTCTCAACTGATCTCATGTTACCTGACACACTCCTCATATCACATCTGTAGGCCTCATCTCTCACCTCACCTGTATGTTGATCATGTCTCAACTCATGTTGAGACTCACTGTCTTCATATCACACCTATGGGTCTCCTCACCTTATCTAACCTCACCTTTATATCATGTCTCAGCTGATCTTACTCGTATATGTTACCTGATGTTCACCTATGTATTAATTATGTCTCAGCAGATCTCATGTTATCTGATGCCCTTCTTTCACTTTACCTGTATGTCATGTCTCAACTGATCTCATGTTACCCACAATCAGACCCCAGCCAGAGGTGCAGTGGTGGCGAGGGAACCGGGATGACGTGCATAGTTACCGCAAGGAGCAGCATGGCAGGGTGCTGGTGCTGGAGGATGTGGATGATGAGGATGCTGGCTCCTACTACTGTCAGGCCAGCAGCAGTGCTGGCCAGGGAGACCCAAGGCAGTTCAATGTTTATGTTGAGTGTGAGTATATATTGTTTTTTGTGTTTGTTTTGAGCATTGGTGTAATGATTTTCTGTGTGTGTGTGTGTGTGTGTGTGTGTGTGTGTGTGTGTGTGTGTGTGTGTGTGTGTGTGTGTGTGTGTGTGTGTGTGTGTGTGTGTGTGTGTGTGTGTGTTAACTGTGCTGTTTCTTTTCCTTTTTTTTTTTTTAAGCAGAGGAGAGCCATAATCTTTCATGGCACATTTTTTTTTTCTTTTTATGTAGGAAGGACACTGGCCAAGGGCAACAAAAATCCAATAAAAAAAATATGCCCACTGAAATGCCAGTCCCATATGCACACATTTATATGCATTTATATGTGTAGGAAAGCTGACATAATTATGCTACATTGTGCATTTTCCTGAATCTCCATAGTAGTTGATCTATCTATATACCAGGCCATCAATCTCACATAGGATGGCCCAGACAAGGAACCACACACTCACATACACATCATTCACACTCTTAGCCTTCTCTGTATGATATCCTATGGACAGATAAAGGAAAACATTACAGGAGTTGTTAATTACAAAAAAAAAAAACATGCATTAATTTACACTGCTAAATTATGCTTCACACCAGAAAACTTATACAGTATCTAAAGTCATCTTTTATCATGTCAATTTGCATCCTGACAGCGGAGCCTGAGTTTGTGGTGGAGCCAGAGATAATCAACCTTCCCCAGGGTGAGACTGCTGTGTTCAGCTGTGAAGCACGGGGCGAACCTCAGCCCATTATCACCTGGACCAGCAATGGCGACCCTCTGGACACCCATGACACCACGGTTAGCAGTGGAGAGAGAGAGAGAGAGAGAGAGAGAGAGAGAGAGAGAGAGAGAGAGAGAGAGAGAGAGAGAGAGAGAGAGAGAGAGAGAGAGAGATTCCTTCCATATTTTCTATCAACATAAAGAAAGTATGTAATGTTTCAGCTAGTAGTGACAGTTAGAAGGGATCAGAAATGTAGATATGATACAAACAGAGAAAACTAATCAGGATCTTGGCAGGATAATAGATGTAGATATAGGGACAGAAAACACAAACTTAACTTACTGAATTGTTTTTTATCACCACCACCACTTCTACAGCAAATCCACACACACATGGACACACATACATTTAAATCAATTATCCACACAGTCAAAGATATTATTACAATTTTAATTGGAAGTGAAAAAATGAATATTCACCATCATTAGATTTTTCTTTGATTTACTTGATTCCATGTCTCTCAAATAAGTTCATGAATGGAGTTATGGTCAGGCTATGTACTCACCCTTCCCTGTTTGTCTGATTGGTTTATTTTATAAGCATCCAGCCTTTCCTGTCTTTCTTACTGATTTGATTCTGGTCACTCAATCAAGTTTATGCATGTGGCTATGTTCAGACTAAGTAGCCAGCCTTTCCTGTTGTTTGGTATTGTGCTACAAATTGTTCCTCTCTGTGGTGACGAGGCAGCTGGTGATTGACAACTTGGACTTCAGCAACAAGGCGGTGGTGGCCTGCAATGCCTCAAACATCCACGGCTATGTCTACAAGAGTGTCTTTCTCAATGTACTCTGTGAGTCAGGCATCATATGACACTTGTAACACAACACTTCATTATTTGTACTTAATTGTCATGATTTTATTCTGAATGAAGTGTTTTCATGATCAACGTGATAAATATTCTTTGGTATTTGCTGTAGTTAGAATATGGTTAAGGACATCCACTTCCCAAAAAATTAATATCATTACCTAATTCTTACCTTATTATATTTTTACTGGATTGAGTCAAGCTCATAATGTTGCATCTTTTAAACTTAATTTGTCACATTTATTTTAAAAAATATATATGTTTTTGTATATGATGTTGAACAGATTAAGTGACTGTAATCCTTCCATCTGCCTCCCAGCACTGCCACCAGAGTGGGTGACAGAGCCCGACAATGTAACAGTCTTGGAGGGCGATGCTGCTACACTCGAGTGTGCAGCCTATGCCTCACCGAACCCCAACATGACTTGGGTGCGTCTGGAGGGGGAGGAGCGGGTGTCCATCCATGATGAGGACCCAAGATATGACATCAGGGACACCAAGCTGGTCATTAAGTAAGATGATGATACCTTGATATTCTTTTCTGCTCACATAACATAATGTGCTTCCAGTTCTGTCTTGCCGTCATTGTTTACTTGTAGACATATTGGACCATGGTGCATTTTAGGGACAAGTATAACATTTTGTTTGCAGGTCTGTGGATGACAACACTAAGGGCCAATATGTCTGTAAGGCAACGAACAAGTTTGGCTCATTGGAAGCTGAGGCTGAGGTGATAGCCAGAGGTGAGTCTCTTCATTGCATGTCCTTGTTATCAAATGAAAGGCACCGTACGCTTTTAAAGCCACAGTTAACTAGTTGATGTAAAAATAATATCTCTTAAAATATGCCCATTTTGCATAATTCTCTGGGCAATCCCATTCTTCAATGTTGTAATTGTCATCAGCAAAGACGGTGGTGAAGGTGGGTGTGTCCAGCAAGCGCGTGAAGGCTCGTGACCATGTCTCCCTCACCTGCCTGGTGCGCATGGACCCACACCTGCAGGCAACTGTCACCTGGTTCAGGGATGATGTGGAAGTGGACTTCAAGGATGAAAACTACAATCTCGGCCGCAGAGGTGAGTGCTCTGTAACGGTAGCTGGTTGTCCTGCCAAACTTGTATTAGGTCATTCATGAATACTGTGTAAGTATATCCCTAGTTGCTGTATGTATTTATTATTCTTGCATCATTATGTTTTCTTTCTTGCTTTCATGTCACTTATTTTTAGTGTCCTTATATGTATCTTTGGTGTGTGCAATTCATCAAGATTTTTTGTCCTTTTTTTTTTTTGTCTGTTTTTGCAGATTTATGTATTGCTTTTTCTCAAATCTTTTGTGTCAAAGTATATTTAATCATTGAATTTTAAATCTCCTTTATAGTAGCTACAAATGAATGCTATAAAGAAGACTAAGTAGTGTAAAAATAAAATATTAAGAGAAAATTTCTATATTTTTTTATTTATGTTTAAGTTAATATTAAGAGGAAAAATGTATATTTTTAGTTTATGTTTTAGCTTCCTGTGTTGGCATCATAACTAACTCTCGTCCCTCCCACAGAAAACATCGCTGACGATGATGACGAAGACGACAACGACGTGAGCGGTGAGGAGGACAGCGGAAAGCATGAGAAGGAGGTGTGGGTGCTGGAGGTGATGAAGGTGCATGGCCAAGACTCTGGAGTGTACACCTGCCAGGCCCAGACTGCCCTTGACCATGACACTGACAACCTCATCCTCACAGTGGAAGGTTAGCCATTCAGCAAGTCAGCAGCTTGGGTGCCAGTGTGCAGGTGGTGAGGGAAGGGAGAGTGGACAGTGGAGCTCTAAATATAGATCTTCCTTTCCATAGTTTCTTTGCCCATGATAGATTGTAAGCAATATGTTTGGTGTGCTTCTAGAATACTTGTCTGAGACCCACTGTATCTCCTGTCCTTCTCTTAAACCACACATTCAGAGCTACAGCAAGTGGCTAGCATGTCAGAAATTTCAAAATGACCTGAGTATCAGAGATAACCCAATAAAATTCAAAGATATCATAACTATAAATAAAAAGAAGAAAATGGACATGGTCAGGACACCTTAGGTGCTTAACAGATAACTGATGTACAGTCAGAACAAAAAATTTGCAACCTAGGAATGGTTAGAGAAGAGAGGGTAAAGAGAGCACTACATAGATGGATAGGTGAGATGGAAGTTCAGTTCAGCTGGTCTGAAATAAGAGTATGGCCAACAAACATTTTTTTTCTTTTTTATGTGAGACGAGCACTGGCCGAGAGCAACAAAAAGAGTGTAAAAATGGGTCACTGTGGAGGAAATTGAGGAAGATCTGTATCCTGCAGTGATTCCTAGAGGCTGTTGATGATAATGTTATATGAAAGCAAATGTTTATTCTAACCTGCACATGGAAGACTGGACACAAGTCATTCATATTTGGCTAGGCATGCTTATCACAGTAGAGCAGAAAGAAAGGGAGAGAAGGCCCCTGTGGTATCACTCCCTGTGCTGTTTGTCTCCAGTGTCTGCCACAGTAACCCTTGGGAATCAGTAATATATTTGTTGATTATCTTTTCTTAAAGGTATACAACTACGCCTAGCTCTAGAGAATTATGCAATCTTGAAAGTTTTGCAATATTGTTTTTCAGTTGATTATATAAATTGCATGCATTTACAAATCTACTTGAAAATTACTTTACATCTAATTTCATGCTATATTTTTCAAACAATTGCTGTGGTTCAAAATTTGCATGGCTGAATGTTTTCCTGGTGGCCTGAGTCTGTGGTGCACAACGGCTCTCCCTCAGATGTGCCCAACCCTCCCCACATCAACACGGCGCACTGTGGGGAGCGTGAGGCCCTCCTGGAGTGGTCCTCCACAGGGGACAATAATGCCCCTCTCATGGGTTATGCTGTCCAGTATGTAACACAGTTTCATCCTGATGACTGGAAAAATGCAGAGAACAAGATCTCCACCTCATCCCCATCCTATTCAGTGAGTGTTTCCAGGTGTTCCTCTCCCTCAGGTAGTCCGGTCCTTTGCTGCAGCCCAGTTGTATGGGCCAGCCAGCCCCACCTCCCTGACCTGATGCTTCCAGATCCAGTACTGACGCACACGTCACAGTCCCCCTGTGCCCCCTCCTCCCAGCACGCCCTCAGGCAGCTCTCACATCACTTCTTCCCATAACGCACTTCCAACACTCCACACACTCTTGCATCATCACACTCCATCAAAGCTACTAATCATTTATTTTGGTTAATTATTATTTTTTAGTTCAAATGAATATTTTATGTGTAAAGTTCACACTAGTTTTCCTGACTTGACTTCTTTTTAATTTTTTTTTTGATGATATATCTGTGACCTGTGATCTGTCTCCTTTGTTTGGTGTCAGCAGACTGACTTTGAGCAGTTATGTTGTATTTTCTTGGCTCATGTGTCTGTCACATTAGTGTATTTTCCTGTCCCTCCACCACTGTTCTTTCCTGTCCTGTCCTATCCAGTCCTGTCCAGTCCTATCCCACTATCACTGGTGTCCTATCCTGTCCTGTCATCTCCCACCACTACAGTTCTGTCCCACCACCATTGTCCTGTCCTACCACCATTGTCCTGACCCATCCCATCACTGCTGTCTTGTTCTGTCCTATTCTGTCCCACTACCACTATCCTGTCCTGCCCTGCTACTACTGTCCTGTCCATTTCTGTACCACCACCAGTGTCCTATACCACTTCCACTGTCCTGTCCTGTCTCATTTCACCACCACCACCGTCTTGTCCTGTCCCATTCTGTCCCACCTTAGCATTTTCTCTTATTGTGTGTCAAGGTTGTTTGTTGTGCCAAGGCATTTTTTTAAATCTTTTTTAACATGACATTTTTTTCACATTTCTTAACCTGTGCTTCACATTCCTTCTTCCCAAGTCATCACTGCAAGTAGAATTTTGTTATGTGTTCCCCATAACCAAGCTGGCTATTGCTTCTCCTCTGCTTATAAATGTATTTTTCCTTAGTGTTTTCTGTGTATCTACCATTTCAATGGCCTTGTTATGTGATTGTTACACATATCAGGAAACTAAAGAAGACTTAATCCTGGTATGCATAAGAACTTTTTCTCCTCCTTCATGTTGGTAATTAAGTAGTTTCTATTAAGTAGAAATACATATACTAGATCCCTCTGTTTCTTATAAGTCAGTAATGTTGAGTGGTACTTTGGGTGTTCTAGTCTTGCCATACCTTGTACTTAACTTACATCATTACTGTGGGACACCACTCTTGGAATGACAGTCCTGATGTCATAATATTAATTTTGTGTACATATATTCTTGTCTTTTCTATAGTGTTCACTTCCCTTCTATTAGTGTTATAAGTATGATAATGCTCAACCCTTTGCAGCTCTTGTATTAATGTGCCTCTCTACCAGCCTTCCTCAACATCTCTCTGTATGCTGAAACATTCCCCATACATCAAAGGTGTTGGTTGTGCTCACCATACATGTAGTCCATGTGCAGTGAAGTGTGTGTTGTGTGTTGCAAGTGGATTGTACTGTTGTTAAGTGTTGTACAGTATTGCTTATTTGTTGAGTAGATGTGTTGTTAAGGCCATGAGCCAAATTTACTTTAATATTTGATACAGTATTTATATCTTAGTCTTTACAGTACATTACTACATTATTTCCAAGTGATCTTTTGCAAGTTTTTAGGTATTTGTTCTTGAATATATCTCTCAGGTATTTGTCACTTTTAATTTCCTGTATCATTAGGCTGCACCTCTCATCTCGGAGGCCATGATGCCATGCCAGCAACTCCTTCTGTTGTATCTTGGAGGATTAACATTGTCTCCTAAAATGCATATAATATGATAGGGCATTAGTTTGTGCTCCCATGGTCTGGCATCACTGCCTCATTATAGGCTCTAGTTTGACTCAGCAAATTGCTCTCTACTTGCCTTTTAATATTTGAGTTCTGTCTCTAGAGTACATAACACCAGCTATAGCTTAATATTTATAAAGCTCTTGATATAAATCATAGAAAAATTTATCCAACTTATTTACTCTCAAACTCCCACAGTAAAGCCCAGCCACACCTCCCCACTCACCCCAGGACCCCCACAGCCTCATTAAGCTCCCGCACAACTGGAGTTCACCTCCTGTAATAGTCTCACATAACCCAACCCTCCCCATTAGCCTCACATTCCCCACTAACTGCAATCCTTTATCTTGATCCCCAAAACCCCTCCCCTCCCCTTCCCACTCATAGGACCCACCTTTAACTAACCAGTATTTTCACTCTTAACTCTGCCTTCCGTCCTCTCCTCTCCCGGCCACTTCCAGACCATCGCCAGAGTGAGTATGCACACACTGCCTTCACTTTCCTCACACCACATGGCTGTCTTCAGGTGGTTCTTGGTGTGCTGTGTCTCACTGCTTTCACCAGTGATATCTGCTTATTCATTCACTCTGATTATTGTGTATTTTAATTTTTACAAGTGGAAGCAGCTCAGGGGTTCAGAAAGGAAATTCTTAAGATAAATCCTGTTAAATACTTCTTGATGAAGTGGAATAAAATGTAGTATTAGCCTTAAATGAGAAATACACATTTTCTGATGTGTTTTGAGGTTTTAATCACTAAGTCAAAGAGCATTATATTTTCTTCTGTTTTAAGATTCCTTACAGAGCAATTAAAGTCTGAATTGAATTGATTAGTTTAGACAACTAATATGTAATATTATCTTTTAATGTTATGTTAATTTGAAAGCCTATTAAAATACTTGATTTTACAGTAGCACCTATAAGTTTGTCACATGTTGAAAATCAGTAAAGATTTTGGTTAGTGTGACAGCAGCACACCCTGAACAGTGTTTCTCTCAGCTGCACACCAGCACCTGAGATTTACTACATAAGGAATAGCTGTATGTGTGCACATCAGTGGAAAGGCTTGTCTTTTCACTGCTTCTGGTCAGTAGTTGGTTCAATTCTCCCTTACACTCTCATTCACTGGATTTGATCTTAAGTTTCTGCAAGGAAGAAATAAAAGGTTCCAAGAGAAATGTATGAGGGGAGTCATATTGTTCTGAGTGCGCATTGTGTCTCTTTGTAACATTAAAACTGTTTAACAGAATGTGGTAGGCTTATGAATTTATTAAGATTACATGATTCTTTATTGATCATATGTAACTTCAGCATTGTTTTCATTGCCCAAAATTGTTGACACACAAGCATAAAGATAGCATTCAAGTATGTAATGTGAAGTTATCAGTGATAGTGTGTGTGAGCCCAGTCCCTTCCCTCCAGATGGAGCTGAGTCCTGGCCTGAACTACACCTTCCGGGTCTTGGCCTTCAACCGTGTGGGCATGTCTGAGCCCAGCGAGAACACCACCGAGTGTGCCTCACCTGGCCTACCACCTGACCACAGCCCAGAGAACGTGACTGTTGTGCCAAATGGTCCGGGCAGCCTCCTTGTGTCCTGGCAGGTAAGACAAACCCTGAGTGAAGGTGGTTTGTGTGCCATTGTCTGTCATGTAAAGGGATACACTTAAAGAATTATTTTAAGAAACTGTCTCAGGTAATTAGGAATTTATGAAATGCAGTGATGCTTGAAAGTTTGCTTGTAAATCAAAACATTGCTACCTCTAATCTGTTATAGTTTTTTATTTTTTTTTCCATTAATCAACTTTTCAATATTTTTCAGTAAAAAAAAATCACTCTTTATTTGTAAAATGTAGGAGTTTTATCTGTACATCAGGACACAAAAGGGTCATTATATCATTATATGAGTAGTACTTTCTCTTCTTTTTTGAGGGCTAGGTGCTAAGAGGTGGTGTAAATGAGTCTGAATGTGAAAACTGTATCTTATCTTGGCTATGGGAGACAGCTTTGGTATATTTACGTACGTATGCATGTATAGAAATTTGTAAATTAAATGTTTGTGAATTGTTGTTGGCCTGTAGTATTAACACTCCTTCGTGCAGCCCATGCGACGAGAGGAACACAATGGCCCAGACTTCCACTACAAGGTGTTCTGGAGGCCAGTGAATGACAGTGATGATGACGGTGATGGTGATGGTGATGGTGATGGTGATGGTGATGAGGAAAGTGATGCCACACACCCAGAAGCTGACACAGATGATGATCACAATGAAGATGAGAACCAGGAGGAGGACAGCTGGCACGTGATAGTTATTGATGACTGGGAAAGGGTTGGTGGATGAAACTGTTTTGTGAATTTACTTCTCATTTTATTGCACTTTGTATTGAAATTTCTTAAATTTTTTTATGCATCAGTTATGTGAAAGAAATCCTAGAATATGTATCAGTGCAATATCTATTTAGGTCATGGTGCAAGACTGGAGAGACTAGCTAACTAGCTCCTCTCGTGTGTTATGGTAGAGTGAGCTGCGGTTGGATGGTCTGCCTCCATATACTGAGTACCAGGTGAAGGTGGAGGCGCGCAATGCTTATGGTGCTGCCCCGCCCATGGAAGTGGTGCCCACTTTCTTCTCTGGTGCTGATGGTAGGTAATAAAGTAGAAGTTAAATAGAAGGAAAAAGGAACTTTTCTTTTTCTTTTCATGTAAGAAGGGCACTGGCATATAGCACCAAAAGTTACATTTAAGAAAGGATTATCCAAAATTTGAGAAGTTTAAGATCAAGCATGATATGTAAATAGATCCAAAAGTAGGTTTGTAAAATTATATCCAAATAATTAATCAGTCAGTATCCAGACATGATGTATCCCTCATGAGTTGGTTGTACAAAGCAGGAGCCAAATGGATTTCTTTGTTAAAATAAATTACACATTTTCTTTTGACGTGAAAATTAACAAGTACATTACGTATTGTGATTGTGTGAGTGTGTGAGACTGTGTGACTGTGTGACTATGTGACTGAGTGTGTGACTGTGAGATAGTGAGACTGAGTGTGCAAAATCCCAGGATTGTTTAGAGAAAGCCAATTCTTGTCTCCCACAGTGCCTGAGGATGCACCAGAGGACCTGAGGGCACTGGACATTGACTCAACGGATGTAGTGCTGACATGGCGCCCCGTGGATGCAGCCTCCGTGCGGGGCCTGCTGCTGGGCTACAAGGTCTGAGCAGGAACCCTCACTCACTCCAGAATGTATTTTAATCTTTTATTTTTCATTGTTACTGATTATGTTAATTTTACCTATTTTCTTTTATCATGTCTTGATATTTTCTGTATCCAAGCAATGCACATTTATTTTTATTCTTTTAGTTGATAACATTGCATGGTCCAACTGATATACCTTTTTTATATGTATATTTTTTTTTTGCAATAGCACTTACATGTCAGCTGTTACAGTACCATATGCCTATAATGACGAAAGATTAGTGAGAGAATCCTCAAAAATTATTTGTAAATTCCTTAAATATTAAATAATGCAATATATACCAAGAGAAAATATATTTTCATACTAAGTTTCCTGCATTTTAAGTTCAAACCAATTCTGTTCACATAAAGGTTGAGTACTGGATGCACCCTGATGATGAGGATGATGATGGTGACAGCGGCATTGTGAAGGAGTTGCTGGTGAATGGCCCACAAAACCGTGCCGAGTTGACCGACCTGCAACCTGACACTTCCTACCGTGCCCAAGTCAGCGTGGTCAACATGGACTTCAGCGGCCCTCACAGCAATGAGCTGGCCTTCACCACTGCTGAGGGAGGTCAGTGAAAGGGTTGCAGGATTACTATAGAGTTGTGGTTCCCAATATGAGGGTAAATTATCCTAAGGGAGAAAGGTTGTAGTTTGTCAAGTAGTGGAGAAGAATTTTGGAAAACAATAATACAGTTTAGCTTGCTTATCATGTTGAACCAAACTTTTTGTTGAGTTTGTGTGAGGGATGATTAATTTTAGGTTAATTAATAGGTTTTAAGAATTTTTAAAGGAGACACAATAGAGGAGAAGAAAAGGAAAAGAAATGTGCTGACAGGAACAGGTGGAGACACCTACCATAACCACCTCAGAGGGAGCTGTAAGGGACAAGTATCAGAGATCAGACTAGACTAGACAAGAGAAATGGGTGTGGCTGACTGACCTACTGGACTTTAAAGATACAGCAGTGCAGGGAAGGGAAAGGGAAAATTATACATGAAACTTTAGAAAAGCAATAAAACTTGGGCTAATCTGAGCTGTCTTGTACACAGAGTCTGGGCCTGTTGTCAACCTGAGAGTGAAGCAGCTTGGGAAAACTAGTCTGCTGGTGGACTGGGACGTGCCCACAGAACCCAATGGAGTGCTCAGGAACTACCGTGTGCAGTACACCATGCTGAATGAAGACAGGGAGGAGGAGGGGCCCACCACTCTGTATGACGATGAATTGATGCCAGATGTCACCATGATAAAGATTCCAGGGTTAGATGAGGGAGAATCCTACAGGGTCTCCATTACTGCCAAGAATGGTGCTGGCTGGGGTGAAGAGTAAGTTCCCTTGATTGTCTTAGCACTAGAATGTCAATAGCATTCCTTATTCAGCTTGGCACCATTGCTGACATCCCTTCCTCTCTCTCCTCTCTTTCTCAGGGTCCTCATGATTGTCTTAGTGTTAGAATGTCAACATTATTCCTCCTCATTCAGCTTAACATTACTAACATCTCTTCCCCTCTTCTCTCTTTCCCAGGGCTTTTATGATCATTTTAGTGTTAGAATGTCAGTAGTATTCCTCCTCTCCCACCACTTCTGACATTCCCTCTCTCTCTTCTTTCCCTGCAGGTCCTCCATTGATGTGGATTTGGAGGTGACAGAGCCCATGCAGCCTGCAGTGCCTGTGTTCTTATGGACCCAAGTGTCAGATGCCAAGGAGGATGAGGAGGATGATGGCCTGGATAAGGATGGTGATGGTGATGTGGATAAGGATAACATGAAGAACAAGAACGTCATCATTGGCGACACAGATGGGGATGGAGATGTGGATAATGAAGATGTGTTGGACACTGATAATGATGGTGACATTGATGAGGATGATTTTCAGGTGGCAGATATCAACAATGATGGAGTGGTGGATGATAAGGATGTGGCTGCTGCTGATAGAGATGGTGATGGCGATGTGGACATTGCCGACATCGGTGATGAGGATGGCGATGGCGACTTTGATGGCACTGATGTTATTCTTGCCGATAAGGATAACGATGGCGATATTGACTTGGAAGATAAAAATGGGGAAAATGTCCTGCTGGAGGATCGTGACCAGGATGGCGATGTTGATCTAGATGACGTGACAGACATCAACTTTGATGGCATTATTGATGAGAAGGACTTTGCTGCTGCTGACACTGATGGTGATGGCGATGTTGACCAGGAAGACATTGAGCTATTGGACAAAGATGGAGATGGTGACATTGATGCTGCTGATGTGGCTGACTTGGATGGTGATGGTGTAGTGGATGGTGATGATCTTGAGGTGACTGACAGGGATGGTGATGGTGATATTGATGCACAGGACTACCAGTTAAGAAGAACCTTCCTTGCTGATACCAACAATGATGGTAAAATTGATGTAAATGATGTTCTGGACACAGACAACGATGGTGACATTGATTATATTGATCATGATATTGCAGACATCAATGATGATGGTAAGATTGATGAAAATGATGTGAAAGCTGGTGATAGGGATAATGATGGAGACATTGACGTAGCAGATATAGGAGATGAAGACAATGATGGCGATATTGATGGCTTTGATGTTATTGCAGCTGATGAAGATGGTGATGGTGATATTGATGCAGATGATGATGATGAAGAGAACACTTTACTTGAGGACAGGGATGGTGATGGTGATTTTGATCGTGATGATGTCAGGGATATGGATGGTGATGGTGATGTGGATCTGGAAGACTTGGCCGCAGCAGATATTAATGACGATGGTGTCGTCAACATGGAGGACATCAAGGCGGCAGACAGGGATGGTGATGGGGATGTAGATGCTGCTGATGTGACTGATCTGGATGGTGATGGCAAGGTGGACAAAACTGACATTGAGGTTGACGATCGTGATGGTGATGGTGATATCGACGCCAAAGACTTCATTTTCAGGAACACGCTTCTGGCTGACACAGATGGTGATGGTGATGTTGACAATGATGATGTTCTGGATATTGATGGTGATGGTGATGTCGATGAGGCTGACTTTAGGGCAGCAGATTTAGATGATGATGGCAATGTTGACATGGACGATGTGAGGGTAGGTGACAAGGATGGTGACAATGTAGTTGATGCCTTTGATGTTGAGGATATTGATGGTGATGGTCTTATTGATGAAGATGACCTGGATGTGGAGGATAGAGATGGTGATGGTGATATTGATAAGAAGGATTTCAAATTCCGAAATACTTTCCTGGCAGACACCAACAGAGACGGGAAGATAGACAGGGATGATGTACTGGACACTGATGGTGATGGGGACATTGATGACAAGGACATTGATGTTGCAGACATCAACAACGATGGTGAAGTTGACATCAATGATATTCTGGCAGGAGACAGGGACCATGATGGAGATATTGACAAGGCAGATATTGGTGATGAAGATGGCGATGGCGATGTTGATGGTGATGATGTCATAGCTGCTGATGAAGATAAGGATGGTGATATTGATGCAGCCGATGATGATGGTGAAAGCATACTGCTGTTTGATGCTGATGGTGATAATGATATTGACCGCAATGATCTTCGTGACATTAATGGTGATGGTAAAATTGATGAGAGGGATTTCAAGATGGCCGATGTCGATAATGATGGGGATGTTGATGAGGATGATGTGAAGGCAGCTGACCGTGATGGAGATGGTGATATTGATGCAGCTGACATCGTAGACATTGATGGAGATGGTGACGTGGATGGCCACGACCTCCGTGCTGCTGACAAAGACAATGATGGAGATGTTGACTCCTCAGACATCAGGAATATTGATGTCTTTCTGAAGGACACAAATGGCGATAATGTTATAGATGAAAATGATGTCCTGGATTCAGATCACGATGGCGACATTGATGAGGAGGATATTGCAGTGGCAGACATTGATAATGACGGAGACGTTGATGAGGAAGACGTAAGGGCTGGAGACCGCGATGGAGATGGAGATGTGGACTTCAAAGACATTGGGGACATTGACGGTGATGGAGACATTGATGGAAATGATGTTGAGATGGCTGACAAGGATGGTGATGGGGATATTGATGCTGCAGATGAGGGCCGTGGCATTTCCATCAAAATTGCTTGGGTGCCCAACTTTAAAGACCATCCAGGTGCTGACTTCTATGTACAAAGCAGGTGAGGCAGGAGGCAAGGGAAGGCAGGGAGGGATATTTCCTCATACTGCATATACTCGTATGTAGGTGTAGATAGGTGTGTGATTGTGTGTGTGTTTACCTGGTTCTTATATACAAGATTTGCCTTCAGTTCATATTGTCTCATCTTTTTTATTAACTTTAATCTAACTTAGACTTGTATTCAGAAATCCTTTGTGTAATGTTGGACTCCAGGCTGACTTTTGAAAATCATATTAGGATAACTTCTCTAATTTCCCAGAAGGTTGGTCTATTTAGGAAATGCAGAGCCATTTTTAGTGATGATAAGATTGTTTAAGATAGTTTTTATTCTTTCATTTTACTCTTCTTTTAATATTGTTGCCCATTTTGGATATCAACTGCTCCATCTCATTTAAAACTTTTGGATTGCTCTTTCAACTCTTTTTGCTGCCTAATCTCAATGTGCAGCTTCATTATTGTCATATTGTTGGGGCAATGACTTTTTTTTTTTTTTGTCAATAATGAACATCTTCATAGAGCATTATTTCCTTAATTTATTCCTGTTCACTGAACACGTCGTAATTTATGTTTCAATGGGTGTGCTTTTCAGCAGGTGTTTTGTTCAACCAATCAATTTTTCCATATATCCCCAATTTGACTTAATTGTGGAATCTACTTCCTGATGAAATTATTTCTGAAGCTACCATAGATAATTTAAAACAAAATCTTCCTGTTAACTTTCTAAGTATTTAGCTCTTTTCTTTTATTTTCCCTTTAATTTTTCACATCTGTGTTTGCTCATTGGGACCCTACTTAGGTTTATATCCGTTTTATGATTTTCCCCTGTTGCCCTTCCATGAATTTTCATAATAATAATAACAATAATTTCTTACCACGACTATTTTCAAGTGGCACAGAGATGATTAGCTTGGTTCTCACAAGTGTTTTCCCTGTTAATAATGTAGAAATTTTGTTAATCTGCCCTAGGAACTATAGAAACACCCTTAAAAATTTGTATACCTTCAACTAGAGCCTTTTAAAAAGTAATGAAGGTGCAACGCAAAAGTGTTATGTTCCCTTATCCCGTCACCTCTGCAGCTGACTCATTTTAAGCATCACTATTTTTATTTAGGGAACTAGATTCCATGATATTGTTTATACATTATTAATTATTATTCTTTTTGTGCGTATGATACCTTGCTCTTATATTATCCCTTATCAGAAACTTCCCCCTTCTTTATTTTCACATCCCACGTCTCACTCCTCACTCGACTTGTTTCACTTCACTTTTAGGAAGTCTCAGGTTCCACAAACATGTACATGTGCAAAACTGACAACATATCTATCTGTCTGCATATCGATTCGTGTATCTATCCATCTATATGTCTGTCTATCTATCTGTCTATTTTTCTATCTTTCTATATATCAATATATTTTTTTATCTTTCTATATCTGTCTATTTTGTATCTGTATGTCTATCTATACATCTATCTATTTATCCGTTTACCTATCGGTCTATCTGTCTGTATGTCTGTCAGTCTATCTACATACCTGTCAACTTTTTAAGTGCGAGTATGTATGTGTAGGTAGATCGATAGCAATATCGATATGCGCTATACAGTATTATACTACACAACACATACACGCTCCCATAACACGCGCGCCTATGTTCTGTGTGCAGGAGGAATGGCTCTTCGGAGTGGAAGAACTCGACAATAGAGAAGGAAGCCTTGTCTCAGACCATCTCAGGCATCGACCCGCGGCACGCGTACGAGTTGCGGGTGGTGGCAAGGGACGGGCCCTTCGAGACGCCCTCCGCGATTGTTGTGATCCCCGCCTCAGAAGGTTAGTTCACCCTTGTCCCCGCCCGCCGCTTCCCTTCTCTTTGTCACTCCCAGTATACTCTGAAAATACTCCATCTTCCTCTTGTTTCAAAATACTAGTAATTTTTTTTTCTTTTTTTTCTTCTTTTTTTTTGTGGAATGCCTAATATACATAGTAATTGTTGCTCTCTTTCTTCTCTTTGTCATCCCCAATATACTCTGAAAATACTCGATCTTCCTCTCATTTCAAAATACTAGTCAAATTTTCTTCATGGAATGCCTAATATATATAGTAGTTGTCCAGTGTAGTAGTATGTATATGTAAGATGTCATGCATAATAACCTCATACTTCTTGTTTTTAATGAAGCTGCACTATTCCAGTAGTTATGAGATATTCGTGTGTGTGTGTGTGTGTGTGTGTGTGTGTGTGTGTTTGTGAAGTAACGCTACTGAAAGATCTGGAACGCGAACTAAATAATTTGCAAGAGTTGTCCTTGAGAGGGGAAATTTACTGCGGGACATTTTTTTTTTCTTTTTTTTTTTTTTTTTTTTTTTTCTCCCCTGTCCAGCAATCGAGGATGTGACGAGGGATCCGAGGGTCTCGTGTCTTTAGAGGTAGGGCGGGGCGAGATAAGCAGGGTATGGTGTGTGGTGGAGCCGACGCTAGATAACATGTAGTGTGCGGTGGGATAGCGCGAGATGTGGTATGTGGTGGGGTGGTGCCAGGGGTGTGGTGGAGGTGATGCCAGAGGTGTGGCGTACGGTGGGTTAATGCTGGGGGAGTAGTGTGTGCTGGGGTGGTGCCAGAGGGGTAGAGCGTGTGTGGTGGGGGTAGTGGCAGGGGTGTAGCTTATAGTGGGGGTGGTGGCAGAGATGTGGGGTGTGTAGTGGGGGTGGTAGCAGGGGTGTGGTGAGCGGCGTGTGCGAGCAAGTGGTGGCAATGTACGGGTGGAATTAGACCCTGTCTTTGTCTCGCCAAGTTTTTCGTTACATTATGCACGGAATGCGTTCTTGATGATGTCAATATCATCAGTGTTTCTTCACGGTCAGAGTATGCTTCTGAGGAAACGTATCTCTCCCGACCCAAGACTCAAGACATCTAAGAGGAAAACAATGACTTTACATGATGATAAATGTAGAAACAGAATCATACCCTTCCCTAGCAACTTATTGAAACAAAAGTGAGTTTCTCTTTGCGGAAAGACGAGGGGAGACTAAATCTCTTGCATTGATAAGAACTTTGGATGGTATATGGAACAGAAAACACCCTTGAGTGTCGGGCACGCGTGCGCAGTGTGTATCCACCGTGTGTTGGTGAGGCCTCGTTGGGCAGCATTTTTAGCGAGCACCAGTGAAGGTCCCAGCAGCGGGCACGGTGCGGCTACCACAGCGTGAGGCAGCGGCCGACCAGCGTGAGGGAACACCAGACAAACCCTGAAGAACCTGAAGGAGATCTTAAGGAAAGCGAGCAGCATCCTGTCAAGCAGAAATGTCCTCAGGTTAGCGTGAACACCACAGTTACCAGTGTCGCGGGAATACTTGTGCCGGCGCGAGGAAATCTTTCGTCAGCCCACAAGTAACTCGTGGACAAGGGCTCGTGGTGGCAAGCATTCCGCCTTCTTCACATCCACTGTACATCACCAATAGGGATGATCCGCTCGACACAGAAAAATCAGACTTGTAAATCATCAAAGACTTGTAGTTCGTCTTCCCTTAATGAGTGGTGACGTGAAGATCTTTATTACAAATTTACATTCACACGATAAAACCTATTGGGTGTCGCTGTGCTTCCCAGGCACATTAACCCAACAGTCTGCAGCCGGCAGTGCCGCACTTGCAGCAGGAGTCACGGTCACGAGGACAGCGTGAATCATAACACCTATTGCGGTTGGTCAGCATACCTGATGGACGTTCACTTGCGTTATCTCACGTGCCGGGAAGCCCTACGCGTTATTAATATGGATATGCATTGACGTCAGCAGTGATTGCCATCAGTGTGTGGGCTTCGCAGTGCGGCATGGCGGGCAGCGACTCGGTAACCTAAGCTGAATGTGTGGCGAAGTGCCGGTGTGTGCTGAAAATAGGGAGTTAGTGTGCGGCAGCGACCTATAAGCAGCGTGGCGGCGGGACGGCTTACCGGGAGGCGGGAGGGTGCCAGAGGCGGCGGGGCAGTGTGTGTGGCGCTGTGAGTGGCGGTGGTGTGTGGCGCGCTGCACCTGCTGACACGTTGGCAGGTGAGGGAGTGCCCCAGGTGACGCCGCCCGCCCAACACCAGGCGAGGAAAGCTTGTTTATCCAACTACACACACACACACTCTCTCTCTCTCTCTCTCTCTCTCTCTCTCTCTCTCTCTCTCTCTCTCTCTCTCTCTCTCTCTCTCTCTCTTTCAAAGAGGCGTTCCTCGTCAATATAACGCCCTTGACAAACTCCTGACCACCACTTACCCTCATAACTTGCACCTAACTCACGAGAAACGCTCCACGCCTCACCTCATCCCCCATCTATCCCTCCCAACCAACCCTCTTCTCCAATCCCATTCACTAATTTTACATCCTTAGCCTTAGCGCCCCTTCTGCTTTACCCCCAAAAACCCAAAGTGTGTAGGCGTGGTTTGGTCAGTCTAGCAATACATACACACAGTCACTTAATCACTCACTCACTCACTCACTCACTCACTCACTTGTTTCCCCAGCCATCACTCCAACTACAGGAACCTTCTTGTCGACGCCGGCCCTTGGTGGTAAGACTCACTTCCGTCCATTTCTTTCCCTCCCTCGATTGTCTTGGGCTCCTCTCTCCTTCCCTCCATCGTTCTCCCCCTCCCTCAGGCACTTTTTACAACTCGAACACCTGCAACACTTTTTTTTTTACTATGTCCTCCAGTTGTCGGTCGCGTTTCGTATTTTTTTTTCTTTTTTGTCTTGTATTGTATTTAGAATTTTGATATCCCTCTTTTTTTCCCATCGTCTCTCTCTCTCTCTCTCTCTCTCTCTCTCTCTCTCTCTCTCTCTCTCTCTCTCTCTCTCTCTCTCTCTCTCTCTCTCTCTCTCTCTCTCTCTCTCTCTCTCTCTCTCTCTCTCTCTATTCGTTCCTCGCTCGATCAGTCGTGTGGTTACCTCGAAAATTATCCCCCTCTCCCTCACTCCCTCTTTCCTTTCCTCCAGTGTGGTGTATCCTCTCCCTCTCTCCTCTCTCCCCGATCAATGTATACTGCATTCACACCCGCCTCCTGCACCCTCCTCCTTCACCGTGTCTATGATTATGTACCGTGGTGCTGTTACACCTGCCAGTGAGCGTACGGTGCAAGAAGGAAGGAAGCGCTATTTTCATGTGATTCTCGTGTAAATTATTGTACAGTATGCCAGTAATATCTTAGTGTTTCGTGACTTCGTTGTTGTTCGCCTTTTATTGTAATATCCAGTGGCTCGTATGAGATGGAAGACGAAGGAAGGGATGGTTCCGTTAAAAGTTGATGGCCAGTAAAGTAAAATAAGCTTTTTTTATTATTTTGTTAATCTTCATTTTCTTTCCTTTGTACTTATTCTTCTATTTATTTATTTATTTTTTTTTTGTATTCTTCGCTTGTTTTATTTGTTTTATTTTTATTTATTTATTTATTTATTTTATTTATTTATTTATTTTATTTTATTTTATTTATTTATTTTTTTTTTTTTTGCGTGTAAAGAAGACTGACCAGGTCACAGAAATAAGCAAATATTAAAAACTATTTAATTGTCGCTTCCTGAAAAGTTGATTGTAAAAGAGTTTGGTTGGCCCATGTGTTACCAGGAAGGAGTAGGGCAGTGGACAAAGGCTTGTAATATTCAGTCACGTTCAGCATTTCCTTGCCTTCCGCAGTGTTGACAGAGGTAAGGAAGAGTGCAGGTGAAGGCATTGCAAGATCTGGATTCGTTCAGCATTTTTCTTGTCCACTATGGTCACATTAACTGTACTAGAGAATGTAAGTAATAAGTAATGGCTGTATAGTGTTCGTGCACGTTCAGCATGTCCTTATCCAGCGTGGTGTTAACTGAGTTAGGTAGAGAAGAAGTGAAGGGGAAGGCTGTGCAATATTCGCGTACGTTCAAGATTTTCTCGCCTATTGCGTTGTTAACAGAGGTAAGGAGGGTGTGTTCGGGCTTGCTCTGTATTTTCTTATCCATCGCCAGGGAAGGAGTGTAGGTGAAGGCGGCGCAGTCTTCGGGCATGTTGAGCGTTTCCTTGCCAAACACGGCTTTGACAGTGGAGGTCACGGTGAGGCGTGACGGCAAAGTTGCCCCACACATCGATGACTTACGTGGCCGATCCGCCGGTGGTAGAGACCATACCGTGACTATACTAAACTTTAGGCTTGGTTCCATTAAGCAAGGAGCGTCTTCTTATTATAAATTACGCTTTAATACACGACAGTAACTTATGAGAGTAATTACTTATCGATTACTACTAATGACACTCATTCTCAGGATAGATTTGCTCAGAGCCCGCCTCTGGTTGATGAAAAACACAAGATTATAGAGAACTAACCAAGAAATTATTGTTATTTTCTGGTAAGGAAGGGGAAACGAAACCGGCAACTTGCAATAGATTGTTTTAATGAGTTAGGCGAGGTAGAAATCAAGGTAGAATGTTACCTGTTAATGATTACTAGCGTCTGTTTGTAATTACTTTTGTATATCATGGAGCTCGTGTGTGTGTGTGTGTGTGTGTGTGTGTGTGTGTGTGTGTGTTTGCCTAGATATAATACCCCTGGATTTGAATAAGATTGAAATTCATGAATTTTTGCTCGCCCACACACCTCCTTGGTCTCCAGTTTATTCCAAATGTCAACACGTCTGTTTGGGAAGCTGAATTTCTTGGCATTATTTAAACATCAAGCTTCATTATGTATGCATGATACCTTGTTTTTCCTCGTGTGTGTGTGTGTGTGTGTGTGTGTGTGTGTGTGTGTGTGTGTGTGTGTGTGTGTGTGTGTGTTTCAGTTCGAGATCAGCAAAGTTCATTGCACATTGGCCTGAATAAGAAAGATTATTGTACTCTTAAAAATTTTGTAGACATGCACTCATTACCTGTGTAGTTTCATCTGACTCAAGTAATCCGCGATCGTTACATTGAAAATACTGAGAACTGTGATTGCAAACGGTCAAGTGAATTAAGGAAGGCTTGGCTGTCGTTGCATAGAATATATAGTATTCAACCAACGTGTCCATTATCTGTGGTGTTCAAGAACGGGCGAATATACGAGTTTTTACCCTTTAACTTATAGTGATATGGTTACTTTTATAAGCCGTACACGATTTTACCAAGCTCAAGTATAATCACAATCAAAGTGAACAGCGTCATTCGAGAATAATGGAAATAACCTTACCTACTAATTTCGAGACCAACTAAGGTATTTCAAATCGTGATCAACCCAATGAGAGGATCAACATTGACATTAAAGAGCTGGATTAATCTAAACCCAACTAACCCTCTTATGAAAACACTAATGTTATTTCAGTCTTATCCCATTATTATTTTTCTTTTCAGTGGTATCTCTCTAATCATATTTTGAACTAGAGCAAACTGTTTTATTAAGATTGAGGAAAAAGTCGAGGATTCGAAGAGCTGATCAAAAAGAAAGTTCCGACAAACCAGTTGCGTGATGCTGCTGCCCCTTCTTTGCAGGGATTAAGCCAGGAAACATCATAAACAGCCTACTAATTCCCAGCAAGCTGTGAAAAATAATTAATTGGCAAAACCTCACGTGATCTTTTTTTTTTTTTAATAACACAGAGTGATGCTAACGACAGGCTCGCGTGTTTGGAAGTTGCCAGATTGCCAAACGAGATAGTAAAAAAAAAAAAAAATGAAACTACAATAATTCAAAGATCTAAGTTTGTAATGTGGTCTCATTGTTTACTCTCGATCATTAGACGATTTGATTTTGGTGGAAAATTTTCATGATCATTCCTTGAGTACACAGTTCACCACCAGATGCCTATAGTGTTCCTGTAGAGTCGTTACTCGCTGTCTCATGTACTGCACCTTAATTATTTTAGTACCGCGGCATTTCTTTCCCAATATTCGGAATACCATTAGAAAATTTGATGAAGTTTATTTAGATTTTTTCTTAATTAAAAGGTGTTCAAAGTCATTTACAATATACTACTCATCTACTATGATTTTATATTTATTTGCTCTATTCTTTTTTGACAGCAGATTATTCCTTTAATAATATATACTGTGTCTGTATTACTAAATAGGCCAAGGAAAGTGTTAGTGTCTCACTCATTTTGAAGCAGCTCTAGCCGAAAGACGAACAACAGGTGTGTGTGTGTGTGTGTGTGTGTGTGTGTGTGTGTGTGTGTGTGTGGTTCGAGGCTCCGAGTGCTGTCCCGTCCTTTACTCGGACAGTAATGTCACGGCCAGGGTTTCTCATGTGGAAATTCATTCTACTCGTGCTTGGAACTTAACAGTGGTACAAAAGTAATACTAATAATTAAAAATAAACAATAAATCAGTGCTGTAATGTACTTGAGTAAATTTGCAAGACTACATTGGAGAGGCAAAAGTATATGGAATTTTATGTAACACGAAATAATATATACTAAAATTAAACTGGTAAATATCTACTGATGTGTTTGCTAAGAGTTGAATTTCACAAAGAAAGAAGAATAAAAACTGAATTTTGTCTAGTATCCTGACACCCTGAAGGGTGACGCGGCCTGGCACACATCACCAGCCACGGTGCTCGTGACGCCAAACACCAGCAGGCTGTCACCAGTAAGGCCATCCAACAACAAGGCTATAATATTCTAAGGTTGATTTTCCTCTCAATTCTGACTTACATCGGGATAACCTTTGCACCATCGGAGTGGGAAAGTGTATCTCAACAAGATGAGAAAGCGTTCATGGCGAAAATAATTCCTTTGTGCCGTTTTAATTGAAACCTGAAAACAGGGAGAAAATGGCTCCACTGTAATTGTAGCTTAAAGTTTTGCGCAGAAATTAAATGTAAGAGATGAAAAAAAAAAAAATAATAATAGTGGCTTCACTGTAGTCTAACTATTCTGGCTCAAAATTTTGCTTGGAAACATTTTAAACGCAGGATTGGAAACTCAAGTCGGCGATCTTATCAGTGACGAGAGTAAGATTTTGATACGACCATGTTTCTTTTTATTTTGATCTCTTTTCTTTTCTTTAATTTCCTTTATATTGAAGTACGACAACTATCACATATCATTCGATAAATGGCCTGCAGGATTTAAATGGCGGGAGACACTGACCACCTCAACCACGGTCAAGGAAACTTGTCCAAGCCTCATTATTGTAAAATGGTGTTTTCATCAAAGTGTTGTATTAGCATAAGTAAAATATATATAACTGGGTTACTAGTACAGTTTTGTGCGTAAAAAAAAATAAAAATAAATAAACATGGGATTAGCTCTAATCTATTACTTTTGATTAAGATAAAAATAATATGCGTGAAATGAATATATTTTCAATCTCTCTCTCTCTCTCTCTCTCTCTCTCTCTCTCTCTCTCTCTCTCTCTCTCTCTCTCTCTCTCTCTCTCTCTCTCTCTCTCTCTCTCTCTCTCTCTCTCTCTCTCTCTCTCTCTCTCTCTGTTTGAAGTGTTCTCCGGAGAGCAACGGATCCCCACCACACCAAACCTTCATTGTGTCTCTCTCAGTACAGTTGTGGTCAGAAACCTAGTAGCCCACTCAAAAATGGCTCATTCAAAAAAGAACTACCATAAAAGGTCCACTCTATAAAGATCCACTCAGAAAATGTCCGTTCAAAAAAGGCCTTCTCAAGAAAACACCCCTAAAAAAAATAAAAAGGCCACGATACAGTACGGCAGGAAAAATATGTAGGTCACGTATGTTATCTCCTCTTAACGCACTGGGACGCAGAGAAGAACTTAAGCGTACTTATGACATTCACACCAGATACACAAATTAAAAGGAAGGAAGAATCTTGGATATAAAAAGACACCGGAGGAAACTTATCCGATCGTGTTTCGGATTCACTCCTCGTGTATCTTTATTTAATAAGTGCCATGGTGGTGTTTCTGTGTCTATACGTAATGTGATGGTGTTTTAATGTTGATGGGACAAGTGATGTGTACTGAACTGTATTTAACTCTCTTTTGTCCTCCGCCTCACCCACCTAACTTTCGTGTGTGTGTGTGTGTGTGTGTGTGTGTGTGTGTGTGTCGTAGCCTCACATTCCTCCTACCTCCCTTTGTACACAGTGTGACTCTAGTGATCGATTATTATAACCCACACCTGCATTACATTCCATTCCACCTTTCTTTTTTATTATCCTAATTTTTTATGGTCTTCCTGGATATTTGTGAGCACTCAGGTAGTCAATGCCATATTAACAGCAGCATTACCACAGTTACGTTATCATGATTAATTAAGATGCTATGTGTGTCAGGGAATGATGGCTCTTAACTTGATTACTAAAATAAGAATAGTCCGAATATCATTACTTCAGGGCACTTAGTTCAGATGAGAGCGAGTGGTCGTAATGTTCTCTATATCAGAGGAATGGAGTGGGAATGTGTGCTGCTTAATGCACACAGACCAATCCCTCGGGCATGCTTGCCTTTCTGGAGGGCCGGGTGTGGTCATGGCGATCCCCACCCCCATCTCCCTCATCCTCCTTTTCCTTCTTTGTGTATCTCTCGTTCCGTGAGGTGAGGGTGTGTGACGAGATGTGATGAGTGTGAGTGTGACTGTGTGCTGACATTGATGTTCTCCCTGTTTCACGCTGCTCTCCCAGGAGTGAGGAAGACGACCACCCCGGGTAAGACAGTGCTGGCCTCCCCCAGCCCCTTGCCTTTGTTTCTTGCATCAGTGTGGCTGTCCAGGCCAATCTCGGTTCACTGAAATGTTTTGGTCTCGATACAGTGTTGTCATTTTAAGGTTATACTTGTTACTTTTCTCATTGCATGATATATATATATATATATATATATATATATATATATATATATATATATATATATATATATATATATATATATATATATATATATATATATATATATATATATATGAAACTGCATGTTGCTCAATGAATACGTTTGCATATTTCTTTCTAAAGTTAGTTTCAGTTGGTAAGTGATCAGCAGGGCCCAAGCAGAGGTGACCCCTGAGGGTGCCTGCTGGCGGGGCTCTGCTCATTTACATAAATATTTAACTATTTCGTCTTGGACGGTCATTTTGTGTTGCGTTCCCTGGAGGGAAGATATCGTCGTAAACTTGCTTTGTTCTCTCAATTTAGTTTCTTCGTTCGTTTGTTTTATAGTAGTTTTTTTTTTTTGTAAGATTTTCCTTTTCTAGAGCGGTTCCTGTCAGGCATTTGTCTCTATAACATGTCTGAAGGTAACACTGGTATAGCTCCAGTATAGAAACACATTTTTTATTATTTCCAGCTTTACGGTGTACAAAATTTTAATGTTAGTGTCATTAGCGTCACCAAGAGTGTGGCCTGGTGCATCCCGCGGTTCACTCTGAGTGAGCCTCAATTAAGTTGCGGGAGTCTTTACGTCCGCATGATGAAAAGCAGTTTTGAAATTATTATTTTATGACAATAACTACTGATAAATCTAACGTTTTTAACTTTTATGAAGAAGAGACATTCGATAAAGCACTGCTGTGACCTTCCTGGCGAGGGTCTCGGTGAAGCCTCGGGCTGGTGGGTGTCGTGGTGCAGCAAGGGGCGCGCTGCGTCACGCTAGGTTGTGGTGGTCAATGATTGCATTTGTGATTCACAGAATGGGGTGCCTTGCAGTGCGTCACAACCTGTAGGGTGTCTCGTGCGTCCCTCAGTGAAGGACGCTTATTATATAGTGCTTACATTCATTACATTCATGAACTCTACGCACTCTTCCAGATTTCAATGAGTTTAGTTGAGGAATTAAATGTTTGATTTATTTTTATTTAAAAAAAATAATAATAATAATAATTTTACTACACCAATTGGATCCGTAGCATTGGCATTATGTGAACATTGGGATCAACGTAATTTCTTAGTGTATATATGTGTATATATATATATATATATATATATATATATATATATATATATATATATATATATATATATATATATATATATATATATATATATACACTAAGAAATTACGTTGATCCCAATGTTCACATAATGCCAATGCTACGGATCCAATTGGGGTAGTAAAATTATTATTATTTTTTTCTTTTTAAATAAAAATAAATCAAACATTTAATTCCTCAACTAAACTCATTGAAATCTGGAAGTGTGCGTAGAGTTCATGAATGTAATGAATGTAAGCACTATATATATATATATATATATATATATATATATATATATATATATATATATATATATATATATATATATATATATATATATATATATATATATATATATATATATATATATATATATATATATATATATATATATATTTATTTATTTATTTATTTATTTATTTATTTATTTATTTATTTATTTATAAAGTGGACACTTCTTGGACTTATAAGAAAGAAGGTGAGCAGCACTCCTTATCCCAGGACCACTTTGGCTGTGCCGAGCCGAACCCAGCACTGCAGGAAAAACAGTAGTGTTTTGCCAATTGTCTTGCCTTCACGTGTACTCAATAAGCTGTGTGTTGAAGTGAACCATCAGCGAAGCGAGGCTGTCCGTTAAGTGCATGAGTCAGCTTAGTGTTGTGGTCACGGTGATGGTGTGTGCACTCACTCACTCACTCTGTCTTGTAACTATCGGTTTCACCACTCACCACCACGCGAGTGTCTGGCTTCCAGATGTCTTCCGGGCCGTGTTGCAGCCACGGCCTCCACGGCACACGACACAACACTTTATGCTGTATGGCGTGTAGGTCAATTAGATATACATGTAGCTTATGTAGTTGGATGTAATGTTAATGTAGCGTCATTGTAGCTTGACGCCTCTTGTTCATACCATGTGTAACACGCTACTCTCTCCCCCCACCCCCCTCCCGTCGTGAAGAGGAGTTCTCCCAACTTGGTAACGTATTATGTTTATATGTGTCACTGTCTCCTACACCCTCACACTGCCCATCACTGCCTTAGCCACAGCCTCGTCACGTAGCTTGGTAGTCTTGCCTCACCCCGCCCCCTCCCCTCCCCTTGGTCCTGCTTTCCTAACTAACACTTCGTGGTGTACTGTACATACCCAGGAGAGAGAGAGAGAGAGAGAGAGAGAGAGAGAGAGAGAGAGAGAGAGAGAGAGAGAGAGAGAGAGAGAGAGAGAGAGAGAGAGAGAGAGAGATTGGGGGTGGACGTCGACTGCATCAGAGGCGTGGCGTGCAAGGGGGTTGTTGGGCCTCAAGCCTGCATGTTGTTCCGGGTTCGTTGTCGTGACGTGTGAAGCAACGATCTGCTCGTCCCGTAATCGTTACTCCAGCCCGGCCACCTCCCTCCCGCTGCCCACGGAAGCGGCGCCCCCATCGGTCACCCGGTCACTGCAGTGATTGTACCCAGTGCGGCCGACCCTGCCAGATTAGCGTTACCTGCAGTGATTAACTGAAATTATCACGCTTTCTTCCACATTTTGTGCCCAGTATTTTACGCCACAGCCGAGGAAACCTGGAGAAGGAGGTAATATTGAGTGTGGTATAAGGGGAAGCAACTGCCGCAGTAAAATAGATGTTGGCTGGTGTATTGAAGCGTTGTGGGGGAGGGAAGGGACCACAGCCTTCAGTAAATGATGCATGAGGACTAGTACAAGAGGTCATCTGGTTCCTCATGTTAGCTGGGGTTAGTTCTTACTTTCGTGCCTGATGGTAACGTGGAGTGGGAGGGTTGTGTGATGGTGAGGTTCATGGTAAAGTGAATGGTCTTAGCAGTGGAGGTAGAGGTGGTCATGGTGACGGGTCGGGCAGAGGTGTAGAGGATGACTGTGGTTATTCTACAGGTGATGGTGAGGATGGTGAGGTGCATGCCATAACCTACAACGAGATTGACAGTGAGGTGGATGGTGGTGGTGATGATGATGATGACCACACCAGCATGACCGTAGATGATAGTGACCTTGACGACTCGACTCCAGAAGAAAGTAAGTATTTAGAGATAGGTGAAGGTAGAGCAGGTAAAGCAGGCCGCTATTGACGCCTTCTGAAGGTGACGAAGGCGAGGAGGACATAACGCGTGCATAGGAGGCAAACAAAGACCCCAGCCTGGCCACACCTCGCGGCCACACCACCACAGCTGAGACAGGGTTGTGGCCGCGGGGCAGGAGGAGGGCCTCTGACGGGCTTGTCTATGGTCGCCTTGGGTCTAATGTCGTCGACGCAGCAGCGATGAAGACTTGGGAAAGCAGGTGCGGGAGTGCAAGCGGTGGTGCATAAAACAGGCACAGCACAATGCCACGCTGTCTGCTGATACATTTCTTAGTGAGGACATAATGCGTGGCGGCGCGAGCAGCGAGCGAGGGAAGTTACGAGGCCCTCAACGGCGCGTTATAGCTCCTGGCGGCAGGGAAATGCTTCCGGTGAGGGCCCTGGGTAGCAGTGGGCCCCCCTGAGGCTCCCCCGCCAACACCCTTCCCCCGTTCCTCGCTCTGAGTCGCTGTCCGCATCACCGCCGCGCGACAGTTCACCTCACTCCACTCCGCCAGGTAACACGTCCTGGGTCCTTCCTCCGCGTTCCCTCTCGCGGCTGATTGAAGGACGACACACTTTACTTTCACCTGCTCTGTTACAGTTTTAAAAGTGGCACACTTCTAAAATAGCGACGACCGCGTTCTTGTGCGAGATATATTCGACATCTTTATTTTTAACTAACAAATTACGCATCGCGTCACGGCAACTACTTGCAAATTGTATTAAATTATCAGGCAGTACTCGTATTTCAAAGGCTATTGCATTCTTTTTTTTTTTTTTTCCCAATCGGTAAATGTGTCCTGTTTGCCACAACCCAAGATGCGTTGACCCTCGGCACCGCCACTAGGTGTGTACTGGTGGTGGTGCTGCAGGTGGTGCTGCTGCTCGTAGCGGCGGAAAGTATCGTGCTGGCGAGCCTCCCCCAGTGCAGGCAGGACTCGTGCCGCTTCCAGTGCCTTGCTATTCACGGCAGCCGAGCAAGTCATCGTTATGTTTGTTTTTTAATGTTGGCCAAGTGTTCCGTTAAGAATGTAAGATCGTGTCGGGGGAAGAGAGTTGGAACACTTGTCTTCATGTTTGATCCTTTCTTCAACTGCTTCTTGAAAACTACATTGTATTATTGTGTAACTATCAGAATTTTATGTACTTGGTTTGATGCCTTGTATTGTATCATTCAGTACAATGTTGCGCCGTTCGGTGCGCGCCGCAGGCAACAAGCTGCATGGCCACCTGACGTACAATGTAGTTAGCACTCACTAGATAATGACTAACCCTAAACAGTAGATCAGACGTAGCGAGCCTTGCCTAGCCCATATATAAGTCACTCCCGAGACTGAGTAATGGCAGCCTTTCTACATAGTACGAGTAGTTCCAGATCAAAGAGTGAAGAATGCTAACGCCACCCTGGAGTCCATCACTCTTTCCCTTTAGTAATACCTTTCCATAATGCTTCCATCTGAACATTAATCAATGAAAGGTTCATTAGTGCCGGTTAGTGGCAGCAAGTCCTCCAGGGCAGCACGACGCCTCTTCACTTGGGTAGCTTAGCCCCGGGCCAGGCGTGGCGCGGCATGTGTCACGCCACCGCGGGAATCAATGCAAGGACTGGCTGGCTGCATCAAGCTTGAGCCTCAGCCGCCCACTCAGGGGATCATGGAGGTCCAGCCCGGGTGTGGGTTGTGTACAGTAATGAGATTTCCTGTTTATTAGCTTATTTGAATAGGTTTAATTGCTTGTTTGTTTGGTTTGATCAGTCGTTTGTTAGTTCATTTCAGTTTTGTGTTCTAAGCTACAATGTGAACGTAACTTGGTTTATCAGTTAATTTTGTTAATATGTTTGTTTCTCTTCAAAACTTGTGATGTAGTAGTCAAACGAGTGCAGCTAATAACTGGTGAATGACTTAACTACCTCCCAGTTGCGACACTTTGTAATTACTGTGTCAGGAACTTCACGTGAGGACTTTAAATGTTTGACCTAAATTCGTGCCAGACATTTAGACGGGTGAGACGAAAATAGTGCATCGGTGCTGTGAACTTTTATAAATATGGGAACTTTTATGAATTTGGTCAGTGCCAATGCAGTAACTTTTGTCAATACGGCGCGGGCCTGAGGTGCGCCGTAAGGTGTGAGGCAAAAGGCCACACACACACACATACACACACACACACACACACACACTTCGCTGCTATCTGAAAGGAATCGCACCCGGCAGTTATGATGGTTGTATTTCCACGGTGCGCGTTTGACTGTTGGTGCGTGACGTAAAGGTATCCTTTCCCGCGCACCTCCTTAACCATCTTAAGACCGCGCCGCATGCTTAAGTCTGTCAATCATCCTCCTTTAACACATCGATCGCCAGTAACAGTACGACTCTTATTACGTTATTTGAATAACCGTAGATAACTTAGTCAAAATCTAACTGTAAAAAAAAAAAAAATAAAAATAGTTGATTACTCTTTTTGCCTGAGGGAGCCAGAGTATTCATACAGTCAAGCCAGACGCTGAAGCTCGACCGGTCTTGGCAGTGTGTTCCTGTGACGTCGAGACGCTACGTTGTGTGCAGAATTAGTGTCACCGCGCTTCACTTGATCTCGGTTATAAGTGCTATAGTTTTATCATTAATGCGGGAAGTGCTTAACATACACAACTTATTATCTGCAGTAAGGTCCGTTTCATAAGATCTATTTTCTTATTAAACTTTTCATCGTCTCACCTCCGCTACTTTAATTAGGCTGCAGTGGGAGTTACTGGAGTTTTCTAGGTTGTTTTCATGATTCTCTACATAACGATACTTTAATAAAGGTACTGCACCATTTATGAAAAAAAAAAAAAGCATCGTGAAAACCTGACGAAAAATTTACGTGGCCTTTTCATGAAAAAACTCGCTGTGGACGGTGAAGAGTCGCTGTGAACGATCAAGTGATTCAGAATTCGAACCCAAGTGACACCCGCTCAGTTCATGATCTCGAGATAAAGCATTCAGATTCATGTGTGTTTGCAATTATTATGTCATTGATTTGTGATAGCTAGTGAGATATTCTTCTTCTTCTTCTTCTTCTTCTTATTATTATTATTATTATTATTATTATTATTATTATTATTATTATTGTTAGCATGTACAATCCCGACTAAAGTAATTTATTGCTTCGCCTCGAGTTCTAAGCACTACTGCTTACAAATATTGCCAGACCAACAACAGGTTCCTGAATTTAATATTCATATGTATATTTATGTACTTATTTGTTTATTTATTTATTTACGTACTATGCATTTTGTAGGGGATGTTTCCAACGTTAATTTTACCTCACCAATTTATTTATTTGTATATATACAAAATTTATTTTTTCCAGTCGTATTGTTTGTTGAAAGCATACATTAAGTTTTCTTTCTTTTCTTTTCCTTCTTTTTTTTTTCTTCATTTTCTTTTCGTTGTTCCTCTGCGGCTTGATAGCTTCTCTACTAATGACTTAACCGCAAGCTTCCGGGCCAGCGTTCCTGCTACCAGATAGATGCCAAGGTTGCGTCTCTTGCGGGTGATCACCACGCATTTTGTGTCTGGTTTTGTAGCTCTTAAGACTAATGACATTGTATTATTATTATCATTGTTATTATTATTATTATTATTATTATTATTATTATTATGAGAGTAACTAAACAGCAATTCTAGTAGTTAAATGGAATATGTTTCTTTGTCAGCGCTCGGATGCAGGATTGATATTATTTATGAACATTGTGAAATAGGTGTTAGTAAGTAGCAGAAGTCTTATTGCTTGTTTAACGTACTCCCATATGATTTAGTCACATAGATACTAGAGTATGAATTAAGTGTGTCCATGATATATTCACCTGTCTTGCCTTTCCTTGCGTCTTTAAGTCATTCTTGAATTATTGTATCTAATAATCAGGCAGACGAAGATTTAATTGTTTTGGCACCAGGGAAAGATTTTTTTTTTTTTTTTTCAATATTTACCAGTCATGCCTTTGTTTGCATCCTTAATTGAATTATCTTTTTTTCTAAATGGCAGGCAGAATAAGGTTTACAAAGATGTCTGATGAAGCTTTGAAGGCTCTTAGTCAAGTCAGGTTATTTGAAGGCCAAATTGAAGTAGAAGGAACCGTGGGAGGCTTACAGGGAAGGTGCGGGGTTTTTAGGGTAGTGGTGGTGGGGATGGTGGTGATGGTGGTGGTGCTAATAGTGGTGGTGGTCGGCCCGCAGGACCCATGGAAGAAGCAACTACGGGAGCGAAGAAGGACGACCTGAACCCGATCTTATGGACGTGGTTCATCATTGCCATCATGGTCGCTGTCACCATGATTTGCGTAATATTCTTCTCCATGTGGGTCTACAGCCAACGGTGAGTCGAGTCGCGGCGTGGGCTGCACCGAGAATAAAAATATCCCTGCCCATAGACGCGTGTGCGCTAGCCAGCCTCAGCGTTAGGGTGTGAAGTGAGTGTGTGCTGAGCTAATGAAATGTAAGTAGAGGGTGTACATGCCTGGGCGTGGAAAAAGGAATGTTTGTCTGTGTGTTAATGCACTAGTAAAAATATCAGTGCCCATAGCCTCACATGCTAGCCAGCGGCAGCGTCAGGGTGTGGAGTGTGTGCTGAAAACATAAGTGCCTGAAACATAAGAAGAGAGAGTGTATATGCCTGAGTTTGGGGAAAAGGAATGTGTGTCTATGTTTGTATGTGTTAATGTGCTAGTAAGGCATTAGCGAGTATAGTGGCAAGAATGAGGTGTGCAGTAAGTGTTCATATTCAGAAATGTAAGCAGCGTGTTTGTGTTAAGGGGCTGTGGTAGATTTTTGAGGGTGTCAACTATGCCCCCTTCATGCACTGGTAGGGCAGTAGCGGATATAGTGACTAGACTGTTGTGTTAATTAAGTATTAATGTTTTAAAATGTGAGCAACTAGTGTACACTAATTGCGTGGACAAGGAGATAGGTATAAACTGAAATATGAGTATGACTAGTATTATATTAGCCAGAATCTGGAGCTTTGAAGTAAACGTCTTCAAGTACTGAAGTATAGGTAGCGAATGTATTGCCAAGGTATGGAAATGCGAAGTAAATGTGTTGATTTACTAATACACTATGAGACGAGCAGATGTATTTGTCAGAGGGTGTATGTTGGTGGTAGTATCGCTCCCGCCACCTGATGTACACTAGTGAAGAGCGGATACCCGGCCTGACGTGGAACTGCAGAGAGTGTAGGTAGAAATACTCATTCACTAATCTACCCATGTCGGATATTGGCCAGCGCTCAACACATTCATTTCGCGGTGATATGTGAGTTCCTGAAGTGAGCTGAAGTGACACGAGGGAGGCTACAGCGGGAAAGTGTATGAAATCAATTCACTGACTTAAGAGTTGAATAGAAATGTGTGTAAAGGTACAAATATAACTAGTGTGTGTGTGTGTGTGTGTGTGTGTGTGTGTGTGAAGTGTAAAGAAGTTTAGGCTTAATGTAGGGGCGTGTAGAGGAGTGCAAAAATACCCTCTCCTTAGCTTTTACGATTGTGAGGTTTGGCATAGTGTGAAGGGGTGTGCAAGGAGTATAGGCAGTGTAGAGCAGAGTGTTAGGTTTAATGTAGAGGCTAGTAGAGGAGTGCAAAAATATCCGCTCCTTAGTTTGATCAGTGAGGTTTGGCATTGACTATAAGGGTGTGAGATGTACAGAGTATAGGCAGTGTAGGGTAGTGTTGTTTTATATAGTGACGTGTGTAGTAGTAGTGTAAATTTACGAGTGAGAGGTTTAGCATAGTGTGTGAGGGTGTATAAATCGTGTAGAGTATAGTGTGGAGCAAGGTGACACACATCCTCTCCCTTTGTGTAGGCTGGCGCGCGTGGCTGAGCTGAGAAAGGCGCTGTACAAAGGTTACGAGCCAGCCGAGCCTGAGGCCATCAAGCGTGAGGTGGACCTCGAGGCAGCCAAGCCCGAGGAGCCAGTGGACGACGAGATGACGGCCAACTTCCAGCGAAAGTAAGGAGCTGGAGGATTTGCACATATATATACACACGCACACATACATACATGCACAGGGCTCGTTTTGCCAATCTACGTGAACTGAACTAACCTAAGATAACTGAATTCTCTTTGCTAACGTAACATAACCTAACATACACACACACATGCACATTTTTTTTTTTCACTATATATGTAAACTTAAGATTACAGAATTTTCTTCACTAACGTAGCCAAACCACACACACACACACACACACACACACACACACAGTTTGTCATCTCATTGTTTCATGAACACTTAACGAACGAGTATGAATCATGAATCACACACACACACACACACAACGTTTGGCACGGGAGAAAGGAGTGAGGCAAAGGTAATCTTGCCTCTTGTGTGCTGGGTATTTTTAAATAGAGGAGGAGGAGGAGCAGGTAGTGCAGTTATGTCCGAGTAGTTTGTTTATTTAGCTGATGTTTCCTCTTTTGTTCCTGTCCCCCACAGTGACTCTCTCTCTCTCTCTCTCTCTCTCTCTCTCTCTCTCTCTCTCTCTCTCTCTCTCTCTCTCTCTCTCTCTCTCTCTCTCTCTTAGTACTTCCTCATAGTAGTCAGATACACATAATCGCTATATTTAATAATTCACTATACAAAAAAAAAGTGTCACCATTTAATATAGACCCTTTAGTATTGTCCCTTATTTGTGTGTTCCCTTCCACGCCGCTACTCAGAGAATTCAGGAAGTCTTGGTACCACGTGTGAGTAGCCTTCCTATCCTCCTCTTTGCTGAAATATTAATGCTTGAGAACACGTAGATGAGAATGCGTGAGGTTGTCGTTGTGGATTTGTGAGTGTACGATAGTGAAGTGTGGATGAGATACGACAAAAGAAGGGTGGTAGGAAGGTAGTGGAAGACGGTAGGCTGCACTGATATAATAGTTATAATAGTGTTTCTTGTATCTAAAGCAATGAGAGGTATACAAAGACACCTTTGTGAGCTAAATGTGAATGTGTGTGGCTCTTGGTGTGCATGTGCTCATGTGCAGTAATGAAACATGGGTGGGATACGGTATGTAGGATAACAGGAAAGGTTGCACTGGTAATGTTTCAATACCTGAAGCAGTAGGAGCTTTATGAAGTCATGCTTCGAAACTTTTTTTACTGCTTTGGAGGGAAAGAGTGGCAGTTAGTTCTCTCTCTCTCTCTCTCTCTCTCTCTCTCTCTCTCTCTCTCTCTCTCTCTCTCTAGTTTTGTTGCTATTGGCCAGCTTTTGCACGTAAAATATAGCTGTGACTGGTTTGACTGACGGAGTAACTTGTACCAACAAGTACTTACAGAGAGAGAGAGAGAGAGAGAGAGAGAGACTAACTACCCTCTTTATACAGACAACTGGCGGCCATGATGAAGCGGCAAGAGACCATTCAGAGCGTGGATTCCTTTGCCTCCCACGATGACGACTTCGCAGAATACGGAGACGAGAGCATGGGTGAGTGTTACGCCCGGCGCGGCATTCAGTTTTCTTGAGTGTAGGGGGCAGGGATCTTGAAGCTAAGTTATCATCGGCGAAAGACTGGGACGAGGGACTGGGATTAGAGCTGGTTGTCAACGTTTGATATCGATGAGAATGTTGGGAGCGTAGGAGACGAAGTTCAGTTATCAATGGCTGAAGACGGCAACTGGGGTTTTAGGGTTAGAGTTTTTGAGCTTACTGTTGAATTTTAATAATTGGGAGGATGTTGTGGACGGTGGGTATCGTATTTAGCGTATTTTCAACTTTTTAAAGCTTATAAGGGAGGGGTTTTAAGAAATACACACGACTGGTACTTAACGGGAGAAGTTTCTTGGGAATAAACATAGAAATGCTAAAATTATGTTATTAGTTGTGTTGGAAATGATAACGGGGAATGTTTTCAAATATTTATATATTTTGATTGACTCAGGAAATTGTACCAGGAAAGGTTCTAAGAAATGCACACATCATTCTGGAGTTTTCCAGTTAAATGTGTTGGAAGTTGTAACGGGAAAGGTTGTAGGAAATCCACTTCTACTACTTCAGGGCATCAGGGAAATGGTTCAGCAAAAGAATCGATATATTTTTTTGTTTTTTCAGCCTTAAAGGTGAAGTAGGGTTGTGGGAAGGTTGAAGTTTATTTCCAAGTTTTCTGTGGGTCATAGACATAAAGGGAATGGTTCCGGAGAATCACCTTCGACATGCTATGGTTTTCAGCTGCAGGAATGTATCACCAGCAACGTAGAGGGATGTCATTGTTGTTGGTATTATTATTATTGTTATTATTATTATTATTAGTAGTAGTTGTAGTAGTAGTAGTAGTAGTGGTAGTAGTACTACTAGTAGTAGTAGTAGAAGTGGTGGTGGTAGTAGTAATAATAATAGTACTGGATAGCTCGGGATGACTGTTTCTTTCTTTTTTATGGTAAATGGAGAAAATAATTACTTGGTTACGTATATGAAATTACTCAAGTATTCCTTATTTTCTACTGTAATTGTATGAATGACCAAGGGTGTACTCTTTTTTATTAATTCCACCACCACCACCACCACCACCACCACGTGGTTTTTGGTGGTGGTGGTGGTGACAGTAGTAGTAGTAGTGTAGGTGAAGAGGCGAGGGTGGAGGAATCAAGGTGGATGTTAAGAACATTATGGAAGAGGTAGTTTAGGCTTCACGTTTCCATTTTCACTGAGTGTCACTCCACTGAGAAGTCCTCATTATTGTGTTGGATTTGTTGTCATTTTACAGTCGAGGTAATTACAGTGTTAGTACTACATACGACTACACACTGATTATTGTCATTCAGTCATTACTACTACTACTACTACTACTACTACTACTACTGATGCAGACGATAGGAAGAGGCTTAAAAAAAAAAAAACATTAAAAACATTTATGAGTTAACCATAACATGTTAATTTAATTACTAGTGAGTGTATGTGATTGTTTCGTTATTAGTTGAACTTAACCAGATGTGTGCGTGTCACTACTAATCACTTCACCTTTCTGCAGTTGGCCAAACGGAAACTTTAGTGTAACGGGTAGGCACTGATCACTTGTTCATTCTGCTCGACCTGTAGTCATAGGAATAACGAGGATGAAACACACGCATGGTTCGGTGTAGACTTGCACGGCTCCACCAAGCGAGGCTGTCATGTGGTGATAGTTCGCTCCGTGACCAAAATAGTGTCTTACTTTGTCATAACGTACCTTGTCATTTGAATAATTTTTTTTTTTTTTTTTTTCAAGTAGTTGCAGTGTTTTCAATTATTGCCAGTATTATTTGATACTGAGCAACTAATCCCTGGAGCTCATCACACCTACCATGCAGTTTCAGACTAACGTTACTTTTTCCTGTTCTTCTGTCATCTCTGACAGCAAATACTTTCACTATAACCAGTAGAATTGTTTTTATTATATACTGTACTTGCATGTATGGCAAAAAAAAAAAAAAATTCTCAGTTTATGACCATTTCGCTTAGTTCTACAGCATATATATATATATATATATATATATATATATATATATATATATATATATATATATATATATATATATATATATATAATAGCTGCAATCCACGTGTACTCACGTCGGGAGCGTGTTGTAACGTAACCCTGACATTAGATCCTTTTGTAGCACAAGTAATCACTTGTAATCACTTATACATTTAATTTTCTGCATGATGGCATGAACTAATATTAATATCCTCAATGATCAGCGGTTGGCTGCCCGCTGTTTCCTGTTACAAATCCGGTGGCCTTGCCTCAGGTCTTAGGCACAATACCTAAGACTGAAGAAATGTTTAGGCATACGATGAGTGGACAGGATGAAGGCCACATGCTTAAAGTAATTATTCTCTCTCTCTCTCTCTCTCTCTCTCTCTCTCTCTCTCTCTCTCTCTCTCTCTCTCTCTCTCTCTCTCTCTCTCTCTCTCTCTCTATATATATATATATATATATATATATATATATATATATATATATATATATATATTCCACGAGCTGTAGGATTTGTGATGCAACAGATACCTCGCACAGTACCTGTGTCATGCCCACCAACACTCGTATCATCACGTGCTGCAGGTGTAGACACGCAGCGACTCGAGGATAGTATGTAAAATTGAACAATTTTTGATGTGGTAAAAGTAACCTCTTCAGTAACCACATCTAAACACTAACAAGACCAAATACGAAGTGTGACACTGAATTATGTACGGTCCACGATCTAAGAACTGTGTTGCATGCGTGTTAGGAATCGATCCAAGATAGTATTTGTTTTTTATTTTTATATGCATAAGTAACAAAGGCAATAGGGTACTGTTAAGGTGGTGTATTGACTATTTCAGTCTCCACACTGAAAAATTAACGGCGTTGATAGAGTAGGACAAAGAGAAATGGTAAATGTTGTTCAGGGCTGAGAATGTTACACCTTTTTTAAAGGTGTATATATATATATATATATATATATATATATATATATATATATATATATATATATATATATATATATATATATATATATATATATATATATATATATATATATATATAAAGATAAATAAGTGGCATGTCATCATTGGTTTATTACAGGGGTTCCCAACCTTTTTGTTCCTCTGTACCGCTTGACCATTTTTATAGTTTCTGTGTATCCATAAATAAATTAATAAAAGAAGATGGAATTGTAATATTTTTATATTATTTTATTATGAAATTTGTATGTGTAGACTGCATAGGAATCTTAAAGATGACAACATCAATAGACTCAAATAATTTATAAAATATCTTGATCCATCACATACATATCTTTCTTATAATTATCCATAATGATCATTATGTCCAGTAATTGATCCTTTCAAGCCCATTACAGATTGCGGCCACGGTTAGTTCCATAATAGAGAAAACCAAATGGTATTCACCCTATTCTTAATATAATTTAGATGAAAGTTTTGTTTACTCAAGTGAGGAAATTTTGGGAAAAATACATTATGCAATCTGACAGCAGATTACAACACCATGTATTGCACAGTAGTGGTTATTCTCTGGGACCCATTGTACTCCCTGAAAAGTGCAAATGTATCACTGGGGGTACATGTACCCCAGGTTGGGAACCCCTGATTTATTAAGTGGTGATGTTCTGCCTTACGTGTTATGCATTGTGTACCTACATGTAAGTGTTGCCCCAAGTTGTGATGAAGGTTTTCCATGTTGACTGTATCATTGTTGCAGCAATTGATCTGCTCAGTTCGGTATCATTGGTAACAAACCCAAGACACCAGAGACCTCCTCCTGTGCCACGTACCTGAGCACAGCACCAGGTAACAGTGTGTTCTCCCGAGGCCGCCGCCAGTACACGCACAGCCAGACAGGCTCTCACTGCGCTGGAAGGTGCCACCAACCCCTGCGAGATGAGGCAGGCTGCTAGGTTACTTAGTCATGATAGCCACCTGCGTGATGCAAGCACCGCAGGATCTTAATGTTCAGGGATGAAGAACAGACCAGCCTCATCTCAGTAGTGTGTGTATTGTTTTTCTTGTTCTGTGGGGATTACACAAATCTGGTGGCATCGTCCAGTCAGCGTCAAATGCCTGTCTGGTTTAGGGAGCATCCCACTGACCTCCTCATTGCCCTGTGTAACGTAATGAACACAACACAGAGAATTAATGCAGTACATAAATGCTGAAATGTTATTGCAAAGATCACTTGAAGCTAAACTAATGTCAATCATTTATATGAGGATAATGTTGGTGGAGTGACCATCTTAGTTTGCTACACTGTACAAGTCACTGCCACACTAATAATGTTATTGTGTTGCACTTCAAGTTATTGTGTACACTTCCTTAGACGTAATAGTGAACATGCTGCAAACTAATGTAAAACTGTTCAGTTCCCTTAAAGAAGATGTAACAAATGATCTTGTTTTGAACTCTTACGAAGATTGCTGTCAGTAATGAGCCCATGAAGCAATATTTCTGCTAAAACCAACTCAAACAGCGACCTTCATCCGAGCAGCGGCGATGATGGGACAGTGTGGAGGGCAGCGGCAGGTCTCCCCAGGTGTACGTGGCGAGGAGGACCTGTGCACACTTGGAGGAGGCCTGGATGATGCCTGTCTGTTGTGGATAGCAATGATTCGGTCACTCACTCCTTTGGTATCCCGGAACAATGGCTGGTGCTGAGTACTGGCGGTGGCATGTTGCTTGCCATCACCCGTGTGGCCTTTTGACTCACCTGCTGGATGCCCCATGGTGTGTATGCTCCTGGGTGCTCCAACAACACGGCACACCTGCTGTGTTCTTGGTTGTTGCAGCACCTTGTGGCATAGATGCCATGTTCCTCTGTGTTGCAGCATCCTTCTGGCAAAGGTGTTGTGTCCCTGAATGTTCATACAGTCCCGGGCCATAACTGCTGTGTTATCAGATACTGCAGCATCCAGGGGGCATATTTGTTGTTCTGCAGGGTAGGTGGTGTAGGACCCCTTCAGTAGTGCTTGAGTAAGTAGTCTTGTGGTGGCGTTGCATCACCAGGTTAAGTTGGTGGAACACACCCCACGCCTTAGTAACATTTTTGCCTTGGGTGGTCACAGCATTTTTGGGAGAATCATATTGTAGGTCATGTTTTTGTGCCTAACTACACACACTGTATATAGATACAGTACAAAATTTCACCTAATAATTATTGTAATTCTAGGGCAAGGCCTGGCCACTCTCTCTTTGCTGGGTTGAAAGAATACTGTCATCGCATTACATGCTTCCCATTAAAGGCATATGAAAAAGACAGAGCGAGGGAATCAGGAACATCCTCTGGTGTTCCTGTCATAGGGCAAGACTTGACTTCTCATCTTGGTCACCTCCATTTGAGAGATTTCAGCTTGCTATATGAAAGAGAATATCCCAGATACGACATTGAAAGATCACAAGCGTATTTATTATTTATACTTTATATAGTGTCAGTTCATTGCCATTACTTTTCATAAACGGATTGAAAGATGCAGGTATATGTTCTGCTCAGGTTATCCATTCTTTACTCACTCTCCTAGGTATGGTGTTCCCTATTGACAGTCCTCTCTGGTGTGTTTCCCTGAGAATGTGAATTTGTTGGCAAGTGAATGTCAATGTTTCTTGTAGAAATGACACTTTCCTTTTCTTTTCTAATAGATATTTCGTCTGCACCATATGTATAGCACCCTAGACGAAGACTGGATCAGATATAGTTACACTTGCTGATATATACGTACTGTCATGAGAAATTTTTTTTTTTTTTAGCTAACTAACTCACTATGCTGCCTTCTAAGTATACACCCATTATATATATATATATATATATATATATATATATATATATATATATATATATATATATATATATATATATATATATATATATATATATATATATGAGTTGTGACGGAGACTTGCACGTATATACTTGGAAGTCTGTCTGTGGTGAATATACAGGTAAAACGTGAGAAATCATGACATAATACGAAGGGAGTGTAATATAGCAGCTGAATATTGTATACTACTATAATGACTAATGTTTGTGTGTGCGTCTGTGCTCCCCAGGTCGCTTCACGGACGATGGCTCGCTCATCTACCAAAAGGTGTGAGGCAGAATGTGTCTGCGTCACCACCACCACCACCACCACCACAACACGTCATCTGTCTGTCTGTTTGGGTGAGTTCACCGCCCTCACCACGCACACCTGGAGACTACCGAGGCCCTTCGTGCCAGCTGCCATGTGAGACCATCTCCCCTCTCACGACAACCGTCACCGCCATCACCACAACCACATTACTGTATAGGCTAACCCCAAGGTCGGCGTGGACAGCGGGCACCAAAATGGGCTTCCTTCCTTTCTATTTTTAATGCCATTTACTTGTGCTGTTCATAGACTATGTGTTCAATCCGACGGTGTTGCCATGAGGCGGCCACAGTGTGGAGAGCGAGCGTATGTGTGTGGAGAGCAGCTGCCTCAGCCACACATATGCATACATAACATACGTACGTACATATATGTACATTTACAAGTGCTGATCTGGTTATCGTGGTCGTCATGTACGTGTGTGACAAGATGGATGTCACTGCCAGCCATGCAGCAGCTCAGTCCAGGCTGTTATCTGTGGAGCAGAGTGGTGAGGGTGTCCGTGCCTGCGAGGAGGACGACCCGCACTCAAGATCTGGTTCTGATGCCGGTCCCTCACCATTATTCCGCATTTCACAAGGTAAAGCCAGTCATCATTGACACTGAAATTAGTCACGGAATCAGCACGCCGATCGCCCGCTGCTGGAGTTGTTAAAGGAGAGAACAACTTGACTACACAGCGGCGAGTATCAGATTGCCTACTCAGGAGATCTTTGTTAAGGATACACACGACGGATATTTTGGTGAGGCTTTCAGGACGTTCGTGAGGAAGACAGGTTAAGTCACATGAGCCTTAATTAATTATGTAATGAAGCGCACCCAATCAAACCACACAGATGGATGAATACTAACTAGTCATGCATTGCATAAGATTCGTGTACTGAACAGAATTACTGTGTTAATTAATGTAGTTTTTTTTTTTTTTTTTAATATCAGTAACTCGCAGTATTCCTATGTGCTTCATGCTGACGTACTCATCACCCAAGGTCCTTCTAGCATTGTCTTATCTCCAGCAAGGACAGTTGAGGCGGCGGTCCTGCAATACCCATCCATCACTGCTGCTGCTGCCCCGTGCTACGTGTAAATGCTTTTGGACTTGACCTGTACGTATCTTGCGCTGCCTACCATGATATTCCTCGTACTGTGGCTTTAGACGGGTCATAGAGCTGACCAGTGGTTGAGGATTTGTGTGAGGTGAAAAGACTTGGCTGCCCTGTGTTTGCAAGGGGCGCGCTACCAGTCGTCTCTGCCGTACAAGTCACACACCCCCACAGACACTAGTGTATTGGTGTGAAGTGTTTGAGTCTTCCTGATATTTATCTTCCTTGGTAAACTGAAAATGTGTAAATATATATTCTTGAGTCCTAGTGATGCCCTCTCAACTCACCTGTTCCTCTATTTTTTTTTTTTATTATTATTATTATTTTATTTTCCTGGTGGGTCGGTGCGTTGTAGGAGTAGCGGGGCAATGGTGTCGGTCCGCTCTGTATTTGGAGGGTGACCGCCCACTACTGTCCCAGTCTCAGATCAGTTTGCTGGAACCGTCTTCAGTTTTCCTTTCCATTTTTTATTTTTTTTCTTTCTCATACGATAACTTATAGGTTGGCACGTGAGAGAAAATAATCTAATTTCTTAGTATAATGTAAAAAAAAGTTGGTGTTTTATCAAGAGAATCCCACTGTTCCGCATATTGCCTTCCATCACCGCTAACACGAGCATGCAGATGTATTTTTCAGGGAAACTTATTTCCTTCGGTTGATGTTTTATGGGGGAAAGTGTGACCAAATGTTGGGTTCAATTGTGTCCCTGTTTTTAATGTTGTGAGGTGCAGTTACCCCCTACCCCCTACCATCATATTTTTACCAGGCAGGAAGCTGTGTTCCTGTGCATGCATGTCGAAATATACTGAGCATTCTCAAGAGTGTATGCATCTGTGGTGTCTGTGTGCGAGTGCAGGGGTTATCAAGAGTCTAATATGATGTGAATGAGTTGATGTGTGTGTGTGTGTGTGTGTGTGTGTGTGTGTTTGGAACTCCTTCCAGTGTCCGTTTCTTATTTTTCCCGGTCATGATCTTCTATGTTAATTTTCAATAAAGTGTTAAGTTATGGGGACGAGTTTCTTGACATTGGTCCTTTACCATGAAGTCTTACTGAATGCCTGGCGATCCTTCATGAGTATCCTCTATGAAATCATAACTCCCGTCTTGCTGCTGGTTTGCCACTTCATTGGCGATGTCAGAGATACAGAGTTGTCGAAGTGACGCCAAGTTTACGAATTTACATCTTAATAAAAAAAAAAAAAAAAATTGTCAAGCTTACACTATATTTATCCTTCTTTCAACGTCCAGTTTAATGTGGAAACTTTAAAATGACTGATGAGATTATGTCTAGATTTCTTTCTTTCAACTTAGCAACTTTACTTGGGGCTGTTTTCCACCTGGCTGCTTGCAACCACCTGGAGCAGGTTTCACCCGAAAGCATTCACATGGAGGGCAGCCACTGCTAGCCGGCTGTATAAAATAAATAAATAAACAAAATAAAGTCATCGTCCTCCGAGCTGGTTGTTATAATTGCGATTTTGCTGTGCTTGAAGAAAGAGCAAAAGAAGCGATTGTGGACTCGTTCCTGGTTTATATAGCCTTGCAGGCTGTTTTGTTCATGATGCCTTTACACTCATGCTGGGTCCCTGGCTTTCTCATTCCTGTGACGATGTAAACAAAACCAATTATGTGCCTGTTCTCCATTTATTTTTATAAATAAATTTAAATGCTTAATTTATTTATTGTATATAGTGGTAGTCAGTGGTTATTACTAAAACACTTTCCGACAATATTCCTCCTATTTTCAATTTCATATTGATAGTCCTCATTTAGCGGAATGGTAACCGATCAGACTGACAGAGGAGTTTCCTGTCTGCTCCAGCAATTCAGCAAATCCCGGCTGCACAGTCCCGGGTGTAAACAGCCACGAACTGCCCCTTGTAAATCCCCCTTAAAGGCGGGTTTACACGGGGCTGTTACTCCACCCTATTGAGAGCATACGCTGGGTCGCTAGCCACTGCATCAAAACATAAACAATGAAGATGGAGTCCTCCGACGAGCTGGTTGCTATAGTTGTGATTTTGCTGTGCTTGAGGAAAAGCAAAAGAAGAAATGGTGGACTCATTCCTGGTCTATATAGCCTTGCAAGCTGTGGTCCTCATGATGCCTTCTGGTACACACATAATGGGCCACTGGCTTCCTGTGACAATGTAAACAAACCAATTCCGCGTGTTTTCCATTTTTTTTATAAATAAATTGAAATGTTGCATTTATTTATTCTATATAACGGTTATTACTAAAATACTTTCCAACAATATTCTTCCTATTTTCAATTTTGTATTGATAGTTGTTCTCATTTGACCATGGAATATTGTCGGGATGGCACTGGCAGCCAATCTGAGACCAACAGAGCAGTTTAGCTGCTCCGGCAATTTAGCAAATTTCATCTGCATCTCGCTCCCAGCTGCAAGCAGCCACGAATTGCCCCGTGTAAATCCTCCATAAACTGGCATTTTCAAGAGAACTGAACCAGTATTGAACAGCAAAAAGATGCGTAACTTTACTCCTTCTTCATCATGGCTCTTCTCGCCATTTTGCCATGACGGTCCACCCCTGGAAGCAAGGACGGCTGGCCCACAAGGGCTGCAGACCTCCCAATCTAAGCCTTGCCAGGCAGATGAATGATACATACATATAATTCATTTTATACAAATAAATAATATTATACTTTTATATTCTATTCAGTTTTTTTTTTTTTTTTTTTTTTTTCATTTTTTTCTATCACTTTCTACCACAAAATACTAGCAGATTTGATAAATTAATTACAAAGTAAAACACTTCTTCCAGGACTGGCACAGCGCCAACCTACCCGGGAGCTGCCAGGCGGCTGTAGGAGTGCTGAAGTCAGTTCAGCTCTGCACGGCACCTAGAGAGTTAATGTCATTCTCCCTTTGTGTTGGTAGACAAATATTGCATTACGTCCGTGATTCGTGAATACTAACCAGTTTTAGCATCCTACATGACAACCGAAGCTTAGTTTCAGTGTCCTGGTTACTTTACTAATACATATTCTACTCGATAAATGTTCCTCAGCTTTGGCAACCCATACACTTTAAATGATGAGTCTAGGAGATATAAAACGTAAAGTTTGTGATTCAAGTAAAACTGCCAACAGCAGGGCCTCATTAGTATTGTAATTTTAAATTATTATGCAGTCCATATATATTTTTTTTAAACACGAGCCGCCACTGCTTGGAAGCACATTAGCCACTAGGACCCACAGATATATAACATTGCAGGCTTTAGGTGAATAGTAACGGTGTGGTGACTTCTGAGCACCAACCAAATATTCAGGAAGGGAAGCCAGTCACAAATGCACGACACCTGCCTAGCCAGTACCTCGGTTTTGGTCACTGCTCATGTGAGGTTTGTGGCTTCCTGGTGTGTCCTCACTACAGTGTATGACCAATTAGATGCAAAGAGTAGGGAAATTTAAAGCGTATCTTTTAAGTTAAAGGTGTGTAGGTATTGCTTTTTTTTTATGGTGTTTTCAATATAAACGTTGCATCACCCCACGTATTCTTGAAGTGACAGGACATCATATATGTCATAACACTTCATGGAGTCAGGAGCATGCGCACCAATACTCAGCATAACAAACAAATGAATGAACGCAGTTTGGGGATGGACTCACCTGGCTGATGGAGTGGTAAGAACATAATAATAATAATAATAATAATAATAATAATAAATAAAATAAATAAAAATAAGGGAAGCTGCAAGAAGCCATCAGGCCTACACATGGCGGTCGCTCTATGAAACACACCTACTTATTTCTACCTGTCATCCCCATCCATAAATTTCTCTAAACTTTTAAACCTCCCAGTAAATATTAGGAAGAGTCGCGCGACCCTATTTCTTATTTATCTTGGCTTCTACCCCCTACAATGTGGGTACCTGGTGGGAAAGCACGGTTTTTGGGTGATGTGGTGCCGGTGTCTGTAGCAGCTTAGTTTGTTTAGTTTAGTTTTTAGTTCTCATTAACTTTTGCGTTAATTTTTTTTTGCCTTTCAGCTCTTTACTTAATAAATACAGAACTAGTTCTATAACGATGTTACTTTACCTTTGGTTATTTGGTAGCATGTCCGAGCATTAAAGATAATTATTTGGTACTGTTACCCTTATTTTGTTTACAGGTACTGATGTCTCTTCAGAGTAATTAATTTATAGGCGTAGTTCGTTTTTTAACAAAATGGGTGGGTACAATTGGGAGGAAGAATGACAGCTCACCTTCTCACAAAACAAACAAAATTTATTCAGTTACTATTTCACCATAACTAATTTACAATTTAATTCACATGAACTTAAGGGAACAAAAACAGAGAAAACTTAATATCCAAAATTTCTCCACGCATTTTCACCTAACTGGTAGACAATCCTACCTGCTAAAATCCCAGTTTTTATTATTCGCCCTCCCCCCCACCAAAAAAACAGTGAGATGGTCCACAGACTGTCACTCACAATCTATTCATCTTGATACCACATCATAGTCATATGGGTAATCTTCCTGCCCCCCTCCCCAAATGCCACAGGTAAGCGGTATGGTCTGACTGGCAATCACTTACAGCACAGCATTACCCTATCTGCCGTTTTAAGCCCTGTCCAGATTAGCGGGCATGTCCCTCGGCCAGCACGGTTGACGGGCAAATTCTGCCAGGCCTGCCTGTGAATGTTGTCCACACGACTGACTTGATGAATTGGCAGGCATGCCAGATGATGCCAGCAGTGTATGTGATGCGGTACGATAAGCATGACACCTAGCATTACTAAGAAGATAATATTGTATTGCATGATAACTGTTTTGTGTATAAAGAAAAAAAGAAAAAAATATGGTGCAAGGACTGGCTCAAGAAAAAAAATGTTTATGGAAGCCACACAACAATACTTCATGAACTACAAAATGATCATGAGGTAGATTTCATAAATTATTTGAGAATGAGCGTAAACACTTTCTGTGTCTTACTAGCAAAGATGGAGCCATACATAATGAAAAAAAAAGACAAACATGAGAGACAGCATAACAGCAGAAACTCGTTTAGAAGCAACGCTGCAATTTTTTAGCAATGGGATGTACATATTCGGCTTTGCAGTATAGTTCACATATATCTAAGCAAAAGCTCGTCCTATATAATCCCAGAAGCATGTCAGGCCGTATAGGAGGTACTGAAAGATGATTACTTGCGGTAAGTTGACTACTCATTTAACTAAACAGTACGCTATGTGTAATGTAATGATATTACTACGATTTCAATACAAGTAAATAATGATAATATATAACGGTATAATGTGTAAAGTAATGTTTAATGATACATTGAGTTATGGAAATAATAAGTAATAACCTTATAGTATCCCCCTTTAATTGTTATGTTAGTACACTTCAGAGCCAGTCACTGTTTTTTAGCAGTGGATCTGCACCAAATGGGGCATATGCCATACTCTACTCAAGTTTTGAGAAATAAATTTGAATTATCCTTCCACTAACTTATCATATGTAATTCGCAAAATAAAAGCTGTAACCACCAAACCCATAAAAAAAGTCATGTATTAGTGTATCTGATGTCAGTGATATGGAGAAGGTATACACGCATTGGTGTTAGATGGGGAAGGGAGGAAAAAGTTATCTCCATGAAACAAAGCTTCAAATTACATTTTGAGTGACTTGTTTGTATGGCACACTTTCAGTGAACTGCAGGTGAAACAAAACATGAGATGAGGCAGTGTTTCATGGAGGCCAGTCTGGAATCCCTGAATTGCAACTCACACTATTATCTCTGTCATCATGTACAAAATATTACAAAAGCAGATATCACACGATAAAAAGTGTGTTGTCCATGAGGTATAAATTCTATTCGCACCACACTAATACATCTAAGTGACGATCCAGTGGGCAAGGTTGCTGGTCTGGAGGTAGTTGAGGGGTTAGTGGCTAGCAACTATTGTTGTTTGAGGTAATTGAGGGGTTAGTGGCTAGCAACTATTGTTGTTTGACCTGAACAATACTTGCCAATAATGTTCTTAAAGTGTGGGTTTCAGTCCATATATGCCTACAGTGGGAATACTGACTTTTTTTTGTGATACTAACATTTACATGAGGATAACTAAACACATTTAATATACACATGTTATTTAACTGAAAACCATAATTATATGGAAAATAAATGGTGTCCTATATATATATATATATATATATATATATATATATATATATATATATATATATATATATATATATATATATATATATATATATATATATGTCACCAGGAAAATTACTATAAAAAGTTTCCATAAATGAACATACATTTCAGTTATTACAGACATCATTTTAGCTGTACATAATAACTAAAATACTAAACTTGTATGAATGTTTTCCTCTCCTCCTTGAATATCTCTAACCTAGGAATTAGTAGGATATTCTTTGAAGCATTTCACATGAAGACTTTTCACATCTAGTTATTGTCTTCATATGACAGTGAGCACATCGTGTTTGCTTGCTCTGTGGCACAACCCAGTGTGCATGCATATCGAATTGGGCTTCATCACACCTTTGTGGTCTCCCTCGTTTGCCTTGGCATGGAGGATTTGCAAAGTGCTCCAGACAGAAATGTGCAATGCTGCATTGAAATGCAAGAAGATCCATTGCATCTTTATGCTTATATTATCTGTGTAGCTGCCATGCATTGTTGCATGTCACATCTATGCAATAAGTTACAATACATGCATACCAATTCTCTCCCCTTATTGCAATTTGGTCCATTTTGTCAACCCCACCTATGTGCTCATTATAGACCTTTATGGGGTTGTTTGATTTAGATTGTTTTTTTTCTTTAGCAGAGTAGCACATTATTACCGTGGAAACTGGCTCTATGCCTACTGAATTTGTGCACACATTTACCACACTGTTGTCAATCCAGTGACACAAAATGATCTCATTGTTTGTCTTCTCTGAAATCTGAAATCTTCAGTATTTCCTTTTTCTCAAGCGGGCACTTATCGATTCTGTTGTCCTGCAGTGCCAGTTGCTTTTACTGACATGTTTTTAGTGTGGTCATGGTCTTCACACTTGTAAAGAAATTATCAAAGCACAAATTATATGCTTGTTGGTTGAAATGTTGAAGTGTTTAAGGAAACCTTTTGACAACACCTAACCCTGAGTGGCCTTTATTCTTACTCTTACCTTGGTAAAAATCAAACCATACTAAGTATTCTAATTTTGTTGCTCCACACCAAACTTTATATCCAAATTGGATTGGTTTACGCAGAATTAATTGCTTGCAACCATGTTTGCCAAAATATTCACATATGGATTCATCAACACTATAGAATTCTTCCAGTGGGGCATACTGCTGAAAATTTTTCCCTAGGTACTCCAAGAGTGGTCTTACCTTAGCAAATTTGTCATCTTTGTCTAACTGGTTATTGTCAGCTAAATGAAGGTATTGCTTCAAATCTATCCATTCTCATTATGTTGGTTACCGGGCTATGATGAGTATTTGCTGAGTTTTCCCAAAACATTCTCCTCTTAGGAAGAGACAAATAGCCACTCTAGAATAAGTAATCCTAAGACACATTTCATATCCTTAGCTATATAATGTGCAAATCTAGGTTATTTTGAAATGCATATCTATTACTTCCCTTCACAATGATGCTGATTAGTGTCTCATCAAAAACTAATTCAAAATATTGAGATTGGCTGAGCTTCTTTGATTTCAGGTCATCACTATCATGATCATTTCCAGAAAACTGTGGTATTTCCCTAGCTATGTCTATTTTTCCATGTTCTTTCAGGCATACATCTTCCTTTTTTTTCTTTTGTATTTAAACTGTTCATCATCTACTATTTTCATCATCCAAAACAGCTGGAGTGCGAAACATACTTGCAGGCAAATTTTTTATGGTTCCTCCCACATCTTTACCAGAATCCTCTTCAGTAATATAGTCAGTAGCATTTTCAGGATGCAAAATTGGGATAATCACATCTTTAGAGGGATCTTCTGCCAAACCTATTAGGTCAGTTAGCCTGGTTGGTTTATTTGAAATGTTGTAGAACATCCTTGCTCAGATTCCTCTAAAAATATAAATGAAACATGGATAGTTTTAGTTTACATGAATTTTATATGTATAGACTAATATAGTAGTAGGCTAAATGTTTCCATAAACATAAAGCATGTAATTTCTTTCATATTATTCATAAACAACAACAACCAGGAAAACAAACTATTCAGATATTTCCTAATGTAGGGTTTTATCTGCCTGGTGACAGGCGAAAGCCTTCCAAGTTGACCGAGATAAATATCGTGTATCAATTTCTGAGCATAAATCTGGTTTTCAGAATCAATTTCACTTAAATTATTTGCAACAACACTCCCAAAAGCAGAGAAAGCATTTTCATTTGGGGACAACGACCTTGGCTTGTTATAGGCCTCTTGCATGAGTTGTGTTTTGTTGCTAATCTTTGTGTGGTCTTTTTGCGGGTCTTTCATGAGATGGTCCAGGCGCATGAGAGTCTGATGCCACACACTGACCAGTTGCGATATCATAAGTCTCAGCTGTTGCCTCAGAAGCATCAGGAACAGAAAGTTGTGGATCCTTAAAGATCTAGAGAGAAAAAAATAAAATACTGTGTTAGCTATGGTTATTGACATTAAATTACATAGAGATAAATAAAAAGAATAGACCATAAGATTATATTTACTAGAGGAAAAATAACTTTTTTTTTCCCAAAAAACACCTACAACCCCAAACAAGTGGATGCATGTGGCACAAGGCTTCCAAATATGGTAGGACTTCCCCAGGTGTATTGGAGCCATTGATGGGAAGCACATCTTAATAAGGCCTCCACCTGGCAGTGGCTTCTGTTACTGTAATTACAAAGGCTGCCACAGTATTGTTCTCATGGCCATATGTGATGCCAATTGTGAGTTTTTTTATGTTGATATTGGCTGCAGTGGGTGAGTGTCAGACAGTGGTGTGTGGGTCAATATAGGTATCAGCAGTCGTATTTTCACAGAAACAGTAGGTCTGCTTGGTGACAGAAAGCCCCAAGGAAGTGAGAGGATGTGTGTTTGTGGGAGACAATGCCTTATCCTTGCAGTGCCACATTTTGAAATTGTTCTCTCACCAGACGCAAAGTAATAGGGAACCCCTATTGCTTATCTAGGTCTCGACATATGGTGGAGAATGATTTTGGAATATTAGCCAACTGATTTAGAATATTTCTATCACCTATAAATCTGTCTATTTCTATCACCTATAAATCTGTCCTCAAGCAAGGTTGAAATGGCAATTTTAGCATGTACCATCTTGCAAAACTTTCTCAGACGTAATCATGTCTTGCAATATATGCCTGAAGGGTCTTTGGATTCTGAAGACATTGCAATGTCTACAGTCCTTCCTGGTGTTTGACGTGAAACTCCTGACCTGTTAGAATTGCAAAGAAAAGGACAAAACACAACTACAGAGACCCAAACAGTACACCATGACTTTATGGAGTACTTCAATAATGAAGGTGCTGTGCCATGGCAGTACAATGCTGCACAAAAGCAACCCATTAGTTAAGCATTGTATGAACATCAACAGAAAAATGGTGATAAAGCTCATGCAATTCATAGTATTGAATTATAGCAGTATAAAGTTATATGCACATATATCGTTTATTTTATTTCTTTGATGGAGTCATTTATATAATACTTCATATAGGATAAGATTTATAGTGTTTTGCAATAAACACAAGACAACTAACTATGTGCTCAATAAACTCTTTTTAGGAGTGATTTATTTTACTAACTACGCTATACACACAATTGGCATTATCCACATCAGACATACTACTTTTATCTTTTATTAAGATAATCTTATTCTAGCAACGAGAGAGAGAGAGAGAGAGAGAGAGAGAGAGAGAGAGAGAGAGAGAGAGAGAGAGAGAGAGAGAGAGAGAGAGTTTTCATACCTCAGTATCAGATGTCTCCAGGCGTATTGCCGCCATCCTCAGTATTGTGGCTTCTGTACATGTTTGACAGTGAAGGTCTTGGATTCTCACTATCAGTGAGGAATGTCAGGTCATTGAAACACCATAAATTAGGAATATAAACATCCTTACTCCCAGCTCCTGACTTGTGAATGTTTAATTTTCTTGGATTCACGCCAAAACTGGTTACATAGCATGTCTATTTTCTTTTTTATGTCATTCATCATAATAGCAGTATCATGTTCTCTTATCTCTGCAACAATGGTTTTGAGTGCAGTTATGGTTTTGTTTCTATTCTTACAAGACTTCAGTTTCATATTCCATAGACATGGATTCTGACAACAGTTCAATCAACCTGCAGTGGTTTAGACTAATAAATGGTAGGTGGCTCACTAGTGTTCTCCAAGCTAGACAACAGTAAGATGAGAACCGTGTTACAATGACGTGGAATGTGGGAGGAAAGCCTGCTATGGTTTCACTATATTAACTTACATCTGGCAGGGTTGAAGCTCCAGCTACCAGGTATAGCCTTGGTGATTTTGCTCGATGGGCACTTGGGTAATTTGACGGTTTGCCCATCAGATGTGTCTATTAGTGGGCATGCCCACCGATCAGGCCCACTTGTCTGGACAGGCCTTTATGTCCCTTGATGGCAGGCAAACCAGGTCCCAGACACGTACTGCCCTTATCACACTCGACCACCAAATGCACAGTGGCCTTTACAAGGCATTACTTCCTTTAACATTACCTTTTAACATGGTACAGAGAAATGCACTCATCTAAAACATTACATCTTATAAGACAGGGAGGAGGTGAGTGGGGTGTGGTATCACGAGACACAGCTGGGCTTTGTCTTTCCTCCCACCCCCAAGGGATGCCAACACATACATATCACTACTTCACTTATAATTACTTTATCACACTTCACTTCATCCTCAAATTATTATCACTGTCTTCCCTAATACATATATATAATCAAACACTATTTTAATTCTAAATTCAAGGCATTTTACCTGCAAAAGCCTCTCCCCAGATGGGGACTCAGAGGCTGGTGTAGTAGTCACCATGATAATTTTGAATTTTGAGTGAAGGGTGTGTGTGTGTGTGTGTGTGTGTGTGTGTAAAATTAGGAGCTTGTAGTTTTGTGTGAAGGATGAGAGTTGTCTTTAGAGGGCAGACTGTGACTGCCCCCTCATGTTGTGAGACACAAAGGAAAACATTCAGTGAGGTCACAGCTGGGTTTAATGATAAGTTCACAGCACCTCCTAATCCAGTGCTTTAGACCTCATTGGGAGTAATTATCATTTTGGCAGGTGCCTACTGCCTCCTCTCTGCAAGCAAGTTACACCACTACATCAGCAGCATTCTAGAAGCTAAACCTACATACTTTATGTACTGTACTCGTATAAGTGCATGAGTGATAACTGTAAGTAGCTCTCAGTAATATTATTAACTAGGTACTTCACATAGGATACAGGTACCATTCTACTAAATTCTTTGGATATAATTTTATTTTTTTATTTTTTGTTTTATCTATTTATTTATTTTATTTTATTTTATTTTATTTTATTTTATTTTATTTTATTTATCTATTTATTCATTTATTTTTTCACTGGTTACTATGTTACATCAATGGTATTCTTTATCCTCCTCTTGTTCATTTCTTTTACAAACATGATCAAATGTAAGGGTTTATCTTAGATGTCATCAGTGTGAGGGCTTTAGTAGATGGAGGAAGTCACCTCAGTTACTGAACATCTTCCTTTTCGAACAACTTGGTTTTCTTAAAAAATATTTAACATAATTTCTTTGGTTGCCGTACCATAATTCAGTTTTCAAACAGTTACTTGACTTCAAATATTACAAGACAGCAAAAGTTGCCATTTATTACTAATTTTTAGTTTCTGTAAATATTTTCTTCATTTTTATATGGGTAAGACAGTATTTAAATCTTTGAACTAACTTAAATGTGATCTCGTTGAAGAATTTTGAATTGAGCGTTTAGGCATTGTCCTTTCGGGGATTTCCCGTCCTGCAGCTCTGCTACACTTATACCAAGACATCTCTTGTCAGGTACTTCCTACCTCAAAATGAATTAGTATTGTAGAATATATACACTATGATGCTCTAAAAAAAGGCAAGTTAGTGTAATATATGTTTTTTAATGATAATTGCATTGGTTTTTTGCAAACACCATAATACTTGGCAATGTTTCCTCCAGGCATTGTCACATATCCATGGGTGACCGAGTGAGGTCACATGGTCAGAGTGACCATGTTAATCCATGGTCGCTTCCTCTCGTGCTGTCAGCCAGGATTAAAGCTACCTCTACTGCTCACTCTCATCACTAAGCTAGAGCTTATTTATTCAGTAAATATTATTCTTTGGAAAAAGAGGCTAATAGGGGATCTTTACTTGACCCCTCAAGAGTTGTTGCCCAAACAGTGAAAGCCACCAACATGCCTTGACTCTTACCTCAGTGGTGGTGTGAAAAAAGTCGTAACTAAAGAATAAAAATACAACATCATAGTTTAAGGGAAATATCATATCTAAAAGGAAACCTATCACATCTAAATGAAATTCACAATGAAGAGAGAGAGAGAGAGAGAGAGAGAGGGGGGTGGCAAGATTATCAGCAACACATAGGCTCTAATCTGATAATTGTCCAGTACAAGGTTTGGCAGTGCCACAGGCCAGGGAATCCCCAGAAAAGGACAATGCCTAAACGCTCAATTCAAAATGGTTAGACCATAGTGTAACATATTACGGGATGAAAGGTAAGAGTGGTCTAATTCATCAAAAGTTAAGTCTTTTGAGTCTTGCTCTTTCTTTCATTTGTATACCATTTCTTTTGTTTGGAGCAGACCTGTTTGACCTGACTTCCAGCCAGAACCAGCACCTATACTAATACTGCACCAGTCATGCTAAGTTTAATTTGATTTACCTGTTTTTTTTTTTTTCTGTGCAGCTCAGTTTTATATAAATACAAATTACACAAAACTTCTTAACACAAACACAGTGATACATTTGAGTTATCAGTATTAGGACTTCATCTGTTTTTAGTAATACTTGTAGCTTGTGCACTTTTTATTCTATTTTAAATTGTTCTTTTTTTTTGTGGTAATTGTTGTTGTTCTGTGTATTCATGTTAATTTTGTTACGGATTTCTTTCCAGACTCCACAGTCTGGCCCCACCTGCATATTATCGCCTGGGATAACTTATACTATGGTTCTTCCTTGTTTTCAGGTGGCAGCTTGCACCTCAGTCAGATGGGGGCACCCATTGTGGTTGCCTGCTGGATGGTGCAGTGAGGAATTGATGTACAAAAATGTCCTCACTCGCCAAGCCACGGCAGAGTAACTAACCAGTCAAACATGCAGACATCTATTCACATTAAGCTTAAAATTTTCATTGTGAATGCTTCTAGCTTATGTAACAAATTTTCAGACTTAGAGGAAATAAATAGAGATAGATAGATAGATAACTTTATTGCCAATTTGCAACATAAGCTTTACAAACTGAACTTTTTTGGCTTGAGCTCCTTGTTAAAATAGTTGACTAAAAAGTAGTTTTCTGCTACAGCATAGCAAACTAAAAACAAAAGAATCACAAGGATAATCACAGCTACATATAATCTAATGAATCTCACAGTTACTATTCTATTTTAGTGTTCTCAGAAAACTACAGTATAATTGGCATAATAGAATCATGGCTAAATGTAGAAGCTAGGGACTATTCGGCTAAATATAAAATTCCCGGTTACACAACATTTGAAAAAAGTAGAGTACAGAAAAATGGAAGTGTCATCTTATTTTACATCAAAACCAGTCTTAACCCAGTACTATTATCAAAACACCTTGTTGTAAACATAGATGCTATATTTATATTATTAAAAAATACTTATGGCATGAAACTTTTAACAGCTCTTAAATATGGACCTCCAACCCAGCCAGTCTAAACCAACTGCGACATTTACGAACAAATTAGTGAGATAAGTGACACACACGACACAGTAATCCTAGGTGACTTTAATCTACTGGTGACGAAGTGGGGCAAACCACTCATCTCGCATCATGGCCATGATCTGCATAATAACTTTAGAGAAAGTTCACTTACTCAATTTGTACAAAACTTGACATGCAAAAATCAAGTGCTCAACCTCATGCTTGCTACAAAAGATGAACTAATAGGAAATCTGAATGCTGGTGAGGAGTTCAGTAATAGCAACCACTGTGCAATCACCTTTGTTTTAAACTTCTTGGCTGATGAGTCAAATAAAAGCAAAGTCCCTGACTACAGAAAAGCAAATTTTTGTAAACAGATCAGTGCTTAATCAAATTAATTGGAGTTACATATGTATCACCACCGATATTAATGCACAATGGAAATTTTGCACTGATAAATATTTAAAAGTTGTGCAAGAATGTGCCTATGAAAAAATTGTTGTCCCACTCAAAAAGTTAAGCCTAAATGGTGGAACATACAGATAGCTGAATGCCTGCATGCCAAGAGGGACACCCATAACAGATTAAAATCATACAGTAATAGATACTCATAGTTACAGTGTAAAGCAAAGAGGTTAATCAAACACAGCAAAAGGTGCACTGAGGTAATCACTCTCTTGTCTGATAAAGCTTTAAAATTTCTTTGGGTGTCTTACATTGGCTTCCAACATATATGTAAAATAATATGTTGCTGAGAATAATCAGTCTCAAAATTAGTAGGCTAGGGCTATTTCCATGAAACCTGAAATATTTCAATCTAACAATGTATGTGTACAGCATTGAGGAAGAGAGAAATTATTTATTATGTGCCTGGTTGGCATACACAGAGTTTGGCAAATGTTAGGCAGATATTCAAAGGAAAGAATTTAAATCACAAAATGTAACCATGTTTGTAGTGGATGGATATGGCGTGTTGAAGGCACCAGTGATGTATTTCAATTTTCCATGCTTTTCTCTCTTTTAGTGCTGGCATGGTCAGTTCTTTTGTCATGAATTGACTTATTTTGTCTAATAAGGGAGCTCCGGTGTACCAGCATTAATGAATCAGATATATTCATTTTCTTAAGATCATTACCAGGTTGGAGATCACTGAAAGCCATGAAAACGACTGTGAAATTGCATTGACGTGTAGGTAATGTCTATTACCAAGTTGGTAAGGCTCTTTCTTGGGAATGTTACCAAGCAACTGTGAAATTGGCCCTTAGAGAAAACAAATGCTCTTGTTTGATGAACCTCTTACACTTCTAGAATATTCTGAACCAGTATGATGAAAGTAAAGTGGTAGATATAATATATCTTGATTTTCAAAAGACCTCTGACAAAGTGTTCAAGGTGACATGTTGAGATGGGTAAAAAATTGGCTAAACAACTATAAACAAAGAATAGTAATAAATGGAAAAGCATCCAAGTGGACTAACATAACCAGTAGCGTGCTGCAGGAATCAACCTTAGGACCTGTTCTCTTCCTTGTTTATATACATGATACAGATGAGGGTGTTACCAGTATAATATGAAAGTTTACTGATGACACAAAAAGCAAATTCTGTAGTCTCTAATGAACAAGTAACAGAAATGCAGAATAATCTTGACAAATTGTTAGAGTTGGGGGACAAACCCAGCAAATGAGTTTTAGAGCAGGTAAGTGTAAAGTACTTCACATAGGGTATCGAAAAGAGAAAACAAAGTATATTTTGAATGGTACCCAACTTAAAGGTGTAGACTGCAAAATTGATTTAGGAGTAACAATATCAAGTAGCCAAAAAATCTAGCCAACAATGTTCAGAAGTTGTAAAGAAGGCAAACAAAATAATTGGCTTGATCCACAGATCTTATGAATATAAATCTAAGGATACAATCCTCACTTTTTATAACTCTAGTCCACCCCTTTTTGGAATATTGCATTCAAGCATGGTGCCCCTATTACCAGAAAGACATAAATTAGAACAAGTTCAGCAAAGAGGGTAGAGTAGAGCATAGAGTTCAAGCCTAAGAAATAAATCATATAAAGAGCATCTTAAAGAATCAAATCTGTTCTCATTAACAAAGAAGACTAAGAGGTGACTTAATAAAGGTGTTTAAAATCATCAGAGACACTGATGACATAGACTGCAGTAAATATTTCACAATAGATTTTTCAAATTACATGCAAGGAAACAATTGCAAAATTGTTGGGAAATCCTTCAACTCTTGTGAATCAAAAAAACATTTTTTCCATCTTGTAGTTAATCTATGGAATGGGCTTCCTTGAGACATGATAGACTGCACCACCATAGAGACTTTTAAATACTGTCTTGATAAATATTTTGCCTCTAAAACACAGCTAACAGCATTTGTTTGTTAGATTAACTTCCTTGCCTCCAAGAAATGGGGGCACCTCATTTAATCTATTTTTCAATCTTTCCTATAAAATTTCTTTTGGGGTTTCCTTCTCTAACCGTTAAGTATTTATTTCCAACCGCTTATGCCTGAGGGAGTGGGGGGGTGGGAAGATTGCCTTCTGCTTTGCTGTCCTTTTCTTCTACTATCACCTTAGTAGTCCTCATGAGGATTGCAATGTCTGTTGTGGCCTGTTTCTACGTAACTGCAACTTTTCTCCTTATATCACTATATTTAATGCCTTACAATATGTACCATAGTCAGAGATGTATCCTTCATTTAAGCTACATATTTAGGACAAGAAAATTATGAAAAGCAACTGTTGGTATGGCAAGGTTGAGTGGACTGAGAATATTGTGAAGACAAGAGAATACAAAGATCACAAAGCAGGTTAACCCTTTTACTGCTATGATTATCCTTCAGTAACATTCAGAGTAGTGGAAAAATACAGTTTGCTTGATCAAATTGGGAAAAGGAAGAATAAGAGATGAATTATTATTGTATTTTCAGGCTACAGGACTTAATTAGTGTATTTTCTAGAACAATAATGTGTCTAAATACAGGAAAAATATATGACAGTGAAAGGCTTAGGTAATCAAAGCACTCATCACTGTGAGTTGTAGCTATTGGCACTCCTTTACCTGAGGTCCTTTCAATTCAAAGTCTTTTTATATTATAGATTTACTACTGGTTACGGAAATGACCTGTGGAAAGGAAATATTGAACAGACGGACTCTCACAGTAGCACTGGCACCTCCATGGCAGACTGCACTCCCTTGACTGATTTGTTTTATCCTGTTATTATGCAACACCAATAGTTTCCTTGTGAACATTTATTATTAATACTTCATATATTTACATTACTGCTATACATTCTACAACAGGGAAGAATATTGGCACTGTAGCAGTCCCTATGTGCTCTTTCAAGGCAGCTATGAGATTGGAACTTTTTTTTTAAGCAAGTAGTTGTTTTTTTTTCCCTGAGGAAAATAGGTCTCTTATTTCCAGGGTTGGGAAAAACCCAGGTCACAAAAAATAAAATAAAAATAAATAAATAAATAAAAAATGTAAAAAATTAATGGGTTTTAATGTTTTTTTTTATTCCCCATTTATATGTAAATCAGTTTAAATATGCAATTAAAAAAACAATACAAAAGGTTAAAAGTGTTATCTGAAGGACAGGCACTTGTTTAGGTCATGTTGATACAGGTTGGTCCAGTTGGACAAAGTCTGTGCTAACTTATATTCAGGCTTGACTACTTTTACATATAATATGTATACATACAGATGGCTTTGTACTTGATGAAACAGCCTTCCTACCCTTATTTTTAGCTAAAGCCACAAGTCAACTCAAGGGATTTTAATAAGTAAATATCATAGGCCAGAACTCATGACATGCCAATTAAGCCACACCTTTCTCAATCCCACTCCATGTCTGCCTTCCTATCCCCACTCCCTCTTGTTTCTACATTTCTCATACTGCCTCCCAATTTCCTTGATCTAACCCCTACCCCTGAACTCTCTCTCTCTCTCTCTCTCTCTCTCTCTCTCTCTCTCTCTCTCTCTCTCTCTCTCTCTCTGTATGTATATATATATATATATATATATATATATATATATATATATATATATATATATATATATATATATATATATATATATATATAAAGGAGATATGAGAAGCATGGTGAATGGAGAGAGGGAAGGGAACATGGATGTGGAAGGGGAGAAGGCAGGCCCAAGATTCACATCAAAGGCAGCTCTAGCCAATGACAGGTGCCATGAAAAAATTAAGTGTTGCTTTTGTTAGAAATACAGATAGGAAAGCTGCTTCATCAAGTAGGGAGCCATCTGTACATATATAGACCTTATTTATCAATATGATATAAAACAAAAATTAGATGTAAAATATTTAAAAAAAAAACCCACTTAGGCTTTTTTTTTTTTTTTTAGTGCAGGCTGTTTTTTTTTATATGTATTTATTTTCAGTTGCCTTTTTTTTTTTTTTTTTTTTGAGGGGAAGGGGGTGTTAATACTAATTCTGCTTATTTCATCAAGGCACAATGCTAGTACAAACTATACACTGGAACAAGCTATGAGGGAGTGTTTGGTGTGGGTGTGAGCTTCTGGAAAGAATGAGATCAGGACAAAAATATAATGGCTTGGCTTGACTCTTAATGCTGTCATGCACTATGCCAATAGTACCATTAAAAAGCTTATAAAAAGGTGGTTTAGGTGATGTGTAGTGCACAGAATGTTCATGGTAAAAGTTATGAGCCACAAGGTTGTGAACTTTTTTTTTGTATTTATTTTTGAGGAAAAAATAATGAAATTAGTTTTTTAGTTAATATTTATGGGATCATCATAAATACAAAACAAGAAAAGATGTTCACAACTTCATAGCTCAGAACTTATCCTGTGGACAGTGAAATTACTTTTTAGTTAATATTTATGGGATCATTGTAAATACAAAACAAGAAAAAGATGTTCACAACTTCATACCTTAGAACTTATCCTGTGAACATTCTCTGCACTACACATCACCTAAACCAATTTTTTATGAACTTACCCAGTGAATATTCTCTGCACTACACCACTTAAACCATCTTTTTGAGCTTTATAACGGTATTATTGGCATGGTGATATGTTAATTAGATCTTAAGAAAATATAGGAAAACTGTAATCAGCATTCATCTCAGATTACCATCAGACAGCCTGAGTCATGGGGGAAGACTGACAAATTTTCTAACAGTCAGCCTATTATGGGAAGCAACAGTGTTGCCAATTCATTACTTTAGTGAAGCTTATGCTCATCTCTGACTCACCTAAAATTGATGCACTTATCATCTTTGGCTCACCAAAAACTGATGCACTTACACTAGAAAATGTATTTTTAATGAGTTAGCTTTTTTTTTAAATATTTGTGCGTCAGTGCAGTTTCGCATGTAGACATTTTATCCATGCATGTGCATCCAACACATGAGAGGGTTAATTAAAGACATGACATACCTTGTCTCATGGTATGAATAAAAATAGAGTATGAGGATTGCTAGTTTTCTTGCTCTGTCTATCTTTTGATACTATATAACCTTCAGTGTCTAAACTAGGAGCTAAAGTGAGGTGCAAGAGCTTAAAGGAATTATATGACAAGTGTATCACAAGAAATTACAAAGAAAATAGAGGGTGTCCAAGTTATGCAGTAATGAGTTACGAATGATGAGAGATACAAGCAGTCTGTCTACTCGCAAGATGAAAATGTGCTATTGATATTGTTGCCTATGCTAACTAAAATTTCAAATTTGATACTATGTGCCATATATAACTAGTACATCACTTCGCCACTACCCACACAGCACAGCATAGTGAAGGACCGCCCACTGTCCCAGGACACAGGCCCATTGCAGTTTATTTCAAGACACTAGTTTAAAATTCAAATTTAATTTAAAAACTTATCATACTGCACCACAGTGAGTCTGGCTTGAGATTCCACAGCATACAGACAGACCTCTGCCAGTTGGCCTCTGAGAGGCATAGAAGTAGGAGTGCAGCATGGTGTAGAAAACCTGCTCCATTACATTAAATCCATGAATGAGTAAACATACCTGTCTTATGCTTTCAGCCAGCCATCTTAATAAATTATATGAATAAAGGCGTGTATAACCCGAGGAGAGGGAAAAAGGAAAAAATATGTGCAAGAGAATCTTATAACTTGGAGTTACACCTACAGGACCCACTCCTAAGTCCACAAATAGGCAAACGAATCTGTCTTATGCTTTCCAAAAGTCATTTCAATTGTATGAATAAAGGTGTGTATAACCCGAAAAGGAGAGAGAGAGAGAGAGAGGCATCGTACGTCTGGTATATTTGTCTTGCATTTGGCAGAAGACTCAAGCCTGTCACTACTCAGTAGTATCATATCACACATAAGGTAATTTTCTCTCTCTCTCTCTCTCTCTCTCTCTCTCTTAGTGTCAAGTAACCATTACATTGTTTGCTGGAATGTATCTCACTTACAACTTGAACACCTCTGTATGCAGGAGGCTGCATAGCTGACATTACTGTCAAGCACCATCACCACCATTACACAATACCTCCTCTGAGTCTGAAGATTAGTTGAATATCACAATACCAGTAAAATATTAATAATGCCTCAAAACTAAAGTATTGTGTAATGTTGTGGCCTTTTTTTTTTTTTTTTTTAATGCATACACCTGAAACATTTTGATCACACTATAGTGCTCAAAAAGTATTTGCACAATTCAGCATAGGTAAAAATGCCCAGATATGGTAGCTTTGTTTACTCTTTGTATTTTCAAGGCAATGTTGCAGAGCCTGTGTGGCATCATGGTGCTCCCTTCTGGAACTCGGTATCCATGAATGCTGGTTCTAGATTTCTTAACTCTGCTGGATATGCTGCTTGAATTAATGCAGTTATGACTGGATTTCATGGCTTTGATTGCCATGGCCTCTACTAGTAGTCAGAACCAGAAGCAAAAATGGCCCAGATATCTGATTGTTCTGGAGATGAACAATATATAAATGCTAAAGAAACTATACTGAATCCTAAAGAAGTTGATCAATTATTCTATATGTGTGGTTTTGATCAGCAGATGCCAGATTCACATGAAATCAGGTTGACTACCTGAATGAATTCAAACAGGCTTACATGCAGTAGGAGACACTGAACTAGCCTAGGTGTATACCTGCATGTTTCCAACAGACCAGGCAGGAACATCAAGACTACCCTGTCATGTAGGTATTGTAAATTTATGTCTCACATATTTCTCCTGAAAATACAATAAACAAAATTCACCATAATGTCTTGGTACTTTCAACACTGTGCCAAATATTTTTACTTGAGCTCTGCAGTTCTGTAAAGTTAAAAAGTAGTTAAGGCAGCTGGAAAGCATATAAGCTGACCTAAAAAGGATGTATAGGTATGAAAAAAATGTTCTTTATGCCCAAAAAATTACACTTCAAGAGAAGCAGAGTGAAAAAAGCAAGAGTACTATATTAGGAATATTTTTCTGCCCTGGACCCCATCCCATTATGCATATCTTATTAAATTATCCTAAGTATTTCGACTTCTGAGATTATATGATGTACTGTGTAGAGATCAAGGCTCTGTGTTAGTATTGCATTGAACTGCTAATTATGCTAATTGTTCCTTTTCAGACAACCATTATTACTCTCCCATTTTTGCTCTGTGCTGTGATGCCAGACTTTGGGCCTGGTGGGTCCTGTGAGAGATTTCTCTTACAGTTTGCTTATACAGAAGCACCAACAATATTTTGTGCATCATTTACCTGCAAAGACAAAAAATTCAATGTTAATTGATTCCAAAAGATTACAGATCTAATGATACACTAATGAAACCAACTTTTACCAAAGTGTGTTTATTAGTGAGAACCCAAAGAAAACAGTACATAATAAAGTACTTTTTAATAAAACATTATAATCTTTATAAAATAAACTAAGGTATACCTTTCATCTCTAATAGAGAATGCAGAGACATGTCATGTCAGTGCCCTTGAACACTTTCATAACCACCCATTGGATTAGTCCCATTTGAGGCCCAACACATCCAATGACCATGGAAATAAATCTGTTAATTTCAAAATTTAATACAACATTAAAAAATAAAACATTTCAGGAAGAATTCATTGGCAGGTTTGCTATTTTTGTTATAGTTTAATCTACATTATATATATATATATATATATATATATATATATATATATATATATATATATATATATATATATATATATATATATATATATATATATATATATATATATATATATATATATATATATATATATATATATATGAGACTTAATAACGTAGTGTATCAAGCATCATAGAAAATAAAGAAAATGCAATTATAGTTGTGCTGCTTTTAAAATGCTATAAGTTAGGAACCAGTACTGTATTTGTAAGACACATGGGCTTATAAGATATACCTCAGTTTGGGCAGGCATTGAAAATAAATAAATAAATAAATATGATAAAAATAACCTGGTTTGAACTCTGAATATTAAGTTAAGGGTTTCACCTGACATTTGAAGCCTTCTCATGTATTCAGATCCTTATTAGATCCCAATATTTTACATTTAAAAATTTTAATATTTGCTAGGACTTATCAATACTGATCCTTTGACCAATCCTGCTGTGAGATGTAAGCAAATATGCATAGGAAATGACATTTTTTTCTTTTTTATCATTATTCTACACATAATTCTAGCTGCAATATTTTGGTACATTTTCAAAGCATAAGGAAGTGTGAAAATTGATTTATATTATTCTCTAGCACACATTTTTATTTGAAATATTCAGTGCATTTCTAAAACAAAAAGTGTGAAAATGAATTTGCTCTATTCATCATGAAATTTAGTATGATTGTATATTTTATTCAAATTAAAATCTGTGAAAATAAATTTGTTCTATTTATGTCTCACCTCAAGGAATAATGGCATCATACTATGGAACACTGAATCTTGTGCCTGTTGGCAGGTTTGGTATGTAACCCACCGAGAGTTTGTTTTGGTACATGGTACGTGTTTTCACTTAATTTCTTCCTGATTGGTGTTATTTTATGCGAATTACTGGTAAGTATGACCTGTTATACATCATTGCCTTGCAAAAAAAAAAAGTTGTTTTTGTGGTGTAGAAGCGACCATCACTTTGTTTACATGTGCGAAGATATTTGGGATTTGATTTAAGGGCCATTGATGGTGCTCATGAACTCCATCACTAGACAGGAAATTGCCATAGACTTGCCACTAGCTACTGCCCCAAAGCTGAACCTTAGCCTTATAAGACGCAGGCTCATTTTCTGAGATCTTTTTATTTATTTATTTATTTATTATTTTTCTTTATGGGGGCAGGGGGAAGGTGCGTCTCACCTTCAAATACGGTAAATATTTTTTAAGACTTTTTAATATTTAGCTTGACATTACTTCTTTCATTTCATACTAAATTTGTTATGATAAATATGTGCATTTTGGAAGGTACAACAATAGCTGCCTTTTCCTCCAGTATAGCCTTGCCAACACACCTGGTACACGGTATCCTGATGCACCACAGTATACTGGAAGATGTAATTCCATAAGGGGTCGGGGATGCTGGGTATCTTGGCATTCGTTTGTGTTTTACTTCAACCTCATGTACAAGCATTTTTATGTAAGAGTTCTTCAAGCCAAAATCTAAAATGCCCAAAGTTCTTTGGACTATAAATCAATCACTGGCCTAGTTAATTTCATAAAACAGCCATCATGACATAGCTCACCAATAACATGTGCTGAAACTTGTTGCTTCATATCTCTGTGTTCCTGCTTTTTACTAGTGTTCTGCTTGGAATAGGATCAGCAACTTCTTATTCATCACTAGAATCACTCATATTACCAAGAAGATACATAAAATGCTTATGCAACTGTTAGAAGAGCACACCACTCAGGGTAGTGAGTCATGGGAATGCTGGGACCAGAGTTGCCATTGTTTTGCATTTCCCATTTTTTGTATATTTTCCATGATTTACACTCATGCAATCATATGCTAAAGTACTGTATCAAGCAAGATAATGTTAAAATGATTAATGCCATAAATAACACTGCAAGACTGATAGAAATGCTGTTATTTAGAAACACTCACTAAAACACTGAGGCGAAGCAGGCAACAATATCATGTTAGTTGGAGTTTTGACCTTGATGTACAAGTAATTTGCATTCTGTACCTCATGGTTGCTTTCCAGATGGTAGGGGGTTTGGGCTATACAGTGCTATACTTAACTCTATTTCCCTACCAGTGGTGCTTGGTACATTATATTATTAGGGACCTTTGTGTGTGTGTGTGTGTGTGTGTGTGTTTACCTAGTTGTGGTTTATGGGAGAGGAGTAATCTCATAGTATCCTGTCTCTATATCTATTCAGTTTGGTCTTAAAAGCATGGGGAGTTATGGCATTGACAACGTCTACACTGAGTTCATTCCATTTGTTCACACTTTTGTGAGGAAAACTACACTTACTGATATCTCTTCTATAGTTAACTTTCTTTTCTTTAACTTTTTACTCTGTTCCCTTATACTCTGTGTGTCTAAATTTATAAAACATTCTTTGTCCACATTTTCCATACCATTTATTATTCTACAGATGTTTATTAAATCCACTCTCTCCTATTTTCATGGGTAGGAATTTCCAACATTCTTAATCTCTCTTCATAGGTCGACTTACTCAACTCCGGAACCATCTTAGTGACTGCTCTTTGTACTCTTTCTAATTTATAATATTCCTCTTTGTATGAGACCACACCACTGCTGCATATTCCAATCTTGGTCTTATCATGGAAATCAAAAACTTTTCTATCATTCCTACCTCCAAATATGATAATGCCATTCTTACTCTTTTAAACAAATTCATTGTCTCTCCAGTAATTTTATCAATGCGTCTGTCTGGAGTCAGATTTTCAGTGACTGTTACTCCCAAATCCACTTCCTCTTTTGATTTCTTTAACTTCACACCATCCATCTCATAATTTTTTTTAAATTTATTTATTTACTTATTTTTTATATAGGAGGGACACTGGCCAAGGACAACAAAAATCCAATAAATAAAAAAAAAACCCACTGAGATGCCAGTCCCAGAAACGGGTACAAAGTGGTAGTCAAAAATTGAAGGATAAGTGTCTTGAAACCTCCCTCTTGAAGGAATTCAAGTCATAGGAAGGTGGAAATACAGAAGCAGGCAAGGAGTTCCAGAGTTTACCAGAGAAAGGGATGAACGATTGAAAATACTGGTTAACTCTTGCATTAGAGAGGTGGACAGAATAGGGATGAGAGAAAGAAGAAAGTCTTGTGCAGTGAGGCTGCAGGAGGAGAGGAGGCATGCAGTTAGCAAGATCAGAAGAGCAGTTAGCATGAAAATAGCGGTAGAAGACAGCTAGAGATGCAACATTGCGGTGATGAGAGAGAGGCTGAAGACAGTCAGTTATAGCAGAGTTGATGAGACGAAAAGCTTTTGATTTCACCCTGTCTAGAAGAGCAATATGAGTGGAACCCCACCAGACATGTAAAGCATACTCCATACATGGACGGATAAGGCCCTTGTACAGAGTTAGCAGCTGGGGGGGTGAAAAAACTGGCAGAGATGTTTCAGAACACCTAACTTCATAGAAGCTGTTTTAGCTAGAGATGAGATGTGAAGTTTCCAGTTCAAATTATAAGTAAAGGACAGACCAAGGATGTTCAGTGTAGAAGAGGGGGACAGCTGAGTGTCATTGAAGAGGGTATAGTTGTCTGGAAGGTTGTGTCGAGTTGATAGATGGAGGAATTGAGTTTTTGAGGCATTGAGCAATACCAAGTTTGCTCTGCCCCAATCAGAAATATTAGAAAGATCAGAAGTCAGGCATTCTGTGGCTTCCCTGTGTGAAATGTTTGCTTCCTGAAGGGTTGGACATTTATGAAAAGACGTGGAAAAGTGCAGGGTGGTATCATCAGTGTAGGAGTGGATAGGACAAGAAGTTTAGTTTAGAAGGTCACTGGTGAATAATAAGAAAGTAGGTGACAGGAGAGAACCCTGAGGAACACCACTGTTAATAGATTTAGAAGAACAGTGACCGTCTACCACAGCAACAATAGAACAGTCAGAAAGGAAACTTGAGATGAAGTTACAGAGTGAAGGCATACGAGGGTAGTTTGGAAATCAAAGCTTTGTGCCAGACTCTATCAAAAGCTTTTGATATGTTCAAGGCAACAGCAAAAGTTTCACCAAAACTTCTAAAAGAGGATGACCAAGACTTGGTAAGGAAAGCCAGAAGATTACCAGTAAAGCAGCCTTGATGGAACCCTTACTGGCGATCAGATAGAAGGTTGTGAAGTGATAGATGTTTAAGAATCTTCCTATTGAGGATAGATTCAAAAACTTTAGATAGGCAGGAAATTAAAGCAATAGGATGGTAGTTTAAGGGATTAGAATGATCATCCTTTTTAGGAACAGGATGAATGTAGGCAAACTTCCAGCAGGAAGGAAAGGTAGATGTTGACAGACAGAGCTGAAAGAGTTTGACATGGCAAGGTGTAAGTATGGGGACACAGTTTTGGAGAACAATAGGAAGGACCCCATCAGGTCCATAAACCTTCTGAGGGTTTAGGCCAGCAAAGGCATGGAAAACATCATTGTGAAGAATCTTAATAGGTAGCACGAAGTAGTGAGAGAGTGGAGGATAGGGAGGAACAAGCCCTGAATCGTCCAAGGTAGAGTTTTTAGCAAAGGTTTGAGCAGAGTTAAGCTTTACAAATATATGTGATCACAGTGGTGTCATCTGGTTGAAATAAAGGAGGGAAAGAAAAAAAAAAGCAGGAGATATTTTTGGCTAGATGCCAGAAGTTACAAGGGGGAGTTAGATCTTGAAAGATTTTGACTAGTTGGAGAACAGACTTGGCATGGTTCCGGGCAGAAATATAAAGTGCATGAGATTCTGGTGGTGGAAGGCTTAAGTACCTTTTGTGGGCCACCTCTCTATCATGTATAGCACTGTATTCTTTTCTTACTCTTAACTGTGTGTGTGCATATATATATATATATATATATATATATATATATATATATATATATATATATATATATATATATATATATATATATATATATATATATATATATATATATATATATATATATATATATACTGTTATGGCTAGTTCCCAGCCCCTTCACAAAGCTGCTGCACTTGAACTAGCTTCCCTGAACCACCAACTATGTGGACTCAGTGCAGGGCTCAAATATGAATGTACAGGTTCCCTTGTGACTCCTGCACACTAATTAAGGTCGCCAGTCTGTTTTACCCACCTACAAAGGAAATACTAATAACAATTAACTCCCATAGCTGTGAAAGGATTGACAACCACATCTAGGAAGAAAATTATAACATGTAATAACACACATGGTTGAGGTATAAAATCCTGCTGGACAACTGCCCTTGTAACACATCCTCCCACTGTCCAACAGCATGTTTTAGCCTAAAGCCAAGTAGTGTTGTTTAATGCCTCCTAGACAGCAGGCCTTGTCAGGACTTAAGGGGGGGGAGTAAAGTTCACTACACAGCTAATTACAAGTCCTCTGTAGCTGACCAGCTTCAGGCAACAGTAGCATTTAATGCAAGCTCACTAACAAGGGACATGACTTCAAACAGGTGGCCACAAACACACAGGAGGGTCATTCACTGCTCACTGTACAAGAACTCAGCCCACACACACACACACACACACACACACACACACACACACACACACACACACACACACACAGCCAAGAAATCACTTCCCTGGGTATGGAGTGTGTTATACACAACTACACTCCCTGGCAGGCTACTACAGAGACTTCTATACTATGTAAGTAGGCCAGGATGTATGATCAGTAATGATTCACTTATCCCCTAGCAATTGACCCAACTAACTCTTATCCCACCTCCGTCTCAATATATCTGCTCCATCTAAGCTAAGCGCTGGGTATTGACTGACTGGGAAAACATACCAAACCCTCTCTCACTCTGCTACAAGCAGGGGGAGGGGAGGAAAGGGTGATTATATATATATATATATATATATATATATATATATACACACACACACACACACACACACACGTGCATGCCGCCCTTTCGCTTCCTATGCTGGCTTACACAAATAAAACACTTAAGAATTTTCAGAAGTAATGATAAAATTAGGGAGGCAAGATGAAAACTGATTACTTCATTGTCGAGACATTTTTTTTTATGTAGGAGGGACACTGGCCACGGGCAACAAAAATACAATAAAAAAAAAAAAAAGCCTACTGAGATGCCAGTCCCAGAACAAGGTCCAAAGCAGTACTCAAAAATTGAATGATAAGTGTCTTGAAACCTCCCTTTTGAAGGAATTCAAGTCATAGTAAGGTGGAAATACAGAAGGAGGCAGGGAGTTCCAGAGTTTACCAGAGAAAGGGAATACTGAGAATACTGGTTAACTCTTGCATTAGAGAAGTGGGCAGAACTGGGGTGAGAAAGAAGAAAGTCTTGTGCAGTGAGGAAGAAGCAAAGTTATTTGAGATATTTTTGGCTAGATGCCAGAAGTCACAAAGTAAGTTAGATCTTAAAAGAATGTGACTTTCTATTAATGAAGAAGTTTTTGGCTAGTTGGAGAACAGACTTGGCATGGTTCCAGGCAGATATATAAAGTGCATGAGATTCTGGTGATGGAAGGCTTAAAGTACTTTTTGTGGGCCACCTCTCTATCATGTATAGCAGGAGAACAGGCTGTGTTAAACTAATGTTGGGAAGGTTTAGGTTGAGAAAAGTGAGGAATGTATGCCTCCATGCCAGACACTATCACCTCTGTTATGTGCTCAGCACACAGAGACAGATCTCTGACACAGCAGTAGTCATTCCAAGAAAAATCAGCAAAATACCTCCTCAGGTACCCCAAACTAGCAGAGGCAAAATGCCAGAAGCACCTCCACTTAGGGGGATCCTTAGGAGGGATTGGAGCAATAAGACAAGATACAGACATGAGATTGTGATCAGAGGAGCCCAATAGAGAAGAAAGGGTGACAGCATAAGCAGAAGGATAAGAGGTTAGGAAAAGGTCAAGAATGTTGGGCATATCTCCAAGACGGTCAGGAATATGAGTAGGGTGTTGCACCAATTGCTGTAGGTCGTGTAGGATAGCAAAGTTGAAGACTAGTTCACCAGGATGGTCAGTGAGGGGTGAGGAAAACCAAAGCTGGTGGTGAACATTGAAGTCTCCAAGAATGGAGATTCTGCAAAAGGGAAGAGTCTGAATGTGCTCCACTTTCGAAGTTAAGTAGTCTTCTACTAAATACTGATTGAGACTCAGATTGAATGGATAAGAGGAAGTGAGGAAATTTAGGTGGGGAATATGAGTGACTGTGTGAATAAATATTATACTTGAAGCTTCAGGCTGAGTAGGTTACATGTCCAGGATACGTCCAACCCTTGTCCCCAGCCTGTCTCTCTTCTCATCTCTCTATCTCTCTCTCCTCTTCCTCCATTATTCTTCTCCCCATTCATTCTTACTTCTTTCTTAATTTTATAACGTGTTATTTCGCTGCACATAACACGCAACCCATAAATAAAAATTTTCAGAAGATATACAAAGCTTATGAAAATTTTAGAAGACAACAAATTTAAAATCTACACACAATTAATTGGGCATATGATCAGACTCATCACAAAATATCAAAGATTACTACAGCACTAACATAATTAACTACTATAACAAATGAAATAACAGGGGGTCCTACTAGGCCCTCCAAACTCAGACTGCCGCTTCTTTTTTTTCCTCCTCTTACTTCTTCTCCCAGACCTGTCTCTGGTACTACACCAGGACCTGTGGTCTCCTCTGGTACACTGGTGTGCAAGCTTTCTTCTGTAAGACATCACATTGAGATTTCTCTTCCAGCAGCCATAGTTGTGCCAACTCTGCCTGTGACTCTGGTCACTCCTCCTCTGTCTCCATCTTCTCCTTGGTCCTCTGCCTTCACTACTTCACCAACTCTCACCTTTCCTCCTCTCTTTACTACACACTCTACTCCATCTGTATCTTCTCCATACTGTACAAACTTGAGTCACCATGCAACAATGATATCCCTGCCTCCTTGTAACACACAATGAGCCCACCAGTGACTGTAGTCTCCTGGTACATCACAGCAGGGCCAGGTAAAATACTTCCCAGCCAAACACTACTCTCATTCGGGCCTGCACTGCCCACATCACTCCCACTTGCTCACTCCTGGCTCCATGGAGCCTCTGTGCCACACACATAAAACTGATAAAATAAAAATGCCACTTCCTTGGCAAAAATAAGAGGCATCCTTGGGCCACTCTCAACCAAACAATATATTCCTTCCTGGGTGTGACACAACCAAGCCTGCTTGCCACTGCCAGATACAACACTTCTATCATACTTCATTCCTCCCGACACCCCTTAGATGACACAGCAAACTAACAGCTGCTCCCTTCCAGGACACAGCACATCCATTCCCACACATGGAGCCAAACACACACATGGCTGTCACAAAACAGCAAACCCAGCTGCAACACGAGCCCAGCCAACATGCCACCGGGCTGGCCCCACTGGTTCCAGCAACTGCTCTTGTGTGCAAGCCACTCTCATCACACCCGATACCTTGTCACTTCAAGGAAGTTGACATCCATCAACAAAGACTACACTCCTCGGGCCCAGCACCTGACAATTAACAAGAACTTGGCCAATGGCAGCCCCCAGCAATACTGAAGGTGCTTCCTGAGCAGCAAGCAACAAACTATTACCAGCAGCCTCACTCAGCATTGCCACCCAACACAGCGCCGTAATGCTCACATCAAATACATCATCATGACTTGCCTCGACAGGAGGAATTAGGCGAGCAACATTACAAACAATCCCCACAGCAAGAGACATTAGCCATAGCACAATGGAGAGGGACCCCAGACAAGAGGTCATCAGGCTTGTCAGCCTGACCCACGCAGTTACACTGAACAAATGTGGTCACACATGACCACCAAACCCATGCCAAATGCTCCCTAGTCAATCTGACTCCAAAACGACCAAGCACCAGGCCGCTACGTGCTTCTAGTGCCCATGCCTCCTTAATTGCAGATGGCACGTCAAAATGGAGCAACAAACCACTGCCCTCCTCTCTCCGCTGCCTATTCATAACACAGATGCTCTCAACAAATTCTGCCTGACCCTCAACTTCCTTGCCATCCACTCCTGCCTTGGCAAGTAGTGGGACAGCACATATGAGTACATGATAGATGGAACCTTTCTTAACTACAATGACAGTTGTATATGCAGCTGCCATCATGGGTGGCTCACCATGTGAGCAAACACCCACTGTGTCTGGTCCCAGCATGGGAGCAGCCTGCTCCCCACCAGGGGAGGAAATTCCCATCTCCCCAGCAGAATCAGTAGTCTACCTGCCCTCAGTAATGATCCCTGACATACCAGACACTACTAGCTGGGGCCCAGACTGAGTACTGGTGCTCACAGCCTAAATAAACACCAGGTGACAACTCTGCCTGAGTGCCACCTACAAGAGGCTCCACAGGGTGAGGCAAGCCATCAAACAAACAACCCAAACTCATCACTCCAGCCTAACCCTTGGCAACAGCCTCCCCAAAGTCAGGTGCTTTCTGTGGTGGCTCTGCAAATGTGCAATCAGCCCCAGCATACTGACTCAAGAACAATTCTGACTGACTCATCCAAACCCTTACCAGGAGCAGGACAGGCCTCTGGGCACTCTGCCTCCACTGCAGCCTCAATACAAACACTGCACTTCATTTGTGTTGGCCTTGCCTCATTGCAGTTGACCCCTAGAGTTACAGATCCTGTGGGCACCTGACACCAGGGTGCTCACCATGCCTTAGGGCGAGTAACAGCAGAACTAACATCAACAGCCTCCACATCTGGGTCGGCATCCACAGATGGGGATTGCACCCAGACTCTTCCACCAGCCAGGTCATTCCCCTGAAGGAAATTGATCCCCAACACTGGCAGGTCTTCCACTAGTGCCACCCCATGCCTCCACAGTCACTAGCAAGCATGACAGCCTAATCTCTGCTGTAGTAAAGCTCTCTGTGGCACCAATTCCTTGGCACCACACAGGCTGACTGGGGACAACTCATCTCCCAGTAACATTCCTGCACAGCAATTGCTATGCGGCTCTCTCTCCCAAAACTGTAACTGGGTATGTAACTCCATCAATCTCAACTATCCCCTTACACACAAGAAAGGAGAGCACCAGTCTAATTCTGACCTCATGGGATGGTGAGGCATCAACAGATGAGGGGGTGGCCACAATGGCATTTCCAACCTCATGATTAAACACAGCTCAGATCTCGTTACTCTGCTAGTCCCAGCCTTGGAACACAATCAAAGTCACCAACTTCTGGGGCGTCTTTGAAGCAGTGGCTGTTACTACTTTGGGGCAATTAAATTTGAAGTGTCCACTACTTCTACAATAACACGTGGACTGCATGCTATGCCTGGAAGTGCTGTGTTGCATGCTCCCCATCTGTTTCCTTCGAGGGCTGGGTGGAGACTTATTACCATTAGGGTTATCTCACACCGACTTATTACTGGAGCCACTACTATTGTGTGGGCTTCCAGACAACCTGCTCTGGCTGTGGCTCCAGACACAACATTACTGGGCCCGCCAGGTGTACTAGTACCACCAATCAACCATGACACAGGCCAGTGCACCAACACATGGTCATCCAGCCAGGTTGCTGCCTCCTTCAAGGTCTTAAACCTTTTCTCACAGAGCAGCAGCACCAACTCCTCAGCCACATTAACCCCTTCAATATGATGACACCCACATAGGCATTGTGAGGGGCCAGTGGCATATACAATAACGCCTGTGAAGGTGTCACGGTTGGATTCTATTTTAGTTGTTGTTGAGCGATCTCGATCTCGTATACTGCTTTGACTCATCTTGACAGTCTCCTTATTATGTCCTTGAGGTTCTATTGCTCCTCCCACCCTCCCTTTTCCCACCAGTAACATAAATGAGCTACCCCATGCCCCACCCTCTATTCAGAATGAGGAAGTTTCATTGGCAGAGCCTTATATAACAGCTTCCCCCTATGGTCCTTCCCTTATCTTTCATATCCCCTTATCCTCTTCTTCATCCTATACCCCATTCCACTAGGGAGGAGAGACTGGGAGGTTACAGTTCCTCCCTTGCCCTCTCTCTCTCTCTCTCTCTCTCTCTCTCTCTCTCTCTCTCTCTCTCTCTCTCTCTCTCTCTCTCTCTCTCTCTCTACCCAGGATGGGGAGACAGTGCAGGGGGTACAGCTCCTCCTCATTGGTTCATTCTTTACAACTGACTCAAGTGCATAAACGCACAGCTGCCCACTAATCTTTTTTTTTTCTGATATCTTCGCCTTGCTTTCCCTCCCTATTTATTCCTCCTTCACCCATCACCACCTCTTCTGTAATTTACTATCCTCCAACCACATCAAATCGTAAATGTATGTGTGTGTGTGTCCTACTTACACCCAGAAAAACAACAACTGCCTCATATTTCTATGACAACTGCAGGGTTGACTTAGAGAGAGAGAGAGAGAGAGAGAGAGAGAGAGAGAGAGAGAGAGAGAGAGAGAGAGAGAGAGAGAGAGAGAGAGAGAGAGAGAGAGAGAGAGAGAGAGAGAGAGAGAGATATTGTATGTTACCACTCACAAGCCCACACCGTATATGAGCAAGTGCATTTTTTAAGCATCTGGAGTGAAGTGGTCAATAAACTGCTCCATTACCATGAATTCCTTTAACTCACAAAAAGAGGTGGCCTGCTTGCTAGCAATCCACTTCTCGAACATCTCCTCGAGATAGCGAGCACATTCCAGATAAAAATCACTAGGCCCTTTCTTTCCTACACAGAACTGTAGCCTGTAAGCCTTTTTCATACATCCTCGCCTTCTCCCTCTCCTCCTTTTCTGCTTCAAGAAGCCTCAGCTTTCTCTTGCTCAAGTAATTTGGCCATCTCCTCGGCCTCAAGCCTCTAAGCTTCTCTCTTGGCTTCAAGCCTCCAGGCTTCTCTAGCCTCTTCAGTCTTCAATCTCCTTTCCTCGGCTTCTGCTTCCAGCTCCATTATTCTCATCTCAAATTTGAATCTCATTCCTCAGACATGCCTTCAGTCTGGGAGAAGCTACCAATGATGTGGGCAGGGCTAAAGTGTCCATGGATGCTGATTGGACTAGGAGTACTCACACTGAACTGAGGTAAACCTACACTGCTGCTTCCAGCAGAGGAAAGAGACTCAGGTTACAAGTCACCCCTGCTACCAACCTTGCCCTCCATGGCTTACACTGAATGTTGGCACACACAAGATAACGAAACAAACTGTCTCCCTGTGGCAATGAAACTTCCAGCTATCCTGGCAGGGTCACCAATTTCTGTTACAACCACAGTTCCCAGCCCCTTCACAAAGCTGCCACACCTGGACTAGCTTCTCTGAACCACCTCCTACGTGGACTCAGTGTAGGGCTCAAATACGGGTGTACAGGGTCACTTGTGACTCCTACACCATTTTCACAATGGTTGTAACACTAGGTCACACTAATCGAGATCATCAGTCTGTTTTACCCACCTACAGACAAGGGAAACACTTTAACAATAATAAACTCCCACAGCTGTGAAAGAATTGACAACCAAATCTAGGAAGAAACAATTATAACAAACAATAACACATATGGTCGATGTATAAAATCCCGCTGGACAACTGCCCTCATAACAAGTCCTCCCACTGTCCAACTGCGTGTTATAGTCTTAAGCCAAGCAGTGTCGCTTACTGCCTCCTGGACAGCAGGCCTTGTCAGGACTGAAGTTCACTACACGGCTAATTGTTTAAGTCCTCTATGGCTGATCAGCTTCAGCCAACAGTAGCAGCATTTAACGCAAGCTCACTAACAAGGGATACAACTACAAACGAGTGGCCACGAACACAGGAGTCATTAACCGCTCAATGTACAAGAACTCAACCTGCACAAATACGCAGTTGAGGAGTCACTTCCCTGAGTATGGAGTGTGTTATACGCAACCACACTCCCTGGCAGGTTACTATGGAGACTCCTATACTATATAAGTAGGCTGGGGCATACGGCCGGTAATGACTCACTTATCCCCTTAACCCCTTCAATATTGTTACGAAAGCACAAACCTCAGCACTCCCGTAGACGCCCACAATTCCCCCGACAGTCAGGACAGCACTCGGGAACACCAGCAGGCTAGACAAGAGATGCTAAGGGTACCACGTCCCACGTGATTCACGCACAGCCAGACAGAGCGGGTAGACAAACAGTGGGCAACACTTTCTTCCTTTACTAGTTCCGTTAGTTACAGGCAGTTACAGACACAGGCAGGGACAGTCAAACTCTTCAGGCTCACGCAACAGGCACTCGGCACGGAGGACACGCAAAGACAAGCTATCCAGAGCGGGGCCAACAACACACTGCCCAGTCACTGCAGTCACGCGACTTCTCTCCCGCCATCCATGCACCACTGCCAGACACCAGGCACAGCTGACACACACACACGCACGTCACACACTCAATCCCACAGAAAGAAATAAAGGCAACTTAGACTAAACAACAATACCCGGGCGTTACATCACCCCCTCCTTTACAAAAAGGTCGACCCGACCTTGCCTCTCCTTATATCTCTCCCTCAGAGTCAATCAACACAAAATCATCATAACGCCGTGGGCGGCGTCTGTCCCTGCGCGGCCGAGTGGGCTGAGGTTCCTCTGCTGGCTCTGAGTCGCGGCCGTCGCCCACCCCTGACTCCTCAGCCTCGGCCTCCTCTGGCTCGCTGGGGGTGGTGACAACTGTCTCCGGGTCGCTAGATCCTCCAGGAAGCTCGGCAGCGGGGCTCCCTCGGCCGCCCGCTCACCCTGCGGCGGTGCCTCGGCACGCTGCACCTCCACGCACTCGCCCACCGCTGTTCCGGCGGGTATGTTGCGAGCCTCGTCGGAGAAGTTAGCCAGTAAGACAGTGACTACCTTCTCCCCCGCTTGCACGAGGCTCCTTCCGACTGCCACTCCGTCAGCCAGTCGACAGTCGCTGGCTGGTTCCACTAGGCCCTCCGTGCTCTGCATCGGCCGTGCGAGTCGACACTGTACTCGACACTCAGAGCGCGGGGCCAACTGCATCCGCCGTGTCGTCACTACCTCCGACCGGCCGACCTCCGGAAGGAAAGGCACATCGTATCCACATACCTTTATCACCTTCCGTCCAAAGTCTACGCAGGCCCTGGTCTTCTTCAGGTAGTCGTAACCCAGCAGACACTCTTCCTCCAGCTCGGCAACATACACGGGCAGGTTCACCTCCGCGCTGCCGACACTTATTCGAACGTCTACTGGGCCTTGCAACGGCATGCAGTCCCCCGTTACTCCACACAGCCTGTCCACGGTGCACGGGAGCCACTCAGCACTTACCAGCCTCCGCTGCACGATGGTGCGCTCAGCCCCGCTGTCAATGGTCATGCAGCAAGGCCTTCCATCAACTGCACCTCGTACCTGCACTGCGCTGACGGTGAGGTGGCACTTTACACAGCACGGGGCATTGGCACCTTGGCAGGCTGTGAGGTCGCCCCCTCCTCCAGCCCGCTGCTGTTTCCCGCCTCAGCAACCTCTTTGGGCTTGGGGGAGGCGCTGGAGCGGTGGCCCGATTTGCCGCATGCGGCGCAGCACGTCTGGGAGGCTTTGGAGTTAGGCCGATCGAGGGAGCGCGTCCTTCGTCCCCTCGGACATTGGCTGCGTCTATGGCCTCTCTCACTGCAGCCCCAACAGCGGCCGGCGAACTCGGACGGGCTCGCCTCCCGTGACGCCGCCTTGTGCTCCACCTTCGCCTTCCGGCCCCGTACCTCACCGCGAGGCTGGGCAAGAGAAGAGAGGCTGGTCGTCGTCTGTAGGAAGGCCTCAAACTCCATAGCCCGTGCCAACGCCACCTGCACGTCAGCTGGGTGTGCCTGCTTCACATAGATTTGGAGCTGGTGGTCCTGGAGGGCGTCTACGAACGCGTCGCGCGCCAGAACAACGACCATGTCCTCGGCCGCGCTTGGATACGCCCTCCTCACCAGCCCTTCTACGTCCTGCGCCAGCTGGGAAAGGGTTTCGTCCTTCTCTCGCGTCCTCTTCTTAAGCTGGGCGCGGTATACCTCCGCCTGATGACGGTGTCCGAAACGTCGCCGCAAAGTTTCGGACACTGCTGCGTATGAGGTGCGCTGGCTGGCAGGGAGATGACCCAGCACTTCCAACGCCGGGCCTCGCAGCGCTGTCGCTAGTTGCAGGGCCTTCTCTGCCTCCCCCCAGCCCTGGGCCAAGGCCAGCATATCGAACTGGGCGACGTAAGACTCCCAGCTGACCTTACCATCGTACTCCGCTGGCTTGCGTCTCACGTGACGAGGTGACGAGCGGGCTGCCTTAGGGCTCGGGGGCGGGGAGGCGGCACGGGGAGGTGAGCCCAGCGGTGTAGGGGGCAGGCTAAGCCCTCCCCTCCTGTCCCGGGTGGGCGGCCAGCCCCCAACGGCCATCTCGGGTGCTTCCCAAGGACCTGCTTCCCCCACAGGGCCCCATCCAAGGCCCCCAACAGCAGGTGGGGCTGAGGCCACACTCCCTTCAGGTCCTGGGCTAGTCACGGGAGGCCAGGCGGGGGTTGCGGGCAGCTGTACACCTCCCGCCAAGACGCCACGTGGCGGCCACGCGCCCTGCCGCCAAACACTCGCGCCCTCACGCAGGTCTGCCACCTCTTCCCGCAAGGCTTGGAGTTCACTTTTTACCTCCTGTTTCACTGCCTCACACGAGCGATCAGTTTCAGCCCTCAGAGAACCTAGGCTGCTTTGCAGGGCTTCCATCAGTCGTTCAGTTTGGGCAGCTTGTGTTGCCACGGTTTGCTGGTGCCTTTCCTCCTGCTTCTGAGCCATACTCGCCAGTTGGGACATGAGGAGGTCCATCTGGGTGGGCTTCTCGTCACCAGCATCACTAGAGTCGTGACTAGACCCACTCAGTCCCTCACACTGGTCAGCAGCACCACTCTCGCCCGCCATTTTGTCTACCACCTTGTCTGCCATGGTTTCTCCACTCGAGTCACGTAGGTCTGTACGAGCACACACTTAGCATCCCACTCCTGACACCATTGTTACGAAAGCACAAACCTCAGCACTCCCGTAGACGCCCACAATTCCCCCGACAGTCAGGACAGCACTCGGGAACACCAGCAGGCTAGACAAGAGATGCTAAGGGTACCACGTCCCACGTGATTCACGCACAGCCAGACAGAGCGGGTAGACAAACAGTGGGCAACACTTTCTTCCTTTACTAGTTCCGTTAGTTACAGGCAGTTACAGACACAGGCAGGGACAGTCAAACTCTTCAGGCTCACGCAACAGGCACTCGGCACGGAGGACACGCAAAGACAAGCTATCCAGAGCGGGGCCAACAACACACTGCCCAGTCACTGCAGTCACGCGACTTCTCTCCCGCCATCCATGCACCACTGCCAGACACCAGGCACAGCTGACACACACACACGCACGTCACACACTCAATCCCACAGAAAGAAATAAAGGCAACTTAGACTAAACAACAATACCCGGGCGTTACAATATGATGACGCCTATGTAGGTGTCATGGAGCGCTAGTGGCATATACAATGACGCCTACGTAGGCGTCGTGGTTGGATTCTATTTTATTTGTTGTTGAGCAATCCCATATACTGCCTTGACAGTCTCCATATATGTCCTTGAGGTTCTATTGCTCTTCCCACCCTCCCTGTTCCCACCAGTCACGTAATATGCTCCACCCTCTATCCAGAATGACGAAGTCTCATTGACAGAGCCTTACATCATAGTTTCCCCCCTATAGTCCTTCCCTTATCTTCCATATTCCCCTATCCTCTTCATCCTATTCCCCTTTCCTCCGGGGAGGAGAGACTGTGGAGGGGGGTACAGTTCCCCCTTCCGTTGTTCATTCCTTGCCCTCTTACCCTCCTCCCTACATTATTCTCTCTCTCTCTCTCTCTCTCTCTCTCTCTCTCTCTCCAGGAAGAGGAGACTGTGGGGGATACAGTTCTCCCCCTCCCTGATTCATTCCTTGTGACTCACTCACAAGTGCGTAAACACACAGCTGCCCACTTACCTCTTTTCTGATACCTTTGCCTTCCCATCTCCCCCCATTTATCCCACTTTCATCCATGACCACCTCTTCTGTAATTTAGTACTCTCCAACCACCTCAAATCGTAAGTGTGTGTGTGTGTGTGTGTGTGTGTGTCATACTTACACCCAGAAAAAAAACAACTGCCTCATATTTCTATGACAACTGAAGGACTGACTCAGAGAGAGAGAGAGAGAGAGAGAGAGAGAGAGAGAGAGAGAGAGAGAGAGAGAGAGAGAGAGAGAGAGAGAGAGAGAGAGAGATTTTCTGTTCTGTAATTTCCCTTACATCTTGGAAATAACACTGATGTAATCGTATCTCTATCGTGCATGCAGCTAATGTCCATTAATCACTGCAGTGTACACCTCATCGGTAAATATCAGATGTTTGAAGGAGCAGCTGTTGATAATGATACTTAATTTTAATGCAGAACATTAGTGTACACTATTGTTACTAAGAAAAAATAGTGTTACACACATGAAAGTTTTCATAAATGACAATTAAAAAAAAACTTAATTGCAGGGGCACCCAAGTTTTCTCTTATCGTATGTGCCACACCAATCAGCCCAAACTGTCGTATGGAATGTTAATGCTAATAGCCTTATGTTTTGTGTCAAGTTATTATAGGAAGCTATGTTATTAAGGTACAATTATTATTGCTAAGAGAGAGAAAGTGCACTATCAAAACAGCGCATTACCATGGTGATAGTGCTCTCTCTCTCTCTCTCTCTCTCTCATGTGATCTTGAAAAGCAAAGACTTGCGAATCTTTTAAAGAGTGGGAGATTTTTTTTTTTTTTATAAATAACAGATCCTCACTGTAAACTGTCTTATTGCCCTGAGACGGTTTAGAGAGAGAGAGAGAGAGAGAGAGAGAGAGAGAGAGAGAGAGAGAGAGAGAGAGAGAGAGAGAGAGAGAGAGAGAGAGGGGGGGGAAACGAACTACCGTACGTCTGGCAGTGTTGTCCATATATATATATATATATATATATATATATATATATATATATATATATATATATATATATATATATATATATATATATATATATATATATCCCAGAGAGAGTGGCGCCGAGACAACGCAACTGAGCCAGCAGGAAGCACTAAAATTATTGTCATGGAATGTTTTACTTTGCAGTCTGAATCTATTCTTAATGAATTATTAAGAAATGCTGCATGGCAACAGATTTTTTTTTGTTCAAGGGTTTACTGGGCTATGTGAAAGTTTCAAAATCTGAAAATGTTTCTGGCCAACACACTGTATTTTCTCATTTTATAACGCTTTAATTATTCAATGTAACGAAATCAGAAATATATCACATAAAAAGCCGAGAAAATGTAGTCTGTAATGAGATATAACGCACAATTGCATATACTCTGTATAGGACACACTTTACAGGTAAAGTAAAGCGATAGTGAATGACAGACGCATGCAGGATGCTTACCTTTAATTGCAATTTACTTGTTTGTTTGCTTTTGGCGCTTGACCCTATGTCACAGCCAGCTACTCATATATTGTTTGCTTTCGAGACATTAGTTTGTGTTTTCTGCAAATAAATAAATAAATGGAAGCCTGTTCTTATTTATTCAATGCTAATATAGCTGATGAGTTTCGCATCTGATCTTTGGGCATATTCAGTGTTTTGGCAGCTGTCTAGTTCCATACATGCCAAAATAGGATTTTTACTGTATATATGTGTATGTTGTTACTATCACAGATTCCACCTCTCTCACAGCTGCCATTGACTTGGGTCAGCTTCCCTAGACTACCACCTACATAATCTAGTGCAGGACCCAACTTCAGGTTTACAGGGTCTTTCTGGTCTCCTGCAATCCCTAAACAGTCACAATGCCAGTTTCACCCACTCCCTTCATGGCTGCCACTACTGGGGTCAATCTCCCTACACTGCCTCCTATGCAGTGTAATGTTGGGCTCAAATTCACTTTCACAGGGTCCTTCTGGCTTTCCTTGGTAAGTTAAACAAATGAGGTCGCCAAAAGGTAAGGGAATATTACAACTGCCAAACAACTCCAGCTGAAAAAGAATTGCTAACCATGTTCTAGGAGGCATAGCTATGACGAGGGGCAAAATGTATGAGGATAGTAATATTCTGAGCTTCCACCCTCAAAGCAACAAAACAAAATCCACCCACACTCATAGAATATTACATCCACCTGCTAAACAGTACCATTTGCACCCTCCCGGAAGGCAGGCCGAAACACCCCAGAAATGGCAAGGCCTGAGGAGGAAGCAGATGCCACTGCACAGTCGAGATATTATAATCTGGGTCCAAAACTAATGACAGAACTTTGAAGCCCAGTAGCATTTAACCATACAATAAGACGCTATGCTGAATACAAGACACTGAGCAGGGATGTGCAGTGGAGGACTCATTGTTAGCTTGAGTCTAACTTGGCACGTCACACTCAGCTAAAACCTTATGGTTCATGTATTACCTACTTAAATCAGGGATGGCATCAACCCCTTTCCACCCCCCCTCCAAAAAAAAAAGAAAATAAATAAATAAATAAATAAAAAAGCCTGTTTTTTTTTTTATTTTTCTTATAAAAATTCAGTTCTACAGTAAAATCCCTCTTATCCGGCATCAACAGGACCACCGACATGCCGGATACTTGAATAGAAGTAAAATTATGTCCACAATCACCACCCTACACTCACGCATCTTACCATAACAAAGATCAGCTGATCTTAATCAGAAGCTGATCTGATCAACTGCTTAAGTGCAAGCACAACACGCTTCCTCTTTTCTATAACTTTAGGCATGATGAAGGCGTCAGGCGATAAACAGTGCACACGTGGGACTGAGTCACTGAGTAAACACAGTGCAGAGGGCCGCAGGTGGCGCGAAGCAGTGCGCTCTGGTGGCGAGGGGACAAAGTATGCCTCGCGCGGGAATTTTAATTGATTTTATGAGTACACATTGATTTTTTATTGATTTTAAGGCTCGGGGAAAAATGTGCTGGATACTTGAAACTGCTGGATACTCGAATGCCGGATGAGAGGGATTTTACTGTATATTATAATGATAATTAAGATCTATATGTGTACATATACATAAAAAAAAATTAAAAGTAGTCAAGTCTGACCTGTTCATTTCCTGTAAAGTGCACGTTAACACAGGCTTTGTCCAACCAGACCAACCTATATCAGCATGACCTAAACAAATGTGTTTTTTATTAAAAGTGTCAAAATCTTTAAAAAAAAAACATCTCCAATAACTTTGCTTCTTCATCTTTCCTTCCTTTATTTCAACCAGATGGCACCACTGCCATCTCATCTATTTCTAAAGCTGAATGCTTTGCTCAAACCTTTGCTAAAAACTCTATCTTGGACGATTCAGGGCTTGTTTTATCCTCTCTTCCTCCCTCCGGCTACTTCATGCTACATATTAAAATCCTTCACAATGATGTTTTCCATGCCCTCACTAGTGTTAACCCTCAGAATGCATATGAACCTGATGGGGTCCCTCCCAGTGTTCTCTGAAACTGTGACTGTGCTTGCACCTTGCCTAGTCAAGCTCTTCTGACTTTTCTATCAACATTTACCTTTGCTTCTTGCTGGAAGTTTGCCTAAATTCAGCTTATTCCTAAAAAGGGTGACCATTCTAATCCCTCAAACTATCATCCTATTGCCTTAATTTCCTTCCTCTCTAAAGTTTCGAATCTATCCTCAACAGGAAGATTCTTAAACATATATAACTTAACAACATTCTATCTGACTGCCAGTATAGGCTCCTTCAAGGCCACTCTATTGGTGATCTTCTGGCTTTCCTTACTGAGTCTTGGTCATCCTCTTTTAGGGATTTTGGTGAAACTTTTGCTGCTGGCTTAGGCATAGCAAAAGCTTTTAACAGAGTCTGGCACAAAGCTTTGATTTCAAAACTACCCTCCTATGGCTTCTATCCTTCTTTCTATATAACTTCATTTCATTTGCTTTCTGACCATTCTATTGCTGCTGTGGTAGATGGTCACTATTCTTCTAAATCTATTAACAGTGGCGTTCCTCAGGGTCCTGTCATCCATTCTCTTCCTATTATTTATCAATGACCTTCTAAACCAAACTTCTTGTCCTATCCACTCCTATGCTGATGATACCACCCTGCACTTTTCCATATCTTTTTGTAGAAATCCAACCCTTCAGGAAGTAAACAGTTCTCACAGGGAAGCCATAGAATCCTGACTTCTGAGCTCTCTAGAATTCCTGATTGGGGCAGAGCAAACTTAGTATTGTTCAATGCCTCAAAAACTCAATTCCTCCATCTATCAACTCAATGCAACCTTCCAGACAACCATCTCCCTCTTCTTCAATGACACTCAACTGTTCTACTCATACCACTCTTTTAGACAGGGTGGAATTGAAAGTTTTTTGTCTTATCAACTCCTCTCCGCTGACTGACTATTTTCAGCCTCTCTCTCATTGCTGCAATGCTGCATCTCTTACTATCTTCTACTATCATTTTCATAGCAACTCCTTTTCTGATCTTGTTAACTGCATGCCTCCCTTCCTTCTGTAGCCTTGCTGCACAAAGCTTTCTTCTTTCACTCACCCTTATTTTGTCTACCTCTTTAATGCAAGAGTTAACCAGTATTCTCGATCATTCATTCTTTTCTCTGGTAAACTCTGGAACTCACTTCCTGCTTCTGTATTTCCTCCTTTCTACGATGAACTCTTTCAGGTGGGAGGTTTTAACACGTTTATCTTGCAATTTTTGATGACCGGCACCTCAGTGGATCTTTTTTATATTTTTGTTGCTCTTGGCCAGTGCCCCTCAAACATGAAAAAAAAAACTTCAAGCCTTTTGTTTCACTCTAGCTTACTTTTTAATTGTTTATTTATACTAAACCATATAATCATGAATAATAATATTATTATTCAGGAAGTTTTGCAAATGGTATCTACAAATGAACGAAATGGAGTGTAAAGGAATGATACATGAATAGTGTCCCTTCATCCAGTATTCAAAGAAATCGCATGAATGATGTGAAAATATTTCATTCATGATGGTCAATAGTATGCACTGATTTAGTGTTGCCATATGCGTAATAGTTTCTTAACACTCTGGTTGGTAGATGTCCTATGACGTCATGACAGGGTATAAATAGTAGTATGCGACCAGCGACTAGCTGTTAGTGTTAGTGTTAGTGCCCAGGATATGTATACAGTGAAGTGCTCTCCTAGTGTCCTCCACATGTAACACCCAGGATATATACACTGTACAGTGCAATCTCAGCTGAAGCCTCAAGCAATAGTGAGTGCTGCAGTGGTTTTGTGCCCTGTTCCTGACTTGATGACCCATATATATTAAAAATGGGGAGGGTTAGGATAAAACATGCCCACCCCAAGGAGCTCTCCATAAAAAGGAAGTTCCTGGAGATACTTGCTCTGGAGGTGAAAATCATCAGGCTGATCCCGGTTTGGGATGCATCAGATGCGGACACTGACCACATCTTCAAGGAATCCAAGACGAAGAAGCTTCAAGAAAATGGATTCACACCACTGCTTCCTTCGGAGCTCAAGGCACAAAGAACTGTGATCTGCTTCTGTCTAGATGAACTCCTCATGCACTTCACAACAGAGGAGCTTCAAAAGGAGCTAGAGGAAAAATATGCATGGTCAAAGGTGGAGGAGGTGTACAAATTTCCATGCTCTAACACTATAGAAATACAGTAAAATCCCTTTTATCCGGCATCAACGGGACCGCTGACATGCCGGATACTTGAATAGAAGTGAAATTATGTCCACAATCACCACCCTACAATCACGCATCTTACCATTACAAAGATCAGCTGATCTTAATCAGCAGCTGATCTGATCAGCTGCTTAAGTGTAAGCACAACACGCTTCCTCTTTTCTACAATTTTAGGCATGAGGAGGAGGCAGTAGACACCTGCCGAAACGATAATTACTCCCAGTGAGGTCTAAAGCACTGTTCAGGGGGTGCTGTGAACGTATCATTAAACCCAGCTGTGACCTCACTGAACGTTTCCCTTTGTGTCTCACAACACAAAGGGGGCAGTCACAGCCTGCCCTCTAAAGACAACTCTCTTCCACCACACAAAACTACAAGCACCTAATAACACAAACACACCCTTCACTCATCTTAAAATCTCCCCATCTGGGGAGGGGACCATGAATGTCCCCAGGTCGGACTGCCTTTCTGTCAACGATCCTAAGTGTCTTGACACCCCTCTCAACTTTTTCTTCATTAACTTCTGCAACATTCGCGGTCTAAGATCTAATTTTCAATTTGTAGAACACCACCTCTCCTCTTCTAAACCTCATCTTCTTTTCCTCACTGAAACTCAGGTGTCTGAGGCAACTGACAGTAGCTCCTTTTCTGTTCCCTCCTACTTTCTCTATCCTCATTTTCGATCCAAAGCTGGATGCTGCGTTTATGTGCGCAATGACTTAACCTGCTCTCGTGCCCATGCTCTTGATTCTTCCAAGTTTTCCACCATCTGGCTACGACTACAGAGTCACTCTCAAACTAACTTTATCTGTGCTGTATACCTCTCACCTAACTCCTCTGATTATAAGAAATTCTTCGAATACTCAGCTTGCAAAGTGGAGCACATTCTGACCCTCTTCCCTTTTGCAGAGATCTCCATTCTTGGAGACTTCAATGTTCACCACCAGCTTTGGCTTTCCTCTTCCTTCACTGACCATCCTGGTGAACTAGCCTAAAACTTTGCTATCCTCCATGATTATTACACCTTCCTTCCTTCCTACATAAAAAAAAAAAAAAAAAAAAAATCAAAAGCTTTTGATAGTCTGGCACATAGCTTTGATTTCCAAACTACCCTCCTACGGTTTCTATCCTACTCTCTGTAACTTCATCTCAAGTTTCCTTTCTGACCGTTCTATTGCTGCTGTGGTAGACGGTCACTGTTCTTCTCCTAAATCTATTAACAGTGGTGCTCCTCAGGGTTCTGTCCTGTCACCCACTCTCTTCTTATTACAGTAAAATCCCTCTTATCTGGCATCAACGGGGCCGCCGACATGCCGGATACTTGAATATTGCCGGATACTTGAATAGAAGTGAAATTATGTCCACAATCACCACCCTACACTTACGCATCTTACCATAACAAAGATCAGCTGATCTGATCAGTTGCTTAACTGTAAGCACAACATGCTTCCTCTTTTCTACAACTTTAGACATGATGAAGGCGTCAGGCGATAAACAGTGCACACGCGGGACTGAGTCACTGAGTAAACACAGTGCAGTGGGCCGCGGGTGGCGTGAAGCAGTGCGCTCTGGTGGCGAGGGGACAAAGTATGCCTCGCGCAGGAATTTTAATCGATTTTATGAGTACACATTGATTTTTTATTGATTTTAAGGCTCGGGGAAAAATGTGCCGGATACTTGAAGCTGCCGGATACTCGAATGCCGGATGAGAGGGATTTTACTGTATTCATTAATGATCTTCTAAACCAAACTTCTTGTCCTATCCACTCCTATGCTGATGATACCACCCTGCACTTTTCCATGTCTTTTCATAGAAGTCCAACCCTTCAGGAGGTAAACATATCATGCAGGAAAGCCACAGAACACTTGACTTCTGATCTTTATAAAATTTCTGATTGGGGCAGAGCAAACTTGGTATTGTTCAATGCCTCAAAAACTCAATTCCTCCATCTATCAACTTGACACAACCTTCCAGACAACTATCCCCTCTTCTTCAATGACACTCAACTGTCCCCCTCTTCTACACTGAACATCCTCGGTTTGTCCTTTGCTTATAATCTGAACTGGAAACTTCACATCTCATCTCTAGCTAAAACAGCTTCTATAAAGTTAGGTGTTCTGAGATGTCTCCGCCAGTTTTTCTCACCCCCCTAGCTGCTAACTCTGTACAAGGGCCTTATCCGTCCATGTATGGAGTATGCTTCACATGTCTGGGGAGGTTCCACTCATACTGCTCTTCTAGACAGGGTGGAATCAAAAGCTTTTCGTCTCATCAACTCCTCTCCTCTAACTGACTGTCTTCAGCCTCTCTCTCACTGCTGCAATGTTGCATATCTAGCTGTCTTCTACCGCTATTTTCATGCTAACTGCTCTTCTGATCTTGCTAACTGCATGCCTCCCCTCCTTCCGCGGCCTCACTGCACAAGACTTTCTTCTTTCTCTCACCCCTATTCTGTCCACCTCTCTAACGCAAGAGTTAACCAGTATTCTCATTCATTCATCCCTTTCTCTGGTAAACTCTGGAACTCCCTGCCTGCTTCTGTATTTCCACCTTCCTATGACTTGAATTCCTTCAAGAGGGAGGTTTCAAGACACTTATTCATCAATTTTTGACCTCTGCTGTGACCCTTTTATGGGACTGGCATTTCAGTGGGCATTTTTTTTATTAGATTTTTGTTGCCCTTGGCCAGTGTCCTTCCTACATAAAAAAAAAAAAAAAAAAAAAAAAAGGCGACTGAGTCACTGAGTAAACACAGTGCAGTGGGCTGCCGGTGGCGCGAAGCAGTGCACTCTGGTGGCGAGGGGACAAAGTATGCCTCGCGCGGGAATTTTAATCGATTTTATGAGTACACATTGATTTTTTATTGATTTTAAGGCTCGGGAAAAAATGTGCCGGATACTTGAAGCTGTCGGATACTCAAATGCCGGATGAGAGGGATTTTACTGTAACGTTCAAGGAGAGCGAAATGGCCAAAAAGGTGAAGGAATCAGGCCTCCTGCTTTTCAACCTCACGGTACCTTCACCACAAATCAAGCAGGAAGTTTACATCCCCCTGCTCTCATGTAACAGGTGCAATGAGGTGGAAACACACATGACACCCAACTGCCCACACCCTGCTAGCTTCACTAAATGTTCTGAGTGCTCCAGTTTGGAGCACACATTCAGAGACTGTCGGGTGCAGGACAAGAAATGTGTCAACTGCAGGGGAGCACACAGTGCCAGGGCAATGCGATGCCCAGTAATGAGAGAGGTTCTAGAGCAGAAAGAGGAGCAGCTACGTTCACAAAGGACCCAACCCAATGTGAGCTACATGTAGGCTGCCCACAACAAGACACCAGGGAACACTGCTGGGCTTAACATGGCAAGCCTTATGTGTGTGTTGCACGCACATATGGTGAACAGCGCAGACCCTGGAAGTTTTCAGGCAGTACTCTCTGAGAGCCTGAAACTCAACTTTCTGCAGGATGTCCACCTCCCACCAAATCCCTCATCTCCAGACTTTCTAAAGGCAATCACAGAAGCCATGGACCCAGTGACAGCCCACACTCACTAACAGACGCCCCACCAGGAAACAGAAAACGAGGAGGACAGGAAGGACACAGACGACACATCTGCAGAAACTTCTAGCGATGAGGAAGGAAGCGAGAATGACGAACTCACCATCCACATCATCAAAAGGGACTCTGATGACTGGCCGCAGGACAAAACGTATGCCACCCTGCAGAAAGGCTTCCTGGATGAACGTTACAAAATCTACCACAGTGGGACAGAGGACGCAGAAACAGTGGCAAGATGGGTGAAGAAGCACAAGGGATCACTAAGTGCTTACTGCAAGTCTGTTGACCTCTGTTGTCCCTGGTGCAACATGCACTACCTGCTGCAGTAGCAGAGGAAAGGCAGTGGCTAGAAGGACAAAGTGAAGAGGGATGATAGTAGCAGGTTTCCTCTCATGCTGTGGACAAAGAGGACAAGGGAGCAGGCCCTACTGTCGCCTCACCCCTAATATTGTATAATGGCTGCAGTAGCAAGACATGCTGAATAGTCTCCCATGTCCTGGCACCACTCATAAGCCAGGCCTCACTCTATGTAGCCGCACCGGCTGGTAGCCGCACCGGCTGGTCATGCCTACCTCATCAATAAACGTCAGAGAGAGAAATGCCTTTCCTCGACCCTACGATGATGGGTGTGATCAGTAAAACAGATCACCTGAGAGCCAATTGATGCCCAGCCGGTGCGGCTACACTCTAGGTCCTGAGACGGGTTAGAAAATCAATCCCCATTTTTCCCCCACCAATGATGAGAGTTGAAGCTCCTGTGTCAGGAGGGGTTGGGGGAAAAGGGGTTTGGGAAGTGGAGTGGCAAGCTCTGCTCTCTTTCTTGGCCTGCAACTTCCTCTAGTCTAGTGGCTGAACACCTTTGCCATCAACTCCATGAACCAATCTAGGCACTCAGAAAAATGCAAATCCACAGAGCAAAAACAAGAATGGCAACTGATACATGCAGAACGATGGTCATGGGCAGCAATAGAAATAACCCTGTGATAGGTAGAACATAGGTGTCTGCAGCTGACAGGAACACTGCTCATATCCACATTGGAATCAGGGGTAGCTGACTGGCAGAGAACTGACCACCCACATCCAGACCATGATCTAGACTCCCCCTTTGGAAAAAATCTTTTCAGGACATCAGCAGAGTCTAAAGGAGACAGCACTGCCATAATGAAGAGAGGGTGCACACAAAGACCAAAAAAGGAGCAAAACTGAAGAGTGGAGTGGCAACATACTAACACAGCCACCACAACACAAACATTGAAAGCGCTTGCTTGGTCCGCGGCACCCAGGGGCGGTGAGGTATTCAATTTGAAGGTGTACAGGGAAGTCCCAATGATATGAGCAGTTAAGTTCCATTTGAAATGCTCGTATAGTTAACTCTTTTATGATGAAACCCAAAACTAATGGAGAAAAAAGGGTTACGTTCTGTGACCCTTGTCAAAGGAAGTTTTTAAGCTAAGACATATAGTACCAAACACAAAAAATATATCTATATTACAAAACTGTTACAGTATACAAGGAACACCATTTTACATCAATTAAACATATAAAACAATTTTTAGCTTCTTTGCAAGTGTCTTTGGTACTCTACCTCACTTAGCCTTCCTGCTAGGACTTGAACAGAAACTCATTGGCTTCTTGGGAGGCATAGTTAACACTTAAGAGGCAAACTAATACACAATCTACACACCGTGTGGTCAGTCATGCACACAACACTGCATCAAAGACAGCAAATGAAAGAACATACTAGCTGTAACACTAACACACCTAACCACCACTCAGTCACATAAAGCACTGTACACTGTACTTATACTGTACTGTAAATATGCTTGCAAGCAAAATGATGACAGAGCATGAGTATAATAACAAGCAGTAAAGCTGTAAGGGTGAAAGTATGAGAGACACCAAGTTCACTTCAAAAGAGGACTGGCAGGGGGGGAAATGGACAAGGAACATGGAAGGGGATAAGGAAGGGAGAGGGATGTGTGGTTGTCTTCCAGTGTTGACAAACTTGTCTCTGCACATCTGAATCATCATACATTACCATATAGCCTGGGTGTGTTGGTGGAAGGCTGCAGGTAGGCACACATTTAAAATTGTAATTTTACTTGCCTCAGACTGAGCCTTGTATCCTCAGATTTTTGCACTCATGTAAAGAAAATAGTCCCTAATTTAAACATCTAATATCATCGGTTTCTTGTATAATGATACTCATATAATGGGACCTCCCTATATGTTGGTGTTACCCTTTTGTGTTGTAGGCATGATTTGCATATGGGACTAAGCCTCCTGTCCTATCCACTCTTATGGTGATGATACCACCTTACACTTTTCCAAGTCTTTTTGTAGATGTCCAACCTTTCAAGAAGCCACAGAATGCCTGAATTCAGATCACTAAAATTTCTGATTTGGGCAGATTTGGTATTGTATAGTGACTCAAAAAACTTAATTCTTTCACATATCAAGTTGACATAATCTTCCAGATAACTATCCCCTTTTCTTTAATGACACTCAACTGTCAACCTCTTCTACAATGAACATTCTCAGTCTGTCCTTTACTTATAATCTAAACTGGAAACTTCACATTTCATCTCTAGCTAAAACAGCTTCTACGAAGTCAGGCATTCCAAGTTGTCTCCATCAGTTTTTCTCTTGCTAACTGCATGCCTTCCCTCAACATGGCCTCACTGCACAAGACAGTATTTCTCAATCATTCATCCCTTTCTCTGGTAAACTCTGGAACTCCCTGGCTGTTTCTGTATTTCCTCCTTCCTGTGACTTGAACTCTTTCAAGAGGCAGGTTTCAAGACACTTACCCTCAGTTATTTGATTTTTGTATTCAGCAATCTTTTTGGAAACTGGCACCCAAGTAGGTCTTTTTTCTAAAATTTTTGTTGCCCTTGGCCAGTGGCCCTCTTACAAAAAAAAAAAAAATATATATATATATATATATATATATATATATATATATATATATATATATATATATATATATATATATATATATATATATATATATATATATATATATATATATATATCCCTCTAAAAAATTCTATATATACTGTATATACATACTTGCAGTTTTCATACAAATAAGTAAGAATGAACTCAGTAAACCAGTAAGCATTTACCTTCCACCTCTTCAATCAGATCTGGCAGCTTTGCTCCTTTGGTTTCTGGAAGCAGGAGTGTTAAAAGGCCGGCTATGATGCACATCCCTCCAACCCCTAGTGGCATTGCCATTGGGAACAGAGGCACCTGTCAACATAAGAAGCCCAATAACAAAAAAAAACATTAAAATGTAGTAGTAGCAAGTGGTTCATGAAGGAATGTGGTGATTATAAAGTCATAAACATTAACCACCAGCCAGAATTAAATTTAGCTTCATAGATACTACATACTACTACCATCACCACACAAGGTAGTCTTCACAACAGTATCCACCTGAAGCCTTGTGAGGAGAGGGAAAAGACACTGAGGTCAACACTTACAGCCTGGATGACAGTTAGCTGGCAACTTGTGGAAGAAGGCAACTCCTACACCAAAAGTTCAGCAGACTCCACCTCAGGTACCAACAAAATTATCTAAACAAACTGAAGACAGAGTAAGTCTGCTTTTTTGACCACATTGTTAAATTTATCATTTTTGAGTAATCACTTCTTACCAGACTCTAAGGTGAGATACTTTTTGAAGACCTCATAATTATGTAATAGGCTGAGGTGAATGGATGTAGACAGCAGTGGAGGGAGAGGAAAAGGAAGGTTATGGGAAAGGCTGTAGTGTATGATTGTGGTTCATATGTATTGTGGATTTGGGGGGGGCTGCATTGTGTGTGATTCACCTACGGTCATCTGCTGGTCACCCAACCAGCCGTTCCCCTACAGAAAGAGCTCAGAGCTCATAGTGACCGATCTTCGGGTAGGACTGAGACCACTGACACTCCACACACCAGGACAGTGAGGTGCCCTCGCTGGCCTAAACCCTCGGAAGGCTTATGGACCTGATGGGGTCCCTCCTATTGTTCTCCGAAACTGTGCCTCCGTGCTTGCACCTTGCCTAGTCAAACTCTTTCAGCTCTGTCTGTCAACATCTACCTTTCCTTCTTGCTGGAAGTTTGCCTACATTCAACCTGTTCCTAAAAAGGGTGACCGTTCTAATCCCTCAAACTACCATCCTATTGCTTTAATTTCCTGCCTATCTAAAGTTTTTGAGTCTATCCTCAACAGGAAGATTCTTAAACATCTATCACTTCACAACCTTCTATCTGATTGCCAGTATGGGTTCCGTCAAGGCCGCTCTACTGGTGATCTGGCTTTCCTTACAGAGTCTTGGTCATCCTCTTTTAGAGATTTTGGTGAAACTTTTGCTATTGCCTTGGACATATCAAAAGCTTTTGATAGAGTCTGGCACAAAGCTTTGATTTCCAAACTACCCTCCTACGGTTTCTATCCTTCTCTCTGTAACTTCATCTCAAGTTTCCTTTCTGACCATTCTATTGCTGCTGTGGTAGACGGTCACTGTTCTTCTCCTAAATCTATTAACAGTGGTGTTCCTCAGGGTTCTGTCCTGTCACCAACTCTCTTCTTATTATTCATTAATGATCTCCTAAACCAAACTTCTTGTCCTATCCACTCCTACGCTGATGATACCACCCTGCACTTTTCCACGTCTTTTCATAGACGTCCAACCCTTCAGGAGGTAAACATAGCACGCAGGGAAGCCACAGAATGCCTGACTTCTGATCTTTCTAAAATTTCTGATTGGGGCAGAGCAAACTTGGTATTGTTCAATGCCTCAAAAACTCAATTCCTCCATCTATCAACTCAACACAACCTTCCAGACAACTATCCCCTCTTCTTCAATGACACTCAACTGTCCCCCTCTTCTACACTGAACATCCTCGGTCTGTCCTTTACTTATAATCTGAACTGGAAACTTCACATCTCATCTCTAGCTAAAACAGCTTCTATGATGTTAGGTGTTTTGAGACGTCTCCGCCAGTTTTTCTCACCCCCCCAGCTGCTAACTCTGTACAAGGGCCTTATCCGTCCATGTATGGAGTATGCTTCACATGTCTGGGGGGGTTCCACTCATACTGCTCTTCTAGACAGGGTGGAATCAAAAGCTTTTCGTCTCATCAACTCCTCTCCTCTAACTGACTGTCTTCAGCCTCTCTCTCACCGCCGCAATGTTGCATATCTAGCTGTCTTCTACCGCTATTTTCATGCTAACTGCTCTTCTGATCTTGCTAACTGCATGCCTCCCCTCCTTCCGCGGCCTCGCTGCACAAGACTTTCTTCTTTCTCTCACCCCTATTCTGTCCACCTCTCTAATGCAAGAGTTAACCAGTATTCTCAATCATTCATCCCTTTCTCTGGTAAACTCTGGAACTCCCTGCCTGCTTCTGTATTTCCACCTTCCTATGACTTGAATTCCTTCAAGAGGGAGGTTTCAAGACACTTATCCACCAATTTTTGACCACTGCCTTGACCCTTTTACGGGACTGGCATTTCAGTGGGCATTTTTTTTATTGATTTTTGTTGCCCTTGACCAGTGTCCTTCTTACATAAAAAAAAAAAAAAAAAAAAAAACACCTCGGGTTACATCCCGTACCTACTTGCTGGTAGGTGAACAGGGGCTACACATCAAGAGGCTCGCCCATTTGCCTCACCGCGCCCAGGATTTGAACCTGGACCTTCTTGGTTGTGAGCCGAGCATGTGAGAGAGAGAGAGAGAGAGAGAGAGAGAGAGAGAGAGAGAGAGAGAGAGAGAGAGAGAGAGAGAGAGAGAGAGAGAGAGAGAGAGAGAGAGAGAGAGAGAGAGAGAGAGAGAGAGAATCTTATATCCTAATGCAGTATATACATATTTTTTTGTATTCTGAGGAAGGAATAAACTTAACACTCAAGTGAAATCTCCCTGTTTTTTTTAATACTTGATTCTGAAGATTGCTGGCATCATTTAAGGTGGCAAGTATACCCTTTAATTGTGTGCAAAATGTCATGCTTGAAAACTGAAAACTACATTTATTTTTGCATGATCAAGCATCTCTTGTGTTTAGGCCATGTTGGTAAATATATTACTTGGACCATTTCTTCTTTTTACTCTAAAAATTAAATGGGCAGTGATTATATATATATATATATATATATATATATATATATATATATATATATATATATATATATATATATATATATATATATATATATATATATATATATATATATATTGTTACTGTATGTAAAGCGTATGTACCTCACGTCATTATTCCTCGGCATTTATAAGTGAAATGTTCAATAGCTTTCTATTTGCATGAAAACGTGTAATATGTGTAAGTATCAGTATTTAATGCTATATTAGGCACCGAAGCCGATGCTCACTTGTTGGTAGTGTGGGGTTAACCTGCTAGTCGCCTGCGGGCATCACTCACGGCCAAGTCGCGCTCAGACAAAGACGGGCAGGATGGTGACCGAGGTAAATACTTTAATTTTGTAGTAAAAACTGATTGTCATAGTGCTAAGTTAATTGCATGTATTGTTAATGAATATTGTAATATGTTGAAAGTGTTTAATATCCGTGTATAATGTTATTTTGTAAGAAATTGAGACCGAGAACTTGTTCGCAGTTCTTACGGTCATGCCTACCTCATCAATAAACGTGTCAGGGAGAACTGCCTTTCCTCGACCCTACGATGATGGGTGTGATCAGTAAAACAGATCACCTGAGAGCCAATTGATGCCCAGCCGGTGCGGCTTCATATATATATATATATATATATATATATATATATATATATATATATATATATATATATATACAAAAACTTGCAAACACCAACAGAAAAAATAGTACTTATTAGAAGGTAAAACACCAACATTTGAAATAGTACTTACTAGAAGATCATTGAAGAACGGGCTTATTATGCTCCCCACACGAGAAAGAAACATTCCAGTGCCAAGACCTTGGATGCGTATTTCTGTAGGGAAGATCTCTGAGGAGTAAAGAAAGAGTTCGATGAGCACACCACTGATGGCCATCTTACTCAGCAAAGCCATCGCCATGTTCACCTGCCACAGGCCTGCAAAATAAAAGTTTTAAATTTAACATTACACACTTTTTCAAAATAATGCCTGCATATCCTTTCAAGGTAAGGCAAGTTACACAAAAATATACAAAATGCTTTTCTTTATCAGTTCATTCCAGTACAATCTATACAGTGGCTACTTAATGATATATGCATGCATTATATCACTGTAGTTGGAAAGTAAATGCCAAAATGGAACAAGATCCACAGCAAATATACATAGTAGAACAGCAATACAATGAACACTGACTGAGGTGAGGAATTAACAGTTACAATAGTACATAAGTTTGGTAGATGCCAATAGAATAGTCCTCTTAAGTGTAAAATACCAGAAGGAATGGCAGGAAGAACTAAAATGGTAATCCCTGCGAAGAGAAAGCTGCCAATGGCGGGTCCCTTCCTTCCCATACGTGCCACTAGTGGTCCCATCAAAAAGTAGGATGGGATCTCAACTAGTCCACTCAAAGCCATGTAAATATATGGATCAGCACTCAAGTTAACAGCTCCTAAGCAAAGGCTGAAGAATACTACTGATGCCGTGAAGAAATCAAAACACATCACCAGAGTGCGACATCTCAGCTGTGGGGTTCTAAAATGAGCAAGACATTATTAGTCATCACAACAATTCTGATGTTTACAATGTCATAAAAATACTTGTTTGATTAAATTTTATCAAATTTTTTTGAGTTTTTGAAAAATAACAATCATAACACTCACCTGAAAAGCACCAACATACGTAATACTTTGTTCTTCAGCTGTTGCCATACTTGAGTCTGGTTTTCTTTGGTCTTATTTTTTTTCTAAAAGCAATAATAATTAAAGTTACTAATTGCTCTTAAGTATTACATAGTATTGTAAGGCAAAGATGTTAAGAGTTTGGCAGCTATGACAATGAGGAGTGTAACTCCTCATTGTGATGTAGGCTTTATATGTGTGATATGCTATCAGACATTTAATTAGTCTCTTCTGGTATTAAGAATGTGCAAGCATGATGTGCATGCCAAACATCTGAGATAAAAATAAAATTATTCATAAAAAATTAATAGTATAGAATTTTTTTTATATAAAGGTCAACCATCACAAATCTGGTTCCATCACTAATTCATCATTGGCTTTTCAACAGTTAATGACAAAGAAACAAAGAAAAATTGTTCAATTTCTTTGCTAACAGTATTGGCTGTACTGATACAAATGATAACAGCCAGAAATGAAGTACCAAAATTGGTTTCAGTGAAAAAAGTAATATCAGTACAGCCCTTCTTCTTAATCAACTAATACTGATTTATGGGATATTTTAAAAGTAGGATTAGGTGATTAACAGTTGGGTTAAGTGCATTCTAACCTAACCTCTCTATAATCTGGCATAATCATTAATCTGACACCATACAGGTCCCAATGGTGCTGAATTAGTGATGGGCAACATGTACTTTTCTTTATTTCACTGACTTAGACATTGAAGGAAACCAACAGAATTACAGTTCACAAAAAAAGTGACTGATGTGCAAAGCCAGAATCTTAAAACATGAGTCTGATAGTAGAACCATGAGGCAACTCAGAACTCATTTTTTTATTTATTTTTTTTATATTTTTATGTAGGAAGGACACTGGGCAAGGGCAACAAAAATCCAATAAAAAAAAAGCCCACTGAGATGCCAGTCCCAGAAAAGGGTCCAAAGCAGTAGTCAAAAATTGAAGGATAAGTGCCTTGAAGGAATTCAAGTCATAGGAAGGTGGAAATACAGGAGCTGGCAGGGAGTTCCAGAGTTTACCAGAGAAAGGGATGAATGATTGAGAATACTGGTTAACTCTTGCATTAAAGGTGGACAGAATAGGGATGAGAGAAAGAAAAAAGTCTTGTGCAGCGAGACTGCAGGAGGAGGGGAGGCATGCAGTTAGCAAGATCAGAAGAGCAGTTAGCATGAAAATAGTAGTAGAAGACAGCTAGAGACACAACATTGCGCAATGAGAAAGAGGCTGAAGACAGTCAGTTAGAGGAGAGGAGTTGATAAGACGAAAAGCTTTTGATTCCTCCATGTCTAGAAGAGTGGTATGAGTAGAGCCCTCCTAGACACATGAAGCATACTCCATATATGGACACATAAGGCCCCTGTATAGAGTTAGCAGCTGGGGGGGGTGAGAAAAACTGGTGGAGACATCTCAGAATGCCTAACTTCATAGAAGCTGTTTTAGCTAGAGATGAGATGTGAAGTTTCTAGTTCAGATCATAAGTAAAGGACAGACCGAGAATGTTCAGTGTAGAAGAGGGGTACAGTTGAGTGTCGCTGAAGAAGAGGGGATAGTTGTCTGGAAGGTTGTGTCAAGTTGATAGATGGAGGAATTGAGTTTTTGAGGCACTGAACAATACTAAGTTTGCTCTGCCCCAATCAGAAATTTTAGAGATCAGAAGTCAGGCATTCTGTGGCTTCCTTGCATGAAATGTTTACTTCCTGAAGGGTTGGACGTCTATGAAAAGACGTGGAAAAGTGCAGGGTGGTATCATAAAGGTAGGAGTGGATAGGACAAGGAGTTTGGTTTAGAAGATCATTGATGAATAATAAGAAGAGAGTGGGTGACAGGACAGAACCCTGAGGAATACCACTGTTAATAAATTTAGGAGAAGAACAGTGACTGTCTACCAAAGCAGCAACAGAACATTCAGAAAGGAAACTTGAGATGAAGTTACAGAAAGGATAGAAGCTACAGGAGGGTAGTTTGGAAATGAAACCTTTGTGCCAGACTCTATCAAAAGTTTTTGATATATCCAAGGCAACAGCAAAAGTTTCACCAAAATCTCTAAATGAGGATGACCAAGATTCAATAAAGAAAGCCAGAAGATCACCAATAAAGCAGCCTTGATGGAACCCATAATGGTGATCAGATATAAGGTTGTGAAGTGACAGATGTTGACGATAGATTCAAAAACTTTAGATAGGCAGGAAATTAAAGCAATAGGATGGTAGTTTGAGGGATTAGAACAGTCACCCTTTTTAGGAACAGGCTGAATGTAGGCAAACTTCCAGCAAGAAGGAAAGGTAGATGTTGACAGACAGAGCTGAAAGATTTTGACTAGGCAAGGTGCAAGCACGGAGGCACAGTTACAGAGAACATTAGGAGGGACCCCATCAGGTCCATAAGCCTTTCGAGGGTTTAGGCCAGCAAAGGCATGGAAAACATCACTGAAGAATTTTAATAGGTAGCATGAAGTAGTCAGAGGGTGGAGGAGAGGGAGGAACAAGCCCTGAATCGTCAAAGGTAGAGTTTTCAGCAAAGGTTTGAGCGAAGAGTTCAGCTTTAGAGAGAGCTTTTAGAGATTTTGGTGAAACTTTTGCTGCTGCCTTGGAAGAAGGAAGGCTTTTGATAGAGTCTGGCAGAAAGCTCTGATTTCCAAACTACCCTCCTACGGGTTCTATCTTTCTCTCTGTAACTTCATCTCAAGTTTCCTTTCTGACCGTTCTATTGCTGCTGTGGTAGACGGTCACTGTTCTTCTAAATCTATTAACAGTGGTGTTCCTCAGGGTTCTGTCCTGTCACTCACTCTCTTCTTATTATTCATTACAGATCTTCTAAACCAAACTTCTTGTCCTATCCACTCCTACGCTGATGATACCAACCTGCACTTTTCCATGTCTTTTCATAGACGTCCAACCCTTCAGGAGGTAAACATTTCACACAGGGAAGCCACAGAACACTTGACTTCTGATCTTTCTAAAATTTCTGATTGGGGCAGAGCAAACTTGGTATTGTTCAGTGCCTCAAAAACTCAATTCCTCCATCTATAAACTCGACACAACCTTCCAGACAACTATCCCCTCTTTTCAATGACACTCAACTGTCCCCCTTTTCTACACTGAACATCCTCAGTCTGTCCTTTACTTATAATCTGAACTGGAAACTTCACATCTCATCTCTAGCTAAAACAGCTTCTATGAAGTTAGGCGTTCTGAAACGTCTCTGCCAGTTTTTTCACCCCCCCCCCAGCTGCTAACTCTGTACAAGGGCCTTATCCATCTATGTATGGAGTATGCTTCACATGTCTGGCGGGGTTCCACTCATACTGCTCTTCTAGACAGGGTGGAATCAAAAGCTTTTTGTCTCATCAACTCCTCTCCTCTAACTGACTGTCTTCAGCCTCTCTCTCACCGCCGCAATGTTGCATATCTAGCTGTCTTCTACCGCTATTTTCATGCTAACTACTCTTCTTATTTTACTAACTGCATGCCTCCCCTCCTCTCACGGCTTCGCTGCACAAGACTTTCTTCTTTCTCTCACCCCTATTCTGTCCACATCTCTAATGCAAGAGTTAACCAGTATTCTCAATCATTCATCCCTTTCTCTGGTAAACTCTGGGACTCCCTGCCTGCTTCTGTATTTCCACCTTCCTATGACTTGAATTCCTTCAAGAGGGAGGTTTCAAGACACATATTCATCAATTTTTGACTACTGCTTTGACCCTTTTATGGGACTGGGATTTCAGTGGACATTTTTTTTATTGGATTTTTGTTGCCCTTGGCCAGTGTCCTTCCTACATAAAAAAAAAAAAAATGTGATAGCAGTGGTGCCATCTAGTTGAAATAAAGGAGGAAAGAAGAAGCGAAATTATTGGGGGATATTTTTGACTAGATGCCAGAAGTCACAAGGGGAGTTAGATCTTGAAAGATTTTGACACTTTCTGTTAATGAAGGAGTTTTGGCTAGTTGGAGAACAAACTTGGTATGGTTTCGGGCAGAAATATAAAGTGCATCAGATTTTGGTGATGGAAGGCTTAAGTACCTTTTGTGGGCTACCTCTCTATCATGTATAGCATGATAACAAGCTGTATTAAACCAAGGTTTGGAAGGTTTAGGTCGAGAAAAGTGAGGAATGTACACCTCCATGCCAGACTGGGGCTGGCATTTCAGTGGGCATTTTTTTTTATTAGATTTTTGTTGCCCTTGGCCAGTGTCCTTCCTACATAAAAAAAAAAAAAAAAGACATTATCACCTCTGTTATGCACTTGGCACACAAAGACAGGTCTCTGAAATGGAAGCAGTAGTCACTCCAAGGAAAATTAGTGAAATAGCTCCTCAGGTCCCCTAACTAGCAGAGGCAAAATGCCAGAGGCACCTTCTCTTAGGGGGATCCTGAGGAGGGATTGGAGCGATAGGACTAGATACAGATATGAGATTGTGATTGGAGCCCAATGGAGAAGAGAGGGTGATAGCATAAGCAGAAGGATTAGAGGTCATGCTCTTGTTGTTCTGTATGGTACAACTAAGCCCCAAACTGCAAGCCTGTCTTAATGATAGACTCACATCACTATGTTTCAACAAGATTTATAATATGGGTTGTGACAACTGTCAACGTAAAATTTCCTCAAACAGAGAGAGAGAGAGAGAGAGAGAGAGAGAGAGAGAGAGAGAGAGAGAGAGAGAGAGAGAGAGAGAGAGAGAGAGAGAGAGAGAGAGAGAGAGAGAGAGAGAGAGAGAGAGAGAGAGAGAGAGAGAGAGCCTAGTTTACCTAGTTTACTAGTTGTAATTTACAGGACCTGAGCTACACTCATGTGGTCTCATCTCCATATCTACACTTGTCCAGTTTTTCCTTGAAAGTTGTGCACACTCATTACCGATACTACATCTTCACTGAGCTTGTTCCAAACTCCTATATTTCTCTGTGGGAAACTATTTCTTTGTTATTCAAGCACCTACCTTTTCTTATTTTCTGGCTGTGTCCTCATGTGGCTTTGGTATTTCCTACTTCTCTTCACAGTAGTTGCTCATTATCTTTCTTCCACTCTATTCCACAATTTATAAATTAGTATTAAGTCTACCCTTTCTATTCTTTGTTCCAATGTTGGTAGATTAATTTCCTTTAACCTGTCTTCATATGTTAATTCTTCCAGTTCTGGAACCATCTTCATTGCCATCCTCTGTATCCTTTCTAATTTTTTTCTATGTTTCTTCTTATGGGGAGACCACATCAATTCAGCATATTCTAACTTTGGTCTAATCATGGTGATAATTATTGTCCAAGTGTCATTGTCTTTGGACAGAGTCATACATGGTGTCCCCTTGCCCTTCTTATTGTCTCCCATGTTCCTTGTTGTTTCGGTCATTCAGCATCCACCTCTGCCTTGGAGTAGATGCTGGCGGCCTGGTGCTTCCTTGTATAACAGTATTCCATTAATACATATAATGCATCCTAGTACCATGTTGTCTTTCCTTGCTTGGTACCCTTCAGCAGCACTCTGCACACCCTGGGAGCACTCTACAAACCACTACAACAAGCAAGTCTAATACATCATCTTTCTCATCATATTTTTATCTATGTAGTAGAATGCTGTTCCAATATTTCTCACCATTTTATATGTATCTCTAAATATCTTTTCTACATGCTTCTCCAACTGTTGACTATCCTATATTATCACTCCCAGATCTTTTTCTCTCTTGTACTTTTCTTATTTCTTCATTTCCCATTTTATATAACCATTTTGCTCTCAACTTTTTTCCCATTTTACATGACATTTTTTTCACATAAAATTCCACTTCTCATTTCTTACTCCAGTCCCAGATTTTATTCAAATCCCCTTGTAGAATTTTGCAGTCTTTATTGTCTCATATATCTTAGTAGCTTTGCATTGTCTGCAAACAAGCCCATGTAACTCTTTACTCCTTCAGGCATATCAGTTATGTTGATCAGGAAAGGTACTGGTGCCAGCCAGGGTTGAAAAAAGTCATGATTTTTTTTTTTCTAAAACATAAAAAAAATTGTTATATTTGATTTAAGTAAGATTTTTTTATTTAAATATTTTTTCATTTAAATTATTTTTTTGCATTAATCCTTGTTTGCTAGCATTGATTATTTGTTTCAGTCTTATGAGGCCATTTTCTTGTATGATAAATTAAATCACAGTTTAATATATATACATTACCCAACGTGAGTTTTTCACATAAAAATCATAAGTAGGATTAATAATATAATCAGATCTGTTATGTTAAAGTAACTAACTTACTTTGCATTAAAGAAAGACTTAAGCTCATTAAAATTCATAATTACATTTATTGTTATCAACAAAAAAACTTACTTTCTTTTTTCATGCATTTGAATAATTTTCTTGAAAGAGATGGCAATGATTTGCTGGTGCCTGACTTGCTGCAGGACCAAGTACAATATATATATATATATATATATATATATATATATATATATATATATATATATATATATATATATATATATATATATATATATATATATATATATATATATATATATATATATATATATAATATCTATCTATCTATCTATCTATCTATCCATATATATATATATATATATATATATATATATATATATATATATATATATATATATATATATATTATATAATATATATAATATAATAATTATATATATATATATATATATATATATATATATATATATATATATATATATATATATATATATATATATATATATATATATATATATATATATATATATAATAAATATCTATCTATCTATCTATCTATCTATCCATATATATATATATATATATATATATATATATATATATATATATATATATATATATATATATATATATATATATATATATATATATATATATATTTCAAAATACCAAAGCCACATAAGGACACAGCAAAAAAAAAAAAAAAAAGGAAGGTTCTTGAATAACATAAAGAAATATAGTTTCCCACAGAGAAATATATGAGTTTGGAACAAGCTCAGTGAGAATGTAGTATCAATAATGAGTGTGCACAACTTTCAAGGAAAAACTGGACAAGTGTAGATATGGAGACTACTCCACTATCTACATTTCTCCATTTTGATTTAACATCTTTAACTACCATTCTAATTTTTCTTCCATTTAAGTAGCTTTCCATCCAGTTTTTTTTTTTTCCCCTTAATCCTCCTATATTTTTTAGCTTACATAATAACCTGTCGTGGGGAACTCTGTCGAATGCAGTTTTTTTTTTTTAGATCTAAATACGCACAGTCTATCCATCCATATCTCTCCTGTGTTATATCAGTCACTCTTGAACAAAAGCTCATCAAATTGATTACATGATTTCTTTTGTCTAAAGCCATACTGTTTTTCTGTTATTATATCATGTTTTTCTAGAAATTGTCCACTGCTTTTTTATCACTTTTCACAGATCTTAAATGTTATGCTTGTCATTGATACTGGTCTATAGTTTACTGGTTCTTCTTTCCACTATTGTAAAGTGGCACTATGTCTGCTCTTTTCCATTCCTTAGGCACTCTTCCAGTTGATAATGAGCACTTTATTATGTCATATACCAGTTCAATTAATTGTTTCCTGCACTCTTTTAAAATTAAACCTGTTATTCCATCTGGTCCTGTTGCTTTCCTCTCTTCCAGTTCCTCCATCAATTTATAAATTTCTTCTTTAATTTCCATAATCTCCCATATTTGCTTTTCTGTCATCTTGTCTTGTGGTTCTTTAAATTCTGATTCTTCTGTGAAAACTTTTTGTTTAGCAATTCACTCATGTCTTTTAGGTCTTCATATGTTTCATTTCCATCCTCTAATTTTTCTAGTTTTCTTTTAGATTGGAACAGTTTTGGTTTGTCCTTGCACTTTCCAACTATATCCTTTTCATATCCTTTCTTTTCCCCTCTCCTTATTTACACATATTTATTTCTTGCTATTTAAAGTCTCCTTTATTTTCATGGTTTTATTTTCCATGCTTTGTCTTTTTTTTTCACTGTGCATCTTGCATTGAACTACACCTGTTTTCATTTTCTTTAAGTTTGTATAATGGCACAAATTTATTCACTCCAGTATCATATACAGTGTAATCTTGGTTCGAGAACTTAATTCGTTCCTGAATATCGTTCAAAATCAGAAATGTTCAAAAACTGAAACTGTGTTCCCCATAGGAGTCAATGTAAAATGGATTAATCTGTTCCCAGACACCAGCCTACTCTATCTTAGTGGCTTATGACAGATGCTCCCACAGCCAAGATGGCTGCTTCACAACATCTCCAGCTCACAAATAATCACCATGTAACAAAATTTCACTTTTACATTATCCTTGGCCTCAAACCATAATTTTCAAGTTATTTCCATCTAAGCAAAATATAAAAAAGTTATTTTGATCCTAAAACTTTGCTTTTGTGGTTAGAACAATGAATTTACATTTTTGCCTTATTTCATTATAGTATGGGTTATTATTGGTTTTCATGTCAGGTAAAGACCACTGCAAAATCTCAATTGCTTATCTAATTGCTTTTGAAATATTGCAAATAAGTTAAAACAATGAAAGAAATGAGACTGCATTCTAAAAATTTTGAATTTTAATAAGATCACTCTTGAACTTACCAGATCTAGCAAGAAATTTCTCATATTTAGAAGAATTTGCTTACATTTCAGAAATCTCAAATCTTCCAGAATGTTCTATCAGACACTTTTACAAATTTCTAGAGCCTTTTAGAACATTCCATTCAATGTAAACATTTCCAGAATGTTCTAGAACTTTCTAGAATACAGTGGAAATATGTATAAGTATCAAAAAATTTCTAGAATCTGCAAGAATTTTTTAGAATGATTCAGAATACTCTAAAGTAGGTTCAAGAATATTCTAGAAAGATTGAGAACATTCTGGAACACATTCTAGAAAGACTAAGAATATTCTAGAGTACTGTTTGACAATATAAAAGTAGGGACTTGTGGACCACCAATCAGTTTAGCTTTGGCTGCCTGAGGAGACACATCACAAGAAGTGAAATGGCATCAAGAGGGTGCAATCATTCTCCAGATGTATTCTGCTACATATGAGGTCAATTCATCAACATGAGAGCAAAAAAGTTCTCTGTGACACCATCTAGAAAAATGGTGAAATTTAGCTAATTTGGGGGAAAAAATCATTCTAAAAGCCACAAAGGCAAAGTTTGACAGGAATAATGGACATTTTCTATTGTTTTGCAATGAAAAGAATTGGAAAATAACACTCGCTTGTCAAAGACAAGAATTATGTTACATAGTGAATTATTTATCCTGAAAAGATGTATTGAATGAACTTAGTGACACAGAACTCATCAGAAGATACTGTTTAGACCATGCAGGTATTCTCTTTGTCACCAATCTAGTGACGGAAACCTTACGGAGGGACACAGAGAGGAGCAACCTACTTACTGCCAAACACCTAGACATCTTGCTGCTGGGAAAAGTTACTGCAAAAAATGCAGTTGTGCAGTAGTGATGGCAGTGGGAGTCATTGAGAGAGCCACAACTAGCTCATGATTACTCTTGAGTGCCGAAAACTGTTTGTTTACGTCGACTCTTCAACGGGATCACATTTACCTTATTTCAAAGATTGAATTACTGTCTTACATTCTCTCTCCAAATATATAAAAACAAAGTAAATAATTAAAGAAACTATAAACTGGTAATAAAGGGCAGCTTTTGCTTTGTATTTTAATATTTGAAATCAATAACTTTGTTCGAGAACCAAATTATGGTACTGCATCCGAAGCAGTAATGAGTTCAAAATTTTGTTTGAAAACTGATTTGTTCAAAATGGGAGATGTTTGATAACTGAGGTTCCACTGTATTTCCATAAAAATGTCATACTTATCTTGTACATCATTTGCTCTTTTCAGCTTTTTCCAGTCCATTTCTTTATAAAATTTCTTGAGGTCATCTATGTTTGCTTTTTCATAGTTTCTCCTATTTTCCATAGTCAGATTCAGAAATTTTTCTCCCCATTCAGTCTTATTTCCTCCTTCAAACATTCCCCAATTTACTTCTTTGCAATTGAAGTCACCAACTAATAATAGTCTTTTATAACTTTTGATTAATTTACTCAAACACTGAATGGTGTCTTCTATTATTTTCTCCTATTCTTTCTTGCTCCAAGAATTTGTTTCAAGTGGTACATAGGTTGTTATTAATGTTAGTATTTCTTCATTATTATCCTTCAAGTTAACACTCACTATTTCTGCTTTTCCTTCTCCATATTTCATTATTTTTGTCTTTACCTCTTTTCTTGTTATTATCATTACACCTCCCTCTCCTTTACCAATCCTGTCTCTTTCTCATATATTGCAGTTATTGTTAATGACTATCTGGTTTTCTTCTCTTAGCTGTTTCCATTAACACACATCTTCAGATTTTTCTCTTTTAAATAGTCTTGTAATTCCAGTATTCTGTGTACCAATCTGTCTATGTTAGTATACATCACAATTTGTCTTTCATTTTTACTATTTTTTTTCTATTTTATTTCCATTTATTTCTTTACCTTTATGTACCATTTCTTCACTCTGTCTCCCAAAACTCACCAAAAAGAAATTTATTTTTTCTGTTCTTGATTCATTTTTCTCTTTAGCCTCTTCATACATTTCTTTCAAAATTTTTCTTTCTTTTTAATTTCTGTTCTTCCTAATATATATATATATATATATATATATATATATATATATATATATATATATATATATATATATATATATATATATATATATATATATATATATATATATATATATATATATATATATATATATCCTTGCAATCTTCTACTTCTCTTAATTTGGATGTTCTTTCTAGTATCTTGAATGCTGTTTGTTGTAATTTTAGTCTTACTTTCATAGGTCTCATTTTGGCATCCAGATATGGTCTAACTACTTCTTCCACTTCTTTGAATTTAGTGTCATATTCCTCATTTAGTTTCTTCAGCAAGTCCTTCACTGTTTTTGTTTCTTCTTTATCTTTTTTCAACATGTGTTATATTTTTCTCCTTAATTCCATAAACTGTAACGCTTTCCTTCTTATCTGCTGCATCTCTTACCGGATCTCCATTGTTTTTCAATGCCTTTACCAGTTCCTTTTCCACATTTTTGTGTTTTCTTTCAGATGCTTTTTAATTTTTCCTTGAAATCAGCATTCGCTTTATAATTTTTTTTATTTTCCAGACTTTCACTTCATCTCTCACTCTCTTCTTACCTTTCATTGACTCTGCTTTCAAGTCTTTGTTTCCTTTCATTACTTTCTCCATGTTGTTTTGTAATTCCTCATTTTTCTTAATATTTTGTTTTTCTCTCACTCTCATCTCCTCCAGTTCTGTTGTCAGCTTGAAAATTTCACCATCTTTTCCTAGATTCTGTTCCAGCTTATCCTGAAAGGAATTTACTATTTCCAACACTACTTTCACCTCCTGCTTACTTTCATTTTGGTCATTGTCATTAAAACCATCAAAGTTCATTTCACCCATAGGTGAAAATGATTTTGGAATTACAGAGGCCATCTTTGTTTAGAAAATTACCCTGTCAGCTGGGGCCATGAATCCACAGCATTCACTGCTTCCTCACCTATGGGACCAAACTCACTCACTCTGACCCTACAAACAATATCTCTAGGTTTTCCTGGTGATGCTGTCCTCTTCCAGATTCAGTTTACGGGAGGGGAGTAATCTCATAGTATCCCATCTCTATATCTACCCAGTTTGGTTTGAAAAGCATGGAGGGTCATGGCATTGACAACGTCTTCACTGAGTTCATTCCATTTGTTCACACTTCTGCGAGAAAAACTATACTTTTTTGTCCCTTCTACAGTTAACTTTCTTCAACTTCTTACTGTGTCCCCTTGTACTCTGTGTGTCTAAATTTATAAAACATTCTTTGTCCACATTTTCCATACCATTTATCATTCTATAGATGTTTATTAAATCCCTCTCTCTCTCTCTCTCTCTCTCTCTCCTATTTTCAAAGGTAGGAATTTCCTACATTCTTAATCTCTCTTAATAAGTCAACTTACTCAACTCCGGAACCATCTTAGTGACTGCTCTTTGTACTCTTTGCTCTAATCTTATAATATCCCTCTTTATATGAGGAGACCACCCCACTGCTGCATATTCCAATCTTGGTCTTATCATGGAAATCAATAACTTTTTTTTATTATTCCTTCATCTAAGTATGAGAATGACATTCTTATTCTTTTAAACAAATTCATCGTCTCTCCAGTAATTTTATCTATGTGTCTGTCTGGAGTAGAATTTTCAGCAAATGTTATTCCCAAATCCACTTCCTTTTTTTATTTCTGTAGCTTTACACCATCCATCTCATAATGATATTGTATTCTTTTCTTACTCTTACCAAACTCCATTACTTTACATTTATTTAGATTGAATTCCATTTGCCAAGATTTACTCCATCTATTTATCTTATTTAAATCACCTTGCAGTACCATACATTCTTTTACATTTTCTACCCTTCTCATCAGCTTAGCATCATCCGCAAATAAGTTCATATCACTGTCTATTTCTTCATTTATGTCATTCACATATATTACAAACATTATTGGTCCTAACACTGACCCCTGTGGAACACCACTAGTTACTTTCAGCCAAGATGAATTTTGGTCTTGTATTACAGTTCTCATCTCTCTATCATCCAGGTAATCCTCCTACCACTCCAGCAGTCTTCCTCTAATTTTTCCATAATTTTTTATCTTCCATAGCAATCTTTAGTGCGGTTTTTTGTCAAATGCTTTCTTCAAGTCTAATTAGATACCATCCACCCATCTATCTCTCTCCTGCACAATATCGACCACCCTTGAATAAAAGGACAATAAATTCATGGCGCATGATCTTTCCCTCCTAACTCCAAATTGACAATTTACCAAAACTTTATCTTTTTCCAAGTGTTCCATCCATCCTTCCTTTATTGTTCTTTCACATAATTTTCCTACAACACTAGTCAAGGACACTGGTCTATAATTTAGTGGGTTTTCCTTATTTCCTCCTTTGAATATTGGTGTAATATTTGCTCTCTTCCAATCTTTCGGTACTCTTCCCTGTGATAGTGATGTCACCACCAGACTGTGAATTTTATCAGCCAGTTGTTCTCTACATTCCTTCAATATCCAATTTGATACTCCATCTGGACCAGTTGCTTTATTTACATCAAGTTCTTCCATCATCTTAAGTATTTCCTCATAAATGAGACCAACTCACCAACTTATCCCTTCCAGTATCAAACTCCCTTCCACAGTAAATACCGATCTAAAACTATTGTTCATAACCTGCGCCATGTCCTGTGCATCCTCATAGATTTTTTCTTCAACTTTCAATCTTGAAATACCTTCCTTCTTCTTCATCTTCCCATTAATATGTCTAAAGAACAGTTTGGGTTCATTTATACACTTATCTATTATATCTCTTTCATAGTTTCTTCTCTCCATTCTTATTATCTCAATGTACTTATTTCTAACATCAATATATTCCTCCCATCTGCTCTCAGTTTTCCTCTTCTTCCATTTATTCCAAGCATTTAGCTTACAATTTCTAGCCTCTTTGAATTTTGTATTGAACTATTACTTACTCTTTCTACATCTTACTCCTCCTCTAGGTACAAATTTCTCCACAGCAGAATTACATATCCTTATAAATTCATCCCATTTTCCTGAACATCTTCTGCGTCTTCAAAGTCTTTCCAATCCACGGCAACAAAATATTTTCTTAATTTTTCAAAGTCAGCTTTACTATATTTAAATCTTTTCACCTTATAATTTTTATCAATGATTATATTTTCATTTTTCAAGATAAATTCCATCAACACATGATCACTTTTATCTAGAGGGCTATCATAGTGTATAGTTTCAATAATTTCCATGTCCTTAGTAAACACTAAATCAAGTCTTGATGGTTTATCAGTTCCACTAAATCTGGTATCACAATCAACCCACTGAGTCATTAAGTTTTCCACTGCCTAGTTTAACAGTCTATTACTCCACAAGTTTTCACTTCCAGTAGTTGTCAATGTCTCCAAATTTATCTCCTTACAATTAAAATCACCAACAATAACTATATCATTACTTTCCATCATTATCTTTTCAAGACCTTTTAGCACATCTACCAGCATTTCTTTTGTGCTCTTCTCTTAGCCAAGCACTGGTCATAGGTGGCACATACACTCCTACATAATTCATTATCCTTCCATTTCCACTTCTAATCATCACTTGTAGAATTTCAGACTTGTCTTCACTTTTTATTACCCTCTCCACTTTAACACACTTTTTTGTCATAATGATCACTCCCCCTCCTCCCTTGTCACTTCTATTTTTCATTCATAAATCATATTTATCATCACCAATGTCAGGAGTTCCCCATTTGTTTTTCCATTTTGTCTCACATAATATAACATCTGGTGCAGTTCTGTTTAATAACTCATTTAATTCCATCTTTGTTGACAATAATCCATTCACATTAGTATAACATACTTTATTTACTGTTTTCTTTATTCTCATGTCTCTTACTCTCCAGAAAACTTCTTCTCCTCCTCCATTCTTTGTTCTTTTTTTTTTTGTTTAGCCTCATTTACCAGCTCCTTTTGCTTCAACCTTTCAATCTCATCCATATCCCTGTTTATCCATATATTCTTATATTCTTGATCTCCAGACAACCTCCAAGATCCATTAATTACTTCTGCTTGTACCTGTGTTGTAAACCTTATTCTTATGGGTCTCATTTTTTCTTCTTCATATTTCCCAATTCTATGGAACTCTTCCACTTGCTTTACTACCCGATTGTCTTCACCCATCACTTTCATCAGTAACTTATTCAACATTTTCTTTTCCTTTTCCTCTCTTTGAATTCTGCTTACTATTCTATCTTCCTTTAAACCAAATACAATTACTTGTCTATATTTCTTTGTTCCAGTGTTGTCTGTTCCAGTGTTGCCAATTCCAGTTTTAATAACCTCTCCTCATGTGACATTTCTAACAAGCTTGGAGCCAATTTTGTTGCTGCTCTTTGAATCCTTTAAAGTTTCCTGATGTTCTTTTCTGTGCTTGGTGACTAGACTGCTGCTGCATATTCCAATCTTGGCCTTATCAGAGTGCAGGTCAGATTCTTTATCATTTTTCATCCATACAGGTAAATGTCACTCTTATACTTGTCAATAGGTTGTAAGTCTCCCCTACAGTTTTATTTACACGTTTCTCAGGTGACATGTTATCTGATACAAATACTCCAAGATCTCTTTTCAAATTGGATTTCTTTATTATCTCTCCTCCAAGTTTATATTGCCCTGAAATCCTTTGCTTGCTTTTTCTAAACTCCATGACACTGCATTTATTGATGTTGAACTCCATTTCTCATTTGCAGCTCCATTCCCATACTTTATCAAGGTCTTTTTGAATCATTCCACAATAGTCCTCATTACTCATTCTTCTCATTAGTTTAACATAATTGGAAAAGAAACTCATATGACTATTAATTCCCTCATCTGTGTCATTAATATATATTGCAAACATAACTGGGACCAATACTGGTCCAAGTGAGACCCCACTGATAACTTCCTTCCAAGGAGAACACTTGTCTCTAATTATCACTCTCATTTCCCTGTCTTTCAAAAAGTCACTCATCCAATCTAGCAGCTTTCCTTGTACTCTTCCTATTGTCTCTAGTTTCTTTAGCAATCTTTTCTGTGGCACCTTATTAAAAACCTTCTTCAAATCAAGGAACACACAGTCCACCCATCCAACTCTTTCTTGAATTATATCTATTATTCTAGAGTAGAGACATCAAATTTGTGGTACAGAATTAAAGTTTTCTAAATCTGAATTGTTGTGTGGTTAGTATGCTGTTCACTTCCAGGTGTTTAGTTCAATTGTGCTTAATAACTTTTTCCCAAATCTTGGCAACCACACTTGTTAGCAATATTGATCAGTAGTTGCTTGGGTCTTCTTGTCACCTTCTTGATATACATTGGAACAATATTTGCTTTTTTCTAATCTCTTGAGACTTTTCCTTCCTTTAGTGAACTATCTATAATGCTATGTATTTTATCTGCCAGCTTCTCACTACATTCCTTTAATTTCCAGTTTACAATTCCATCTGGTCCATGTGACTTCCTTACTTCCAACTCTCTCATTAACTTTTTTTCATGGACTGTGACCTCTATATCCTCCTTAGCAGGGGTTCTCAACCTTTTACAAGCTAGGCCCCCCTTAAAGCTGGTTCAATGCAGTTGGGTCCCCCCTCCTCCCTGCACCATCTACTCAACCCCTCTCTAACTATGCCACCATAGATAGATAGATAGAATCAGATAGATAGAATAAGATAGACGGATAGATAGATAGATAGATAGATAGATATATAGACAGATAGATAGCTGCATCTCATACTGATAGCCAGTGAGTCCATGATTTTCCGTGGTTTTTTTCCCCTCCTATCCTGTGCTCATGCCCCTCTGGGAGTGTCCACAAAGGGAGGGTGGCCCCCCCCAGTTGAGAACCATGGTCCCATAGGAACTGATCTTTCTTGCTCCTGTCCTTCCTCATTCCGATTACTCTCCCTCATAAAGAATGCTTGGAAGTGCTCATCTCAACCATTTCCAAATTGCCCTCATACTCTATTCCATCTCTGCATAATGTCCTATTTCTTGTTTATTTTTAATTTGCTACTCACATATCTATTGAAGAGTTTTGGTTGATTTTCATATTTGTCAATTATGTTCTCATAATTCTTTTCGACTCCCCCTATGTATTTATAAATATTAATTTCTTGCACTTGTATATTCTAGCAACCTCTCCAGATGTCTCCAGCTCCATCTCTTCCATGCCCTGTATCTTGTTTCCTTTGCCTCACCACACCTCCTGTTCAACCCAACAGGAGCTTCCACTCATCTTCTACACCCATTTCTGCCATGAAAAGTTGCTCCATTCTGTCTCTTGACTTTACTATAAACTAATCTCCCATCCCTGTGTTTTTCTTTCCTTACAAATAATATATCTTTCAGTTCCAGTTCAGTCAGCATGTGGTCACTCTTGTCAATAGGATGGTAGCATGTAACCTCTCTAATTATCTTGAGCTCTTTGGTGAAGATTAGGTCAAGTCATGATGGTTTATCATTATTTCTATATCTGGTATTTTACTAAACTCATTGTGTCATTGTGTTCTCTATAATCATGTTAAGCAATATATTTACCCAAGAACTTTCACCTCCCTCAGTTGTCAGTTCCTCCCACCATACTTCTTTACAATTACAGTCACCCAAGTACAAGTTTGTCACTCTCCTTCATCAATTCCATTAATAACAATCTTGTAACACTCAGCATCTTGGCATATTCTGCTTCTCCCCAAGATCCTGTTTTAGGTGGAATATACCTCACAACAAAATCTCTCCTTTTCATGTGTGTGTGTGTGTGTGTGTGTGTGTGTGTGTGTGTGTGTGTGTGTGTGTGTGTGTGTGTGTGTGTGTGTGTGTGTGTGTGTGTGTGTGTGTGTGTGTGTGTATGCTTCAAAATTACATACTTAAACTTACCATGCTATTTATTTCCTTCATTAATTTATCAACAGAATCAGAAGGAAGATCAACTTTATGCAGGGCTGCTGCTCGAGTCACCACCTTAAGGACTGCCTCTTCCTTTCCTTGCACCATCAGCCAATGTGGGGACTCATCCAAAAGCCTGTAAATTTCAGACAATCAATAACAATATGGTATTAGGAATGCAACTCTATCTACCAAAAAAGATACTTGTGCTAGCTTATGGTACATCTTCAAGAAAACAGCTTTGCCACAAACTGAAAATAAAAAATAATGTACTTCCTCATCTGGATTCTAGAACAATTCAAATGTGCTGATGTAACGACTGCTTACAAAAAACTTTCATGGTCATATTTCTGTTGGATTTTGTTTAAGTTAAGTATACTTACAGTATTTCCTTGAGTATAGGTTATCTTGAGTATAGATCAACCCCTGATTTCTGGCCAGGAAATTAGTAATTTATGGTATACCTCATATATACAGTCACAGTCATGGAAGAGGTGACCTGCTCATAGAAATCAATGTGTATGGTGGTCACAAATCCTGTGGCCAAAGAATCCCAGAAATCATCTGTATCAGACTCCTGGCATCTGAGCCACCTGTTCCTTAGTGTATCTCAGGCAGTCCTGTAGAAGCAGGTTTTTTTTATTAATTCCTTTCACTGGGCTTGTTAATTTTGTGTCCAACTGCTTTTTCCAGCATATTACCTTTACTGAGCACTTGATATGGGTGCAACAACCACAAGCAAAGAGAAAAGGGATAGGATAATCACCATAAGAGAGGAAAATGTGCCAATTAAAGAAAATGTGAAATGGTTGCAACAAAGCTACCATCCTGCACATTTTGGCAGCCTCTCATGAGCTTCCACCAGGCATCATACCACCACCAAAATCCCGTCCTGGACCACCTAAGAAGACAAATAAGAAGGCTGATTGGTTACTGAAGAGAGAAGTGATAAAAAGATCCCTTCTTCTCAATCCCAGAATTGATCTAAAGGCACTCTTAGCAGCTAAAAAAAAATTAAATAAATAAATTAATTAATTAATTAATTAATTAATCAATTAATCAATTAATTAATTAATTAATTAATTTAAAAAAAATGAGCCAATGAACTGTGCGACAAAGGCTGCAGAAGGACCTGGATCTTCCTTTCTCTCATCCAAGATGAAGAAAAAATGAGTTGAATTTGCCAAGAAATATGAGCACTGGGAAGAAAATGATGATGAAAGTTCCTTTCAGGTTTGCCTCACAGTATACAGTGAAAAGTGTGAACTACCCTCATTATGTTATGGCCTGGAATGGGTTTAGTGGTGCAAAAGATGCAATTGGGGGGGATTATTTCATGCCAAAAAATGTAACCATGCATGCCAGTAATTATCTGAAGATGTTAAAAGAGCATATTACCACTTTTTGAGAAACATGAGGGGGCCATGTTTATACATGACAGTGTCCCCTGTCATAAAATTAGATTGGTGTTAAAGTGTTAATGTTCCTATCTTGGATTGGCCTGAAAACTCCCCAGACCTGAATCCTATAGAGAGCTGCTGGGATTAGCTCAAGAACCATGTCACTCCAGATGACCACATCCACCACCGTGCTGAAGGAAGGTATAATGAAGCTTTGGCAAGACTCAGATAAGGATTACCTAGAAAACTTGGCTAAATCCATGCCTAGAAGGCTCCAGCAAGTAATCAAGAGCAAGGGTAAAATGATAAAATATTAATCTGTGAGTACAGGATTTAGTTTTTAGTACATTTTCTAACCATGCCCCACTTTTTTATTACTTTTGTTTAGGGATCATATCTTCAATGACCGTGACTGTAGGTCAACAACCTATGTATATGATGGACAGCAACCTCTAACATCTACCTATGAAAAAATCTATTAACCTTGGAGTGCTATGCTGGTAATGGAATGACCACAATTTATACCCCCTTAATACTGTGCCTGCTGCCAATATGGTGGGTGGGGAGGCTTTAGATCTGGTGGCTGGGGCCCAATACAGAGGGGATGCTTGCCATCTTGGCCTCAGACCCTGGCCCTCACTTTGATGTTTGACAAATTTTGCCTGGCCTTATTCTCCCCTTGTTTTGTTTCTCTCCACATGATTTCTCCTGTCCCTTCCCATTCCTCCTCCTGTACACCTCCTTCCTATGGTGTGAATCCCAAGGTGTGAGAGCCATGCTCATGGGATGGGAGGCTGACCATGTATCAGTTGCAAACAGCCTCAAGAGACCACAGGTATGGTTCCCCTTGTATTGTTTTGTCCCAACTAGTTTCCAAACCCAACTAGTTTCCAAACCACTCTTTAATACCATCTTAACACACTTCTTCCCCCACTTGCTACTCCTAACATTCCACAGAAACATCTTTCTCACTAGTCTTGCATCATCTGTTTGCTCTAATCTAGCTTTGTACCTCAAGGTTGCTTTTGCATGTCTCTCTCTCTAAAAGTACTCCAACCCATGTCCCCTCACAAGGCCTCTATTGCTGCATACCTTTGTGCATTAAGTGCCATCCTTGCTACTCTATTCTGTCCTACTTCTAACTTTTCTAATTAATTCTCATTCCACACGATTACATCCATACCATACATAATGTTTGGAACAGCCAAGCTCTTCCAAACTTCTCGCAGCACGTCACATTTACTAGCTCTCATCCTTGCTGCACTTCCTAGATGACCCACCCACTGGTTCACCATGCTTATCTTTCCATTCTTTGCCTTCACACAGCCATTTGGACTCATCCACATTCCCAGGTACTTGTATTCATCTGTCTATCACAAGACATTCCTTCTCAGTCTCCACACTGAATTTCTTTCATCCTCTGACCTATTCACAATCATGACCTTGCTTTTCTCATTGCTAAATCTCACACCAAAGTCCCTTCCGTACCCATCTATAACATCAAACAAACTTTGAAGCTCATCTGCTGATTCACTCATAACCACTACATTATCTGCATAAAAAAGCACACATACCTTATCTCCACACTCACTCCCATATTCATTCTTCTCATTCTGGTTGTTAACTCCTCTGTATACAAGCTAAAAAGGGTTGGTGACAAAATACAGCCTTGCCTAACTTCTCTCTCACTCTTTACCCAATCTGTTTCTATATTCCCTAGTCTGTAACTAGCTCTTGTGTCCACATAAATACTTTGCACCATGTTAACTATCTTTGAACTCAACCCAATCTTTTCTAAGACTCTACCTAGCATTTCTCTATTCACTCTACCATAAGCTTTCTCTATATCTAGAAAACCTAAGTACAGTTTACTACCATCCTTCTTCTTTCTTTCAATAATTCCATTCACTACAAACAAGTTATTTTCTGCTCTTCTGTCCACATGAAATCCATTCTGTTCCTTACCTAACACTCCAGCTCTCTCAATCCACTTACACAATCTCTCATTCAACAATGCACTGAAAACTTTACCTACTGTGTTCATTAATGCAATCGGCCTGTTTTTTTTCAACTCATTTTTACTCTTGTATCCTCCCTTATGCAGCAGTCACCCAGCATTCATTCCACATTCTTGGCAGTCTCTCCTCCTCCAACACCTGGTTAAATAATTCAGTCATTCTATCAATCACAACTTCCCCTCCATTTTTGTACATCTCATAAGGTATTTCATCTGGCCCTGCTGCCTTCCCACTCTTCTGCCTATTCACACATTTCTCCACCTCCTCCCAGCTGATTCTTTCATTCAACTCATCTGCATTCTTCCTCTCCAGTGTCACACACCCTCCTCTTACATCACGTACCTCACCTACACCTCCAATCTCTTCCCAGAACTCTTTTATTGCTCTTCTCATTTCTTCCCTATCTGTCACCACTGCTCCATTCACCTTCAGACTCTCCACATTCTCATTGTCAGGCATTCCCTCACCCCTCAGGAATCTGTACCATTTCCGGCCACCTTCAGCAACTTTCTCTCTTAGGGACTGAATCACACTCCTCTCACACCTAACTTTAGCATTCATTATTTTTTGCTTTATCACCTTTATCACTCACTGCTGACTCACATATGCTGTCCTTGCATTTTGGTACTCACTCTTAGCCTCCTCACTCTCATGCCTCCTCTTTCTCAACTGACTGCACACCCTATTTAGTCTCTTCCTTTCCTTTCTAGCATTCCTAATTTCGTAACTCCACCATAGCTTATATGCACGCTTCCTGGGACTTGCTCTTATCTGGCTTGCTGCTGCATTTCTCACATTCTCCACAAAACTATCATTCATTTCTTCCACACCATTCAAATTTTCATCCTCCCAGTTTCTCTCACTCAAGTCTACCAGGAAATTCTCCCGTCTTACATCCCTCAGTCTCCACTTTCTCCTCTTAGCCTTGGCATTTGTTCCATCTCTTCCATTCAACTTAACATTCTAATGCCAGCATGTTATAGTCTGAGACAATGTCAATCATTCTATCCTCATCTATCCACATGCAGTCCACAATCTCACACATTTTCCCATTCACTAGCATGTAGTCAATCACAGACTCCTGGTTCCTGGCATACCAAGTCACTGTCAGTGTCTCATTCAGGTTTTCTAGGTCCATCCCATTCACAAACTCATCAAGCATCTCACCATTCCTATTCATTTGTTCACCTAAAATACCTGTGTGTGCATTCATGTCTCCCATATTAATTACTCTCTCTCCAGCATGATCTCTTGCAATCTTCTTCAATATACAGTACTTTCTGCTATTCTCGCTAACTGCTCTCTCACCTTCCACTGGCATGTACACTACAACTACTCTCTCAGGTCTACCATGCTCATTCCTACACTCCACTTGGGCAGCTAACACGTCCTCACCCTCTGCACTGTCTACTACATCAAACTCTTCTACTTTCAGGCTCCTCATCTTTCTGTGGAGCAAGACTATGCCTCCTAACTTCTGTTTACTGTGTCCCTTCCCTACCATCATATACTCACTCCCTTCCATTCGCACCACATCCCTCCGGTGTTTCTCAGTTATTCCTACCAAGTCCACACTCTACTCATTGAACTCCCTGTATACATCTTCAAATTTGCCAATGCCCCATCCTCTCACATTCATATAACCAAGTTTCATACATGACCTTGCCTGCCTAGTGTCTTCCCTTCCTTACACTCCTATCCCTCATTCAGGCAGAGTCCATGCACATGGTGGACCTTGCATGCATTCACTCACGCAGCCACCTGCACATCCTCTTGTTGCCAACTTCATTGAGGTGCAACCTATCTGGTAGGAAGTCCACGCCCTCCGTCAGGGTAGTGCCCAGGTCAATGAGGCTGATGTTGCCTTTCTTGCCCCTCAGCCAGTCCAGCTTTATTCTCAGCATTTCCTCCTGGATCTTGAAGTTTGATCATCTTCTTGGTTACTCATACTGGTCTCCTCTTGGCCGTATGATCACTCCCACCATGGCCACACTCAGGTTCTTGTCCTCAGCAGCTTTCACTGCCTTCACCACCTCTCTCACTGTTTCTTGTGCTCCAATCCTCTCCAGGTCATTACTGCCACCCTGGATCACAAGCAGACCATTCTTAAACTTCTGGGTCTTCTCAGTCACTGTCTTCTTTATTTCGTGGATCTTGGCTCCCCTCAGGCACTCCTGTGAGCTCCCAATCATCTTGGTTTTGAGGTGGGAACCTACATCCCTGACCATGCTGTCCCCAACAACGCAGATTGGAGACTTCCTCTAAATTATTTTCTTCATCATTGGCCCTCTTCGTGGTTGCTGGTCTTTCTCCTCTGTTTGCATGTTCTTGTCTTCCAGGTCTTGCCGGACGTTCACAGCCTGTGTATCATTATCTTTGATGTCCCCCGTCTGCATGTCCTTAATGCTGGTCACTATTGCTGTTGTCTGTGTTTCCTTGGCCACCATGTCCTCCTTCCTGGTCTTCAGCTTCTCCTTCTCCAGACATTTGTCACACAAAAACATAATGTTTTTCTGGCTCAGCATCTTGGTGGAGGCCTTGAGCCCCACACAGGCTGTATGGAACCACAACTCACACACCACACACACAGCATGAATGAAGTCATAAATGCACTGAGAGAGAGAGAGAGAGAGAGAGAGAGAGAGAGAGAGAGAGAGAGAGAGAGAGAGAGAGAGAGAGAGAGAGAGAGAGAGAGAGAGAGAGAGAGAGAGAGAGAGAGAGAGAGAGAGAGAGAGAGAGAGAGAGAGAGAGAGAGAGTGTGTGTGTGTGTGTGTGTCGGTGCAGGAAGCGAGGCCACACAGCTAATCACTGTAACAAGGACATCTGTGATTACTGCGGTAGACAAGGGCACCTCGCAGACCACTGCCGCAAGCACCAAGCAGAGGCAGCCAGGAGCCTTCAGTGTAAGTACTGCTTGCGCTGCAGCCACAAGGAAACCAGCTGCTACACGCAAACAGCTGAGGCCAGACAAGAGCGCCTCATAAGAGCAATCCTGTCAGAGCGGCCCCCAACCCCTGGTCCCGACCGTACAGCGCTGAACACCACATTCCCACTCTGGTTCCATCCATCCCACAACTCCCAGCCACTAACCCACCAGTAACATGGCTACTAGCAGCCTGCACGACCTGTCAGCCAATGTGCAGGGTTTTAGGACTAACGTCAGGGTACTGATCCACTCATTCGTTCTCAATGTAGTGGTGACAGTGAAAACTTTTCTCGACAACACGTGTGTCATCACCTGTAACAAAATTCCTGGCTACTCCCATTGGATCAGGAGTGACTGTCAAGGTGGGTGAGGAGGTGGTGTGGTAGTGTGCTTCCATGACAGCCTACAGGTCAACACACTCCCCATTGACATCCCCACGATGCTGTTCCTCCATATCATTCTCGAAGACAAGAGCTCCCTACTGCTCTGTGCTGTGTACTGGCCACAGTGGCATGGCAACAACGCGCTTCACTATCTGATAGACCGCCTGGACGACATCATGACTACTCACGACTGTCAGCACGTAGTGATTGTTGGTGACCTCAATCACCACTTGGTGATGAGGGCCTTCACAGAGCTCACAGCAGTGCAGGGACTCCACAATCATGTGGACTTTCCTACATGTCAGCATGGAGGCTCCCTGGACCCAGTGCTGACGGACCTGCCTCAAGAATGTGTTCAGTGCCACCCTCTTGACCATGTGGGCAGCTCTGACCATCATGCAGTGCACACGACTGTCAGCGTTGCCCTGGCGCATGATGAGGATCATCAGCAAGTCACCTGGCTGTGGGACTGCGCCAACTGGGTTGCTGTGCGGCAGGTCCTGGCCCTGATAGACTGGGACTCAATATTCACCAGGGACCCACACCTTGACCCTCATTACTGTCCTCTGCACACTGCAGCAGCAACATGTGCCACACAGGATGTACTCAACCAGCCCAAAGGACCACCCCTGGTTTAGGTACAGATGCAAGACTGCTGCTGAGCAAAAGTACAAAGCCTGGACACAGTACAAGAGGCACCCCACAGTGTAACAAAGCCCGACACAGAAGAATGTGCAAGATCATGACAAAGACAGTTAAGTGGGCCAAGGCAAGGTGGGAGGCAGATATGAGGCAAAAGCTGGCCTACAAACAGGTTGATGCCAAGCAGTGGTGGGGATTAATAAAGGAGAGGCAAGGTGTCTCCTCTCATGAACGCATCACTGCCCTTAGGAAGCCTGATGGGGATATGGCTGTCTCCAGCCAAGATAAAGCAGACTTCCTCGCCCGCCAGTTCACTGAAAAAATGAAAACTCCAAAGCCAGACAGGCAATTGCCCATCCTCCCCCACCTCACTGCCTTGAAACTGGAGGGCATTGCCATCTCTGAGGACACCATCAGAAGACACCTGAGGGATGTCAACACCAGAAAGGCCCCTGGTCCTGACGGCGTGACCCCACATCTCCTCAAAAAGGGTGCTGATGAGCTCACTGCCCCTCTCACACAAATTTTTCACTGCTATTTGCAGCGAGGGGTCTGGCTGTCACTATGGAAGGAGGCACGAGTCACATCCGTGCATAAAAAGAAGTCAAGGTCTGAGCCAGGTAACTACCGGCCAATCTCACTCCTCTCCGTACTCAAGTAAGATCTTCAAGAGGATCATAAGCGAGCAACTCACTGAATACCTCAAGCAGCACCACCTGCCAAAGCAGTTTGGCACCACCGCCAAAGCAGTTTGGTTTCAGAAAAGGCTGCTCTACCTCAGACCTCCTTCTCCTCCTTTCTAAGGCCTGGCACGACGCCCTCGACACTGGCCGTCCCTCCCTAGTGAATGCCCTCAACATAGCTGGAGCCTTTGACTATGTGTGGTATCGAGGCCTGATAGCAAAGCTCAAGCAGCTAGGCATCGCTGGGGAGCTACTCCACCTGTTCTCCAGCTACCTCACTGGCAGGAGTCTCCAGGTGGTGGTGCAAAGACATACCTCAGCCAGCTACCCAGTGCAGGCCTGTTCCACAAGGGTCAGTCCTGGGACCCACGCTGTGTAACATCTACCTGAATGACATCCTACAGGGCAACCCCACAGCCTGTGCCAATGCTGATGACTGTACTCTCTCTGATCCTACTCAAGGGGTGAAGTACAGGAGATAAACTCCGTCAACAGACAGCTGGACGATGTGATGGCCTGGGGACAGAGAGGTGGCAAGTCAAGTTTGCCCCCAACAAAACCCAAGCCATGGTAATATCATGTGTTGGGGAGGATGCAGACCACCTGCATGGAAGGCTGAGGCTCAGGGAAGACATCATTCCTCTACAGAACAGCACTGACATCCTCAACATGGAGATTGACTCTCAGCGTCAACATGGAGATTGACTCTCAGCTGTGCTTTGACAAGCACCTTGAGAAGGTGGCCCAAAATGCCTCCTTGAAGGTGACATTGCTGTGCCAAGTGAAGCACCTCCTCACCTCTGATGACCTGCTGACCCTGTACAAGGCCCAAGTCAGACCTGTCATGAAGTAGGCCCCCTTCACTTGGATGTCAAATGCCTGCTGTCACCTCAGCCTGCTGGATAAGGTACAGAGGTGGGCAGAACGCCTTATCCACGGAGGGGACCAGCAGAGACCATTCCAGTAACCATGGCAACAGCAGCAGCAGTGGACACAACAGACTGGCACAGCAGCTCCAGCACTGGACTGCTTGGAGCACCACAGGAGAGTTGCTGCCCTGGCAGTGCTACACAAAGCCCAGGTCCAGCACATGCCGCACCTGGTGGATCTGAGGGCCACCTGGAGGAGGTCTGAGCGATGCACGAGGACGGTGCTGAGCAACAACTCCCTCTTGGAGGTCCCAAGGTCCTACTCCACCACCCACCAGCACGCCTTTACTGCCACAATGGACAGGCTGTGGAATGCCTTCACCACTGCTATGGACATCAGGCAAATGTCCACCCAGCAAGCAAAGGTTGCCCCCCACAGATGGCTACAGCAGCAGCCACCTTGACATTGAAGTTTACAGTGTACAGTGTGCAGTGTGTAGTCAGTAGTATCTGTAAATATGTGGACCGTAGCTTTACAATAGTTTGTCACACAATAGTGTAAACTTTAGTTACCAATATGTCCTCCCTAATTATATCACTGTACTTACTGCAAATGTTTAAATAAAAAAAAAAGCAGAGAGAGAGAGAGAGAGAGAGAGAGAGAGAGAGAGAGAGAGAGAGAGAGAGAGAGAGAGAGAGAGAGAGAGAGAGAGAGAGAGAGAGAGAGAGAGAGAGAGAGAGAGAGAGAGAGAGAGAGAAAGGTGAATTTTTTGCTCAAACCCTTGCTTAAAACTCTACCTTGGATGATTCTGGGCTTGTTCCTCCCTCTCCTCCACCCTCTGACTACTTCATGCTACCTATTAACATTCTTCGCAGTAATGTTTTCCATGGCCTAAACCCTCAGAAGGCTTACAGACCTGATGGGGTCCCTCCCATTGATCTCTGAAACTGCACCTCTGTGCTTGCACCTTGCCTATTCAAACTCTTTCAAGTCAACAACTACCTTTCTTTCTTGTTGGAAGTTTGCCTACATTCAACCTGCTCCTTAAAAGGGTGACTGTTCTAATCCCTCAAACTACCATCCTATTGCTTTTAACTTCTGCTTATTTTTTTATTCTATCTTCAACAGGAAGATTCTAAAACATCAATCACTTCATAACTTTCTATCTGATTGCCAGTGTGGGTTCCATCAAGGCTGCTCTGCTGGTGATCTTCTGGCTTTCCTTACTGAGTCTTGGTCATCCTCTTTTAGAGATTTTGGTGAAACTTTTGCTGTTGCCTTAGTATCAAAAGCTTTTGATAGAGTCTGGCACAAAGCTTTGATTTCCAAACTACCCTCCTACGGCTTCTATCTTTCTCTCCACAACTTTATCTCAAGTTCCCTTTCTGACCGTTCTATTGTTGCTGTGGTAGACAGTCACTGTTCCTCTAAAACTATTAACAGTGGTGTTCCTCAGGGTTCTGTCCTGTCACCCACTCTCTTCCTATTATTCATCAGTGATCTAAACCAGACTTCTTGTCCTACCCACTCTTATGCTGATGAAACCACCCTGCAATTTTCTATGTCTTTTCGTAGATATCCAACCATTCAGGAAGTCAACAGTTCACACAGGGAAGCCACAGAACGCCTGACTTCTGCTCTCTCTAAAATCTTTGACTGGGACAGAACAAACTTAGTATTGTTCAATGCCTCAAAAACACAATTCCTCCATCTATCAACTCAACACAACCTTCCAGACAACTATCCCCTCTTCTTGAGTGACAATGAACTGTCCCCCTCTTCTACACTGAACTTTCTTAGTCTGTTCTTTACTTATAATCTACAGTGGACCCTTGAGTAACGAACGGTTTGAACAGCAAACAATCTCGGTAATGAACTGAAATAGTTGAAATATTACAACCTACAAAACAAACTAAAAGCTCAATAACGAACTGGCGAAAATAACGTAACAAGACCTGGCAACACTGGCATAAAGAGACTTGGCAACACTGGCATTAAGTGACCTGGAAACACTGCTCCAGTTCCTCACACCATAAGCATAAACAAGAGGCTGCTCTTAGTGTTTGCTCCTTGTTTAGCCTTGTTTAGCAGCGTTTTGTGAGCAAGACAGCATTCAACAATATGGACAGCATGAAGAAGTTGGAGAAGACAAGACAGCCTATTACAGTCACTATGAAAAAGGAAATCATCAAGAAGCATGAGGAAGGAGCAACCATCACCCAGTTGTGTCGCCTTTATGATCATAATAAGAGCACCATTGGCACCATCATCAAGGACAAAGATAAATTTAAGGCTGCCACGGCTCCACAGGGCATCACTAAGTTGGTGAAAACAAGAAACAGTGTTACAGATAAAATGGAAAACTTGTTAATGGTGTGGATAAGAGAAAGGCAACGAGCAGGTGATTCAATTTCTGAGGCATTTATATGTGAAAAGGCGAGAAAAATCTATGATGAGCTGAGGGCAGAGGCATGTGGTACGAGTGTAACTGCAGTGGGTGACTTTGTTGCCTCTAAAGGATGGTTATTCCGTTCTCGGAACTGCATGGGCTTACACAGTGTTGGGCGGGATGCGATGAACTATTTCGACAACCCAGAAGATGAACCACCAGCCAAGAAATGCAGGATTGAAGCTGAAGAGGAAGCTGAGAAGGGGGACCAGGATGACCAGATTGACCCAGATGACCCATCAGTATCCTCCACAACCAAGTATGGGGGGCATTTTTAGTGATTTTGGGTAAATGTTTGTGTTATTCTTGTGTACTTTGGCATTTACATAAGTTTGAGGGCCATTGTTAGTGATTTTTGGTATTTTTTTGTGTTATTTTTGTGTATTTTGTATGTTGTGAAACCAATTAAATTATTTGCCTAATAAACTTTTCCTTTAACAAACCCCTCAATGGAACCAATTACATTCGTTATTCAAGGTCCACTGTAAATTGTAAACTTCACATCTCATCTACGAGATATAGTTAAAAAAAGCTTCTATGAAATTAGGCGTTCTGAGATGTCTCTGCCAGTTTTCTCACCCTTTCAGATGCCAACTCTCTACAGGGGCCTTATCTGTCCATGTACGGAGTATGCTTCACATGTCTGGGAGAGATCCACTCATACCACTCTTTTAAAGAGGGTGGAATCAAAAGCTTTTCATCTCATCAATTCCTCTCCTCTAACTGACTGTCTTCAGCCTCTTTCTCACTGCTGCAATGTTGCATCTTTTGTTATCTTCTGCTATTTTCAGGCTAACTGCTCTTCTGATCTTGCTGATTGCATGCCTCCCCTCCTCCCACAACCTCGCTGTACAAGACTTTCTTCTTTCTTTCACCCTTATTCTGTCTGCCTCTCTAATGGAAGTGTTAACCAGTATTGTCAATCATTCTTCCCTTTCTCTGGTAAACTCCTTGCCTGCTTCTGTATTTCCACCTTCTTATGACTTGAACTCCTTTAAGAGGGAGGTTTCTAGACACTTATCCCAAATTCTTGACTACCAGTTTGGACCCTATTCAAGGACTGTTATCTCAGTGGACCTTTTTTTTTTTTTATTGTATTTTTGTTGTCCTTGGCCATAAAAAAAAAAAATGCTGCACCACACACACACACACACACACACACTCTTCTGTACTACCACTTGTATTTGGTTTATAATGATAATGATACTATTACTACCACTATGACTACTACTACTACTACTAATAGTAGTAGTACTACTACTACTAACACCACCACTGCTAATACAACATTGTAATTATCATCAGGGTTTAGTAATTTTCAATACATAGCTTTTATCCTTAAAATGATTGTGTTGGCCAGTACCCCCACTGCTTCATTTATCCACTGACCTCAAACACAACCCAGTCCACACTCATGTATATATGCTGAAACCACAAGTGTACTAATGATTCATGCAACAACAACAGAGGAGGAGCAGGCCTCTCTCTCTCTCTCTCTCTCTCTCTCTCTCTCTCTCTCTCTCTCTCTCTCTCTCTCTCTCTCTCTCTCTCTCTCTCTCTTTCTCTCTCTCTCTCTCTCTCTCCTTCAGTCTATAGATACAACACATCTCTTCATTACTAACTGGTAAAGATTTGTCTTGTTTACTGGTCATGGTAAGTGAATATTTCATTTTTAAACCCAAGAGTTGCTATCACATTTGAATCCTTGAACTTTCAACCTAAGAAATCTTATCTCTTTGTTCAGGTCGACCCCCTGTCTTTTACCTAAATATCTGGCCTCGACATATGCTCAAGGAAATACAGTACTTACAGTAACAATGGGACGACAAGAAGGAAAGGGAGTGACGACACCATCTGCAGTTCTCTCCACTCCCGCAACATATAACCAAGACCTCCAAAAACTATGGTGAACAATGCCCATCCCACTGCCACCAAGATGCCCATTGTGGCCCTCATCCATGATGGTACTGTCTCCATCACTGAAAAAGTAACAAATTCATTCTCTACATACTATGCATCTTGTATCTGCACTAATGTAAACATTTTTATACTGTGCCTCAGCCAAACATCTTGATTTCTTATTCATAATCATCATCTTTATTTCATCTTATTGTATAGCATTTTCTTAATATATGTTCCTAAGTATCAATTAACATACGGTAATGATTAAGACTGCCATTATTAAAGACAGTGTTATTTTTGTCTTAGGACATTTTAATCTCCTATGCATCTATCACATTTAAAAACAAGGATCATACAACCTCATTTAACATTTGTGCATGACAAAAATTTACCTATAGCAACACAAACACCTTGTATGATTCAGCAGCACATGGCTGGTGTCACTGAAGGTACATGCTCTTATTACTCACCTATGACATATACACTCTGTATGTACGTCACGTAGATGAAGCCAATACAAAACCGAGCAATGAAGATAAGAGAAAGGTTTGGCAGCCAACTGGAACAGGCAGCAATCATCAGGAACAATGTAAGGCCGAGGATTATGATCAGCCGTCGCCCAAACCTGAAGAAAGGAGTGTTTGCTTTGTATCAATTTTGTATTTGCTGCTATTCAAATCATACCACATGTGCCTCTTTACACACACACACACACACACACACACACACACACACACACACATATAGATATAGATATATATATATATATATATATATATATATATATATATATATATATATATATATATATATATATATATATATATATATATATATATATATATATATATATATATATATATATATATATATATATATACACAATGTAGACTGTTCTCTTAAGCTAGATTCCTGGGTTAGTATGCAAAAAACTTCATAAAAGCTCCTCTTAAAGCTACTCATGACTTTCAAATTCTCCTCATAGCTAGGAGCTAGACTTGTGAGTTATGCAGAGTAACTCATAAGGTGACTCCTAGCTATGAGCTAAGTGATTTATGAGTTAGCCCTAAGAAGGCGCTACCCTGTGTATTTTCCGCTACTAATAGCGCTAACATTTGGTTGGAAACATTTCTATCACAATAATAAGGATATGGTGGTATGTTATCACTTTAAGGTGAAATATAGAAATTTTGTTAATGTGCTAGGTATATAAATAAGAATCTATCAATATATTATACCTTGAAAAGAATATGTGTAGATTTTACCTTGGCGGCAGACGTTGTCCATCTCGGTTTACAAGTCACAAGAAGTCTAGGACCAACCAACAGCAGTACACCTTGCCAGCATAGAGCCAGCTCTGCAGTTATGCAACTGCTTAATACTATTTACTTAAACATTATTCTAATAGCAAGACTATATTTTCAGGATACAATTTTAGATATGCGGTGCTGCCCAATCATTCAGCCCAGTGCATTTCCTTTCTTTTTCCCTCTAACCCATTTCACTAACTAAATCAAACCAATCTAGACTAAACCAAACCTAACCTCACCTAACCTAACTCAACTACTTTGGCATAAGATAGTTTCGTTAATCAATGTTTGGTTAGGTTTGGTTGGGTGAGGCCTTGGGCCGTGCTGCTCCCGGTGTATATTCAATGGGTCTACCCAGCAATTGGGGACCTCCACATGCATGAATAGTGTGCCAGACATACAATTCGAGTGAACCACCTTCACTCCTTGTAACAGTCATTAAATTCTTACAAAATTTTGAATTAAAGTTTTCAAGAAAATCTAGCCAGATATAACCAAAATGCTTCAGGCTGTGTTACCAGTTGTTGTCAATGCTCCACCATTATCACTTGTGAGTAGCTCATAAACTTCTTAGGAGTCCTCTCCATGACTCATATCGACATGCCAGGAGTACTCATAACCCAACATGAACTTTTCTGCATTATTCATAAGGCTTATCAGCTACTCTTGGAAGGTTTATGAGCTCCATCCAGCTCATAAACAGACTTATGATCTTTTCTGTATGCAGCTCCTGCACCACTCTCTCGCTAGCAGTCATGTCAAACCACGTTTTGCATGCTCCAGTGAGAAATGTTTATATATATATGCCGTAACTCACTTCATATACAGGATAGCCTGTTTTGGTTGACACCATCAGATCAGACTCACCATTGGCTGTAGAATCAAGATGTATTGTTAAAAAAAAACTTGACAAAACAAAAAGGAAAATGGCATTACAAAGAGTTGAACTGTGAAGATGTTAAAAAATGTTTAACATGTTTTACTTATGCTTGCTATTTTCAACAGTTAGTCATTGAACGCCGAGATATATTATTGCATTACGTAGGAAAACTCTTGCCAACACAATAGTGTGATCAGAATGTAGATAAATCTCCACATATTGAAAACACAGAGTCATTTAAAGTAACATGTCACTTGCGGCAACCATCACGGCAGCACGATGCTTGGCATGGTATGTGGAGACTGAGTGAAATCAGGCACCAAACAACTGGGACAGTACTTGTAAAAAGTTATAAATAATACCCAGAATTATTGTACTGATGGTTATGAGAATTCATAATTTTCTCTCATAAGGGCTATAGGTTTTCATATCCTTTTTCACTTGTGTGTAAGTTATGGGTAACTAAAATTTGTATGTTGTTTACTGATACAAAAAAAGACTTGGAAAGATGAAAACATAATATTTTAGCATATTTTTTTTGTGGCAGTTATACAATCACTTTTAAAACTATGATGTCACGTCCCAAAATTGCCGAAGTTAAGCAAGATTATGCCTGCTACAGGTAAAAATAAACTTACTCAAAATTTTAGATTAATTGAAAATTTCAAACTGATTTTAGATTGATAATGGTCATCATAATATATGTGAAGAATAGTACTTTTTTTTTATCTTTGCTTATCCCTTTTTTTTTTTTTTTTACATATTGTAATGTTACAGCAAAAATTGCCTTACTCTTCTTTAAAGCCTAATTTGGTTAGAGAGACTGGGTTATGTTACAACAGGATTGCCTTAATCCTTTTTAAAGCATAATTTGGCTAGGGAAGCTGAGCTATGTTGATAAATAAAAAAAAGAAAAGAAAAGAAAAGCCTACCAAAAGAATTGTACAATGAAAATATGTAACTTTTCTTCAGAAAAGCAAAGGTCATTTATATAATGGAGGCTGTTCTAATACACCTCTCTTCAGCAAACTTTTATTACAAGTTTGAATGGAATTAATTCATGAAAGCTGAGGTATTGTGGGATAAATTTTGTCAATCTTTCAATCCCAGTATACCCATAAATGCACATTTATCTATTTATCTATATCTATCTACCTATCTATCTATCTATCCATATATATATATATATATATATATATATATATATATATATATATATATATATATATATATATATATATATATATATATATATCCCCCCTTGTCTAATCAGTAGAATTTATAAAAGTAAAGTATTTTATTCAACACTGTGGAGAATGGTGTGTGGGCATACATCCATATGTGCAATATGTTGCATTACCTCCCTTCCCTCTCTCCTTGCACCCCCTCTCCATAGCAACGGTGCAGGAAATTGTTCAGGGCACTTTCCATCAGAGCAGTCACTATCCAGCAGTTGGAAGAAGCAGATGTACTGAGACATGCTCTAATATTTGAAGGAGACTAAGGGGGATACTAGTTAGCTGGATTAGTTGCTTTAAGGGTATAAGTGAGTCATTACTGGCCATACATCCTGGCCTATTTACGTAGAATAGAAATCTACATAGAAGTCTGCCAGTAAGGGTAGTTGTGTATACCATGCACTATACTCAGGAAAGTAACTCCTCAGTTGTGTGAGTGTACAAGTTGAGTGTACAAATCAAGTTTGCGCAGTGAGTGGTGACTGACCCTCCTGTGTGTTAATGGGCACTCTTTCGTAGTAGTTTCTTTTGTCTTTTGTTAGCAACCCTGTTTTGTCTTAAATGCTACTGCAGGTTGATGCAGTTCAGCTTCAGAGGACTTGAGTAGTTAGCTGTGTAGTGAACTTTACTCCCTCCTCAGGTCCTGATTAGGCCTGTCATCCAGGGGGCAGTAAACATTACTACTCAGCTTGAGGCTATAACACTTTGTTGGGCAGTGGGAGGACTGTCACGATGAGTGGAACTCCAACACGGTATTATATTTTGACCATATGTGTGTTATTGTATGTTAACTGCTTTTCCTAGATGTGGTTGTCAATTCTGCTGCAGCAGTGGTTGTTAAGTGTTGTTTGGAGTATTTCCCTTGTCTGTGGGTCAGTAAAACAGTCTGGCGACCTCAACTTAGTGTGACCTGGGGTTATGACAGTTGTGAATAGGATGCAGGAGTCATAAGGGACCCTGTATACCTGTATGTGAGCCCTGCACTGAGTCCACACAAGAGGTAGCTCCGTGAAGCTAGTCCAGGTGCTGCTGCTTTGTAAAGGGACTTGGAATTGTGGTTGTAACAATATATTATTCTGGAAGGTTCCCACTGTGTCGCTGCTGCACTGTCCCCCATATCCAGGACCCTCACCTATCACCAACTATCACGCCAAGTGTCGTGCCACTGTGATGGTTGCAACAAATGACATGTTGTTATAAATGACTTTTCAATATGTGAAGTTTTATCTGCATTTTGATGACAATATCGTGTTCATGAGAGTTTTTCCTACATAATGTAATAATATATTTCACCATTCAATGATTAACTGTTGAAAACAGCAAGCATAAGTAAAACATGTTATAAACATTTTTTAACACCTTCAGTTCAACTCGTTGTAATGCCATTTTTCTTTTTGTTTTACCAAGTTTTTTTTTACAATACATCTTGATTCTGCAGCCACTGCTGAGTCTGATGGTGTCAACCAAAACAGGCTATCCTGTTTATGGAGTGAGTTATGGCATATAATATAAAAACATTTCTCACTCTAGCATGTAAAATGTGGCTTGACATAAGCACTAGCAAGAGAGTGGTGCAGCCAATCAGCTGCGAGCTTACAAACCCACCTAGGTGCCAGGAATCTAGCTTAACCCTGTTGTCTACAGCTTTCTTGGATTTTCATTCTTCCTGGGAGTAGTGTATTAAGTATGAGAAAACATCACTAGTATAGTAGGTTCAAGTGACCAAGTGCACGTGCAGCCCCATAATTACAGCCAGACGTACAATGCATCCACTCCCAGCCACGGTGTAGTAGGTTCAAATGACCAGCAAGTTTCAAGTAATCAAGTGCATGTGCAGCCCCATTTTTACTGCCAGATGTACAACGCATTCATTCCCAGCCACAGCAACGCACAAATGTCTTCAGCCGACACCATTTGACAGCAGCAGTAGTAGGCAATGTTAGGTAACATTAGGTTAGGTAATGTTAGGTTAAGTTAGGTATTGCTACACATCATTTAAGTTAGGTTAGGTAATGCTAGGTTAGATTAGCATCCTATTATCTTAAAACTTGAACCATTAATAGTACCAAATGGTTTGATAAGATAAATAATCCATATCTAATACTTGAATTCTAATAAAAAGTAAAAACAGACTGATATATTAAAGAGAAATTGTGTGATGTGGCATAGTAGCTAACAGATCTCGGCCAATGCTTAAATGTTCTCCTGAGAATAAAGAGTGTAATAAAAAGAGGGAGCCCAGGGAGGTCTGTGCACTGCCGTGGCTGGGAGTAAATGAGCCATACGTCTGGCAGTGAAAACAGGTGCATGTGCACTTGATCACTTGAAACTATGGCTGGTCACTAAAACCTACAACACTGGATAAACAATAAGCGTTTTCATTAGTGGTAAGGCACAACATACAGTGTTTGATTTCTACAGAACACGATTCACATCCCGCCACCAGATGACAGGCGTCACCACCCTTGGGAAAAACTGTTGTGTACATCACTCAGTTGATTTTAGGTAGTAATTCTGTATGATGAAAGAAGAAGTATTAATAGACTCTTCCATTACTTAAAGGTTCTTGGTCTATTTTCTTGGGAAGAGAAATTTTTCAGGGCAGCAGCAGACAAAGCAGTGGAGAGGCATGTGAGGTGTGTGGCAGCAGCATGTGCTCTTGTTTAGAGTTCGCATGTATGAGTTCTTAGCCAACCATAATTTTCTCCTTGCTTAGATTCATGTCAACTATAATATTGCAAAAATATATATTTCCTTGTGTTACTGTATCTAAAGCGTATGTACCTCACGTCATCGTTCCTCAGTAATCATAAGTGAAATATTCAGTAGTTTTCTATTTGCATGAAGACGTGTAATATGTGTAAGTATCAGTATTCAATGCTATACTAAGCACCATAGCTGATGCTCACTTGTTAGTAGAGTGTGGTTAACCCACTGGTCACCTGCGGGCATCACTCATGGCCAAGTCGCGCTCAGACAAAGATGGGCAGGATGGTGACCAAGGTAAATACTTTAATTTTGTAGTAAAAACTGATTGTCATAGTGCCAAGTTGATTGCATGTATTGTTAACGAATACTGTTATATGTTGAAACTGTTTATTATCAGTGTATAATGTTATTTTCTAAGAAATTGAGATCAAGAACTTGTTTGCAGTTCTTGCGGTCATGCCTACCTCATCAATAAATGTCAAGAGAGAGAGAGAACTTCCTTTCCTCGACCCTACAATGATGGGTGTGATCAGTAAAACAGACCACCTGAGAGCTAATGAAGACCTGCCAGTGTGACTACAGTAAGAACTCATTCCAACACATAAGAACTCGTCCCACAAGCAAGAAATTGGTTCCACGTGAGACCGTAGCAACAGTGACAAGGGGATGCTGACGTAAGCCTATAGGTTGACCTCTGAGGCCCCGGGATCAGCTCTACCCTTGACGATAACCACTCCCTTCTACCCACAGTGCCTTGCCACCATTTTGTAGAACCCATAGTCACAGGCAAGAAAGTATAAGAGTATGTATGTGCAATGAATTCAGTAGCCGAAGTGAACGAAAATTACCCACAATTAGCTAGTATTAGAGTGGTAATTTTAATTGCTCTTTCAGTGTCTCAGTATTGACACAATTAAATTGTTAAATATGTCTGATACTGAGGAAATTAATGTCGTAGATGGCCTTAGGGAAGGTGAGGATGAGCAAGTGGACAAGGGTCAAGCTTATAATGAAGAAGTTAGTGTCAGGGGATGAGTGCTGACCAACAAAGGAAGGGAATATCAAGTCAGTGTAACCAAGGGAAGAGCAGAGTCCTGTAAGCATAAGTGGAACAGTGTTACCAGTAAAATTAGGAAAAGACTAAACATCGTAATTAGCCCCTTTGAATTAGAAGTAATAGAGGCATTTCATCAGTATTATGTGGAATACACAAAACTCGTGGAACTAGAGCTAGAAGGGTCAGAGGAGCTAAGTGAAGCACTGGAACACAACCACCGAGTTCACCATGAAATATTAGAAAGTATAGAATGTAAAAGAAAAGCACTAAAGAGTGACAAAGGATCAATTTGTTCTAGCAAACGGTCTAGACATTCTAGAGTCTCATCTACTTCAACACATTCATCAGCACAAAGAAAGCAAGAAGCAGCAGCACAGATAGCCAGACTTAGAAAAGAAATGGAATATCATGATAGGTTAGAAGAGGCAGAAATTAGGTTAGCTAAGACAAAAGCAAGGTTAGCTAAGACAAAAGCAGAGGCAGAAGTTATGTTAGCTAGAGACCAGGCAATGTTCTTAAAGAAAAAGAAAGAGAGGGATTTAGCAGTCACTAGTGCAGAACTTAATGCTCTTAGCTTAGTTGAAGAAGTAAAATTGCTTTCAGGTGATGATGAAAGTGTAGGGAAGCAAAGTTATCTTCAACAATACATAGAGTCACAAAATGAAATGGAAGCACAAGCAATTGCAAATCAACAAAGTGACAAAGCCATGCCTCACAAATGTTACATTCCATGGCCTAGAAGAATCTCTTGCAATAGAGATAATGAATTGATGACAAACGAAGTAGATGGACAAATAGTTAGTGAACCTCAAGCAAAGAATCTCAACCCTACAGCTCAAAGTTTTGTACCAAATTCTCATAGACACACTCATAATGTCAACATGCCTAATAATGTGAGACAGAATTGTCAATCTTTTTCCCATCCTGGGAGAACTTTTGCAATTAACATACCCGATCCCAAGTGAAGCCTCCCTCCAATAGAACCTAACATTTTTGATGGAGAACCCATGGAGTTTCCAAGTTGATGAAAAACTTTGAAACTACGTAGAATCTAGAACTTCTATTAGTAGAGACTTGCCCACTAAAACAAATATACAACTGGTGAGGCAAAGGATGCTATTAAAATGTTAATACACTTTAACTCTGATGCTGACTATGGGCAAGCAAAGAAAATTCTTAGGGATAGATTTGGAAACAAAAGTATCATAGCTGATGCATACACAAAAAAGTTAATGAATTGGCTACCAATCTCTCAGCATAATAGTCCAGCATTAACAGTATTCTCAGATTTTTTGAAGTGCTGTCTAGTTGCAATGAAACACACTTCTCATTTGTCATTTCTGAATAACCCTAGAGAGCAGCGAAAGGTGCTAGCAAAACTCCCTGATCATATTGTTCATGACTGGAGAAAGCAAGTAATGACATGTCTTGATACTAACAGTAATAGCAACACTCCTAATAGTGATGAAGAGCATCACCCACCCTTTGAAATGTTAAGTGAATTTGTCCAGAAGGAAGCAAAAGGAGCAAGCAATCCCTTTGTTTCCTGGGATTCAGTAAGTAGGGAAGTAAATTATTGGATCAAAACTCAAACAAAAGCAGCCAACTGGGAACCAAAGGAATCAAACACCATGACAAAAAAATAGAGGGAGTAGAACTTTCATGGCTAAATCAATTGAGGAAAAACCAGTGTGCTCATGCCAAAATAAAGTACAAGCCAACAAACAGTATCCCAAGGAGCAGGAAAGGAAAGGACGGTTTTGTCACTACTGTACAAAGGATCATGATTTAGATGATTGCAAGGAATTTGCCAAACTTGACGGTAATACCATGTACAAATTTGCTAAAGAAAGATGGTTATGTACAGGGTATTTAAGAAATGGGTCACAAGGGAAAGGATTGTAGAAGAAGGAAAGTATGTAAAGTATGTCAGAGATACCATCCCACAGCTCTTCACAATGATGACATGACAAGAACTGAGAGCCAAAGGGTGCCAGAACAAGCAACTCAGCCTAAAGGTGATAAACCCACAGTAGTAACAAATAAAGTCAGTGACAGAATCAGTGACACATGACATGACAGTTCCTGTATGGTTACATCATGTTAGTAATGAAGAGAATAAAGTTTTAGTGTATGCCCTGCTGGATGAGCAGTCTGATGCTTCATTCATCAAGGAAAGCACTCTGAATAAACTGGGAGTTAGCAGACCATCAGTGTCACTTAATATCCACACAATAAGTGGAAAACAAATCACTGATTCTACCAAAATTCATGGGCTTAAAGTGAGAGGTTATAATGAAGAAGTGGAAATACTAATCCCTTCAGCATATTCAACAGAAAACATTTCTGCTGGACAGAGTCAGATACCAAGGCCCGAGACTGCTTGTGACTGGCCCCACTTAAAGGCAATCTCTGACAAACTAATGAAATATGACCCAAATGTTGACACAGGACTCCTCATTGGTCTTGACTGTGCAGAAGCCATTATAGCAGAAGAGTTAATAGCAGGTAATAGTAAGAAGCATCCCTATGCTCGAAGGACAGAGCTAGGTTGGGGGATCATTGGTAGAATCTCTCCTCATACAAGTCCAGTGGAGGATACAGTGGTAGTCTACAGAACAGTGACACAAGAAGTAGAAATGAATCAAGAAAAGAGGGTTAATTTCTTAGTGGTTCCTACTAAAACCAAAGAGATGATTAATCCTTCTCAAGTGAGAGATATGTTTGAACTTGACTTCAGTGATAGAAGGTCAGCTGACACTCCATTATCATATGAAGATCAAAGGTTTATGAGTAAGATAAAAGAAGGAATACATCAACTGAAGGATGGGCATTATGAGTTGCCCCTTCGTCTTAAAGATGATAATGTCAATCTTCCAAACAACAAACTAGTAGCAGAGCAGAGACTCAAGAAGTTAAGAGCTAAACTTGAGAAGGATAATCAACACAAAGGTGATTTTATGTCTGCAAATCACTCCTCTGCCACCGCTCGCTTTCCTATGAGAGAGACACCATGCTGCTTCGCCACTTCAGTGCTTGTGTTGTTTTCGTAATGATCAGACGTCTGCGCTCCGACTTCGTGCAGGTAGCCTTCTTCCCGTTATCCTGGTTTGGAGCGGAAAGGCTTTACCTCGGCCTGTTATCCGTTTAGGAGCAGGCTGCAACATCACCCTGTTATCCATACAGGAGCAGGGGAGAGCCCGTTCTGGTGCACTGAGAAGGGAGTTTATGACTCTCGTTCTCCTTGACAAACAAACAGTTCTGCCGCTACCTCCTGCCAGACAACATGTCAGAAGTGCCGTCACTGAGCTTGAGGGCTGCACCTACTTACAGGCAGCATAAAAGCGAAGGATCCTCGAGAAAGGACTCCTACAGGACTGGAAGGAGCTCTACCAGCAGGGAAGGTTCGGTGCGAGAACGTCTACATGGAGTTACCAGTGACTCAGAGGAAGATGTTTACCGGCCTCCACCTACGGTTGCTAGGGATTCTACTACATGGGAAGAGGCCTGTGCTCCACCCTGGCAAATGATTATGGACTCTTTGGCTGAATTACGAGCGGAAATGGAGGAAATGAAGAAGAAGAGAGAAAAAGCGCCAGATGGCATTAATGTCGCCAGCCATGATGTCAACACACTTCCCACAGTAAGTGTCAGAGGCGGTGCCAGCCCAAGTTTCTCAGGATTTCCCTCGGTACAGCAGACTGCCCAGGAGGAGGTTTTCAGGAAGTTTTAACCACGGATAGTGTCCTCAGGCAGTGTGCTAGGTCTTACGGCCCACTGGATGACATCTCAGAAGAGATTGACAAGCATGTTGCAGACATGGTAAATCATGTGTTTGACAATGGCATGCGTGAGGAGGAATACAAGGAAATTATGGAGGCAGATGTTGTGAAGAGGCCGAGAAACTGCCCGGCTTTGGCACCTGTTGAATGTAACACTCAGGTGCTGGAGGCACTGAAAACAGATGGTAAGAAGGCTGACTTTCGTATGAAAGAAATTAGCAAGGACATAGTTAAGGCTGCCACGATTGTCACCAAGTCACTCACAGTTTTGGACAAGGTTGCCCAGGAGGGTAACCAGGAGGTGGCCAACGAAATCCATATGCTTAATGGAGCTCTGGCCTTGCTTGGACATGCACATCACAGGAACAACCTGACAAGGAGATTCTTGATTAAGAGGGAGATAAATAAAAAATATGCGCATTTATGCTCTGACGAGGCTCCGATGACTAGATTACTTTTTGGCGACGATGTTTCTCAGTCGGCCAAGACCATTGAGGAATCGGAGAGACTCAAGTCTAAGTTCACGGCCAAGGAACAGTTACCTACTTGGAGGTTCAATGCTGGAAGAGACAGAGGCTCTTTTGGGAGAGGGCCTTCACGGGGTGTTACGTCTAGGTACCACCCCTATAGCCACCGCGTTTCTGGCCAGAGGCTAGACCACAGGCAGACCTTCCAGCGACAGACTTCTGAAGCAAAAAACTCCAGGGGCCGGGGGACCAACAACCCCCGGCAATAATTGAGGTAAGACCTAATTTTGAAGCAGGCAGGCTTCAACAATTTGTGCATGAGTGGAAAAAATTGACACATGATCCTAATATTCTTGACATTGTGGCACATTGCCATTTGGATATTAAAGTTGATGAGATCAGTCACTTATTTTCTGAGAATATTACTTATGGTTTTAGTGATGAGGAAAGATGTATTGTCACTCAAGAGGTTGATAAGCTATTAGACCTTGGGGTTTTAAAACTTACAATAATACAGGAGGGACAGATTTTATCCCCTGTATTTCTGCGTCAGAATAAGGATGGTTGCTATAGAATGATATTAAACTTGGAAAAACTAAACAGGCACATTGATTACAAACATTTTAAAATGGAAAATTTCGAGCAGGTGGTTCGCCTGGTGAACAAAGGGGATTACATGGCCTCTGTGGACCTCAGACACGCTTACTATTCAGTCAGGATTGCGGAGGAGCAACAGAAATTTCTTTGTTTTCGGTGGCAAGGCAAGATCTATCAATTTACCTGCCTTCGAAATGGGGTTTCTGAAGGGCCTCGCCTATTCACTAAGTTAATGAAACCTGTTTTTGCTACCTTGAGACAGAGAGGTTACACCATTACAAGTTACATAGATGACACTCTTATTACCCACTGTTCATTAGAAGGATGCTATGAGAGTATTAATGCAACGCTTGAGCTACTTCAGCAGATAGGCTTTTGTATTAATGTGAAGAAATCTGTCTTTGTGCCAACGCAGCGTTTGGAGTATTTGGGAAACATCATAGACTGTGTCAATGACAGTTACTTTACCTGACAGAAGGAGAGAGAAAATAGTTCAAAGCTGCACATGACTTATTCACCGGAGTCGTGACACGGTCAGGAATGTGGCCAAAGTGATCGGATACTTGGTTGCGGCAGTTCCCGTGGTGGAAATGGGGAAATTACATTATAGGTACCTAGAGATGGCAAAAATCTCAGCATTGCAGCGGACAAAAGGTAATTTTGACAAGTGGATAGACATCACAGCTGACATGAAGAAAGATCTCCTTTGGTGGATCACTAATGTTGACGTACAAGACAGAAAAATTCTTAGAACTGGCATGGAATTACACCTTTACATGGATGCCTCAAACTTGGGTTGGGGTGGATGCCTTAATGACCAATCTATTAATGGCAGATGGTCCGGGACTGAAATGGGATTACATATAAACTCAAAGGAACTACAAGCCATCCTATTTGCAGTGAAGTCCTTTGCCCATCTGATCAGAGAAAAGCACATTAAGGTATTTTCAGACAACGCCACAGCAGTAGCTTATATAAATCAAATGGGGGGCACGAAATCACCAGCATGTAATGACATCAGTCAGGAAATCTGGGATTGGTGTACAGAATACAATGTTTGGATTACATGTTCTCACATCCCAGGAAGTGGTAATTCTATGGCAGATGCAGCTTCAAGACAGTTTAATGATAGACATGAATGGAAATTAAATGTGAGAATTTTTAGAGAGCTTTGCAAAATTTTTGGTGTCCCCAGCGTTGATCTGTTTGCCTCCAGGTTAAATAACCAGGTTCCTCGTTTTTGTTCTTGGCATCCTGACCCAGAGGCAGAACACTTTGATGCCTTTACTATACCTTGGTCACAGTTTCCTCTGGTCTACATTTTTCCCCTGTTTGCTCTGATTGCCAGATGCCTTCAAAAGTTGCGTGCAGAGATGGCGAGAGGGTGGTTCATTGTGCCCTTATGGCCATCACAACCTTGGATGGGAATCCTCCTGAAGATGCTCATCACCGAGCCCCGGATAATCATGTGGAGGAAGGATATTCTGCAGCATCCGGCTTCAGAGGAGGAACACCCTGTCATGAAGCACACCCGGTTGATGACATGTCTCTTGTCCGGCAACACCTCCGAGCAAGAGGCATTTCGACAGCGGGTACGGACATCCTCATGGCCTCCTGGAGACCAGCGACACAGAGACAGTATCAGACACATGTCACCAGATGGATACAGTTTTGTGACAGAGGGCACATCAATCCCCTTACTCCCAGTTTAACAGATGTCATACAATTTTTATCTGACACTTTCCACAGGGGTGTTGCCTATGACTGTGTTAACACAGCGAGGGGAGCCCTCTCTTCACTTTGCATCGTGGTGGATGGGTGCTGAGCAGGGAATCACCCTCTGGTTAACAGATTTCTGAGGGGAGTCTTCAACCTGAGACCACCTGTGCCCCGTTACACACAGGCCTGGGATGTAAAGTTGGTGCTGGAACAGCTGCATACCCTGGAGCCGTTACGCATACTTACACTAAAAGAACTCACACTGAAACTAGTAATGCTGATGGCACTCACGCAAGCTGCCAGAGTGCAAACATTGCATTTGTTAGTGTTGAACAATATTTTCATTGGTGAAACCTCTATTTGTGTATCATTAGGGGATAACATTAAGCAATGTCGGCCAAAATTCAATGTAAAATATGTGCAATTTACAGCATACGCTACTGATAAGAGGCTATGTGTTTGTGAGACACTAAAAATGTACATTGAGAGCACTGCCCAGTTTCGGACTGATGGGGATCAGAGGAACGGTCCTTTATTCCTTAGTATTGTGAGACCCCATAAACCTGTCACTAGAGACACTATTGCTAGATGGCTCAGAATTATGCTGAACAGGTCGGGTGTGGACACCAAGATCTATTCAGCTGGCAGCGTTAGGCAGGCTGCAGCATTGAGGGCAAAGGCCATGGCGGTACCAATTGCACATATCTTGGCAAAGGCCGGGTGGTCAAGGGAAGCTACTTTTGCCAAGCATTATGACAAAGAGGTTCTTGGGGACATTGACACTTTCCAGGAAGGGGTACTGGGTTAGTGTGTACCACCTTTAGTTGCATGGAATTTTTATTTTTTATTTTTTTATTAATTACATACATATGTATTGAATATGTAACTTCATCACAATAAGTTATTTTGTTTCTCGTATGTTTTCTTAACCCATTGAACATTCTTGATTACTTATGTTCTGTACTCCACCCACATGGCTTCAAAATCTCATAGGAAAGTGAGTGGTGGCAGAGGAGTGATTTGCAGACATAAAATTGTAGAAGTACATGAGACTTACCGCAGGTCAGTTGAAATGTGCTTCGGATTTTATGATGCAAATCACCTCTGCCAGCAGTGAGCTTTCATATGCCCTCCGCTCCCTCCCTAAGCTATAGGGTGTCACATACTTGGACAGTTACGTTGGATTGCTTAAAAAATTATCATGTGGGTGGTCGTACACTTTAAAGTCTGAAGTGGCGAAGCAGCATGGTGTCTCTCTCATATGAAAGCTCACTGCTGGCAGAGGTGATTTGCATCATAAAATCCGAAGCACATTTCAACTGACCTGCAGTAAGTCTCATGTAATTCTACAATTACAAGGTGTTTATGAATGATATGATTACCAAATATGCAGAGGTTGTACCGACAAAGAATTTAGTCAGGAATGATGGTAAGGTCTGGTACATTCCACATCATGGAGTCTATTATCCGAGAAAGCCAAAGAAATTGAGAGTTGTATTTGACTGTAGTGCAAACTACAGGAACCAGTCACTAAACAGTCACCTGTTACAAGGCCCAGACCTTAACAACAAACTTGTTGGAGCGTTGTGTACGTTTAGGCAAGAAAGCATTGCACTTGTATGTGATATAGAAGCAATGTACCATCAAGTGAAGGTCAACCCAGAATATAGAGACATGTTAAGATTTCTTTGGTGGAAAAATGGTGACCTTAATAATGAGAAAACTGAATACAGGATGACAGCTCACCTGTCTGGAGCTACATCACCTCCAAGTGTAGCTAACTTTGCACTTAAGAAAGCTGCGGATGACTATGGGTGTGGATCTGATGCAGCCAAGTTTGTAAGAAATAACTTTTATGTTGATGATGGTTTGAAGTCAGTAGCTACAATGGATGAAGCTGTCACTCTTATTCAGCAGAGCAAAGAATTATGTTACAAGGGAGGTTTTAACTTTCATAAATTCATCAAACAACAAAGATATATTAGCTGCAATTTCTCCTCACGAGAGAGCAGATGGAATTAAAAGTTTGGATTTTAGTAAGAATAAAGACACACTGCCTATAGAAAGAACTTTTGGAGTTGAGTGGTGCATAGAATCTGACACATTTCAATTCAGAATAAAGCTGAAAGACAAGCCACTCACCAGGAGAGGCATTCTGTCAACAGTGAGCTCAATATATGATCCATTAGGTCTAGTGTCACCTCTCATACTGACTGGAAAGCAAATTTTACAAGAATTGTGTAAGAATGCAGTTGAATGGGATGATGAGGTGCCAGATTATGTCAAACCTAATTGGATAAAATGGAAGGATGAGCTGCACTAGATCACCTAAAAGTACCTAGATGTGATGGCACTACTAAAGTAAAAGGAGACACATATGAGCCAGTGAATGTAGCAGAAGTGTCAGAAGCCGAAAATGAAATTATAAAACAACTGCAAGCAAAGGCATTCCAAAGAGAGATAAATGTACTGAAATCATCTGCTAACCATAATTCCTTAATTAAAGGGGACAATGGCAAAGGAACAAAAGTGATAGACAAGACCAGTTCCCCTTATAAGTTAGATCCCTTCATTGATAAAAAAAATGGTATCATGAGGGTAGGAGGAAGATTGAGGCTTTCTAATCTGACAGATGAATCCAAACATCCAGTCATCCTTCCCAAAACATCACACATAACCCAGCTGATAATATGCCACCACCACAAAAGAACAAATCATCAAGGCAGGGGCAGAACTTTAAATGAAATCAGGTCATGTGGATACTGGATAGTAGGAGGATCATCCCTAGTATCAAGGCATATTTCAAAGTGCATTATCTGTCGTAAAGTTAGAAGTACAACACAGGGACAGATGGCAGACCTGCCTATCAACAGACTAGAACCATCACCTTCTTTTAAATACTCAGCAATTGATTTCTTTGTTCCTTTCTATGTCAAAGAGGGGCATAAAGAGCTTAAAAAATATGGAGTACTCTTTATTTGCATGGCATGTAGAGCTGTGCATATTGAGACAGCAAACAGCATGGATACAAGTTCCTTCCTAAGTGCATATCATCACTTTGTAGGATGAAGGCCTGCAAGACAGCTGAGATGTGACCAAGGAACTAACTTTGTAGGAGCCAAATCAGAGTATGAGAAATGCTTGAAAGAAATAAATAACAATTAAGTCAGACAAGAAGTCATGAAAGACCAGTGTGACTGGATTGTATTTAACATGAATGCACCCAATGTCAGTCACATGGAAGGTGTTTGGGAGAGGCAAATATGCACAGTGAGAAATGTGCTCTCTGTGTTACTTGATCAGCATGGTACCCAGTTAGATGACCAAGATCTGAGAACCTTCTTAGTAGAAGCTGAAAATATAGTTAATGATTGTCCTCTAACTGTGGGCCATCTTAACCCCCCAGATATCCTACACCACTGACACCCAGTAATTTGTTAACTGAAAACAAAGGTACTACTGCCTCCTCCAAGCATTTTTATTAAGAAGGACCTGTATTGCATAAAGAGATGGTGCAGAGCACAATACATAGCCAACCAGTTCTGGTCCAGGTAGAGTAGTATGTGCAATTTCTACAACTTCAAAATAAGTGGACGACACCAAAGAGGAATCTCAGTGTAGATGACATAGTTATCATCAGGGATCAGAATGTAGCAAGGAACCAGTGGAAACTGGGAAGAATAAAAGAAGCATCTCCTGATCATGATGGCCTAGTAAGAAAGGTTAAGGTCCTGGTGTCAGACTGTAATCTTGACAATCAGGGAAGACACACAAAGGCTAACAGGACCATCACAGAGAGGCCAATACATAGTCTAGTATTGCATTAGAAGGTGATGCATAATAATAGACTGGAGCATACCTACCAAGGAGCCAGTGTAACAAAACATATTATGTGCTGATCCTAGTTTTTAAAGTACATACTAATGTTAATTTAAGGTAAATTGTTACACAATTTAGGGGAGCCAAATTATTGCATGTAAAGTGTATGTACCTCACGTCATTCTTCAGTAATCGTGTGTAAAATGTTCAATAGTTTTCTACTTGCATGAAGAGACATGTAATATATGTGAGTATCAGTACTCAATGCTATATGAAGCACCAAGGCCGATGCTCACTTATTAGTAGAGTGTGGTTAACCCACTGGTCACCTGTGGACATCACTCACAGCCAAGTCAAACTCAGAAAAAGACAGGCAGTAAGGTGACTGAGGTAAATACTTTAATTTTGTAGTAAAAATTGATCGTCACAGTGCCAAGTTCATTGCATGTAATGTTAATGAACAGAGTAATATATTGAAAGTGTTTGATATCAGTGTATAATGTTATTTTATAAGAAATTGAGACCGAGAACTTGTTTGCAGTTCTTACGGTCATGCCTACCTCACCAATAAATGTTAGAGAGAGAACTGCCTTTCCTCGACCCTACAATGATGGGTGTGATCAGCAAATCAGATCACCTGAGAGATAATGAAGACCTGCTGGTGTGGCTACAATTCCTACATAGTGAATATATCCTGAAAACTATTATTAGTACAAAACACAAGCAACCACAATAATCGTTACTATCGTCCTGATATTTTTCAGCCAGTCAGACTATGCACAGGACATTCCTCCTCTCCCCTCCTTTATCATGTTACATACAAGTGGACAAAAAATAGTAAGCTTTCCAGTGGTTAAAAATACAAATAAATATTACATGTTGCTTTCACATCCTATAACTGGCCAAGACCAAGAATAATAACCTATTAAGTGGTTAAAGATACGCAGAGTATTAACATACTGACTGAATTTGTACAGCTACATAATTATGTACATACAGCGAATGACATGACTACCTTGCACATTACAAAAGGCTTCACTTAGCTAACACTTTCCCCTCAAACCCTGAGACTGAGGATCACTGCTTTCCTTGTGTCCTGCATAGCCTGTATACATAAGCATTTTTAACAAGTTAAAACTACTTTTACTACTAAAAGTTCTTTAAAAGTAATACATAATCACTTTTAATACCTGAAAGACTTTTAGTAGCTAGAACTGATGAGGGATTCTCCTAAGCACCTAAAATTAGTTTGACACACACACACACACACACACACACACACACACACACACACACACACACACACTTGCCAAAACACAATTTAAAGTAGATTTTTGGTGTCATGAGCTACAATTCCATTCCACAGTTAGCTTTATTTTGTGCCTTATTTATATATTCTGTTTCTTAATCTCTGGATGCAGTAATTAAGCAACAGGATGACAGCCGAACATCTCAAATTTTGGCAAAGGAGAGGCATCCTACAAGAGTATAGTTATGCTCAGCTGATTTAATGTTCTGTCTGCCCTTGGTGACATTCTACATGTGATAGAACTTGAGGGATGCACTAGGGAGCACACTGTAGGGAGTAAGATGAGATTAAGGCCATAACTTCGCTACAAAGCAGCCAACCATTAGCCAAAACCCTTGAGACTCACGCACTACACAGCATCTTCAGATTTATTCTCTCTCTCTCTCTCTCTCTCTCTCTCTCTCTCTCTCTCTCTCTCTCTCTCTCTCTCTCTCTCTCTTTAATGAGACAAACACGTTATATCAGCTGCAGGATTCCCCACTGTCACACATATAAGAATTGCTGCATCCAGAGATTAGGAAGCAGAATAAATAAAGAAGGCACAAAATAAAGCTAACTGTGGAATGCAATTGTAGCTCATGACACCAAAATCTATTTTAAATTGTGTTTTGGCAAGTGTGTGTGTGTGTGTGTGTGTGTGTGTGTGTGTGTGTGTGTGTGTGTGTGTGTGTGTGTGTGTGTGTGTGTGTGTGTGTGTGTGTGTGTCAAACTAACTTAACCTGTCACCACACAGTCCAAGTAACTGGAAATTAACTTATTTTCTGCATTCAACTTAATAACCTCACTCAGACACCCTGAGTCTCATAGTCTCTTGCTGTGAGTAAGGTATTGCTTGATAAGACGTCCACCCCCCTCCCCCAATTCACCTCCAACTGCCCCTAACCCCTCAAACAAGCTTGGGGGCCTGTGATGAATCGTTTTTTTTTTTTTTTGGGGGGGGGGAGGTGAAAATACGAGAAATAAGGGTGTTAAAAAATCTAAGGAAATTCATCCTAATATTTCGAATCTCCTCAACATATCCTAACCCCTAGACCTCCTCCCCGGCTAGGACGTTAACCTAGCCAGTGGGGCTGCGCCCCTCCTCCTGGATCCCCCCCCCTACTAGGGTGTTAACCTAACCTAATGTAACCTAACCTAGCATAACCTAACCAAGTACAACTTAACAAATCCTTCTGAATTCAACCTAACTTAATTAGCCATGTCATCTCATAGGTGCTTGTAGGGAGTGGCATTTAACAAAGCTAATTGTATTCAGTCCAACTCAACCATCTCCACAGCTGCTTGCATGGACAAGCAAATTCTGAAAATCATTTTGCACTAAGCAAAAACTACTGTCATCCAATTAGCCTGACAGAGCTGTCTCTCTCTTACCTTGGTTTGGCCAAACTGCCCCCAACATTGCTGTGTTGACATTCCCGCGGCAGGTTCGAATCTGAACTTGCCTCATGTACTGTACATAAAGCGTCTTTTTCTGTTCTTCGCAAATGCCTCGGAAACAGGCATTTTCCGAAGCATTTCTTTCCTGCAGGTCTCCTGGGAGCTTCGGAACCTCATAACTACCCAAGGCCGCAAGCTTTCTAATAGTTCGGTCGCAGAGCTCCATTTTCAGGCTGAACCTTGCAGTGAGAGAGGGCAATCATTTTATTGTATTTTTTTGATAGGAATTAGTCTCTAATTAAATTTCTGGATGGGTGAGATTTTTTTTCCAGAAAACAAGATGGCCGCCGAAAAGTCGATAAAAAAAAAAACTTCATAATTTCTGTTCTGAGCCAACAAATACAAGGTTTTTGTAATCTATAAGTATGTTTTCGGGTGCAAGGAATCCAATTCTGGCATTGGTTTATTGGTTTCAAGCCATCCTATTGAAAATACACCTAAACGTTGGGCAAAATTACAAAAAAAAAAAAAATAAATAAAAATAAATAAATAAATAAATAAATAAATAAAAAATAAATAAATAAATCTGCATTTTTTTATGATAAAATGTTGAAGCATGCTTTGTTAAGCACGTTTTCTTGATGAGAATTATTCATTTATTGTAGTTTTTTTATTCATTTATTTGTTGATGTATCTAATGACAACGTCTCTTTTTCAGATAGCTATGATAAGTAACACCAAAGATGGAGGGTGGAACATGTTTCTTCAGAGATGTCTACAAATGTGGCAAGGGAAAGCTCATCAGGTCTAAGCGTCTTCAATCAGTCTTCTCTGCAAGCCTAGTTCGTGGTAATGGATTGCCAGTACATCTAGCTGATCTCTCTGATGATGCTTCCATAACATGTCATAAAAACTGCATTTCACGTTGTCACCCTCCAACTTAGCGTCTGTTAAGAAACGTGAATGTGTGCCTGCTAGTGTGTCCGACACCAAAACAAAAACGATTGTGGTCTAGTGGAGGTGGTGTTGTCTTTGATTTCACGGAACACTGTTTATTCTGTTGTGATGTCACACCATGTTCAGTGGAGCAAACTGGAAAGTTCCCTTGAAGTATAGAAGAGCAACCTCATTGGCTAGAACTGATAAATTGGCAAATGAACAAGACTACAAGCAGAAACTCCTTGATATCTATACAGAGCGTGGCGATCAGTTAGGTCATGGAGTTTGTGATCTTATCCTGGGTGCAGGTTTGTCCGACCTTCATGCTCTTGATGCGAGATATTACCGAAAATGCTGTAAGCGATTTCACAATATCCCACGATCCAGAAGTGACAGCTCTAGTAGTGGCTATAATACTGTTGATCACCAAGCTCTGGTAGACACACTTGGAGCCATTGGTGATGACAAGAAAAAGTTGGACATTGACTGAAGTAGAAACTCTATATTCTGACAACGGAGGCAGTGACCATTCAAGGCAAACCTTGGTGAAAAAGATCAGTGAACACTTAGGTGATGAGATCATAGCACTTCCTGCCATCGCAACTTTACTGGTCTTTCAAGAGCATGATAGATATAATGACTACTCTATTAAGAGCAGCACAAAGAAATCAAGAAGAACGACAGCATGAGTCTATCAGCTCACCCTGCAGATTCCATTTCCATCTCGGGATGCAGTTTTGAAGAGCTACATAAACAAGGTCCAGCTCAACAAGCTTCTCTGCCAGGAGATCCTGACTGATGACACATTCCTCAAGGCGGTCATAGACTCCCATGTCCTCACTGCCACAGGAAAGAAATCCATCCCCACACAGGTGCACAAGGGACAAAAATCGCTGAGTATGGACCTTGCCTCAAAATATGAAGCTGACAGCATCATTGCTCAACAAGTTGTGACAATTGGGACCAATCCGGATGCATGTGTGCTTGCATTAGTAGATGACACCGACATGTTTGTGTTGCTGTTGTTTTATGGAACCTCTTCTTTCCAGTCCACTATCTACATGCAGTCACCAGTTTATGGGCGTTGTTGTGTAGACATTAAGGCTACGAATATCAAGCACAGCGTCATTGTGCCAGATCTACTTGCTGTTCATACTATCTCTGGATGCGACTCTGTAGCCGCAACATATGGTATTGACAAAGCCACTGCTTTAACTGTTGCATCTAAAAGATACAGACTGGATCTACTTGGAAATGTGGTGCCTAGGGTGACACAGGTGACAGAACAAGCAAAGGAGTTCATGGTAGCATGTTATGGTGTAAAAAAATGCTCATCTATGACAGAGTGTAGGCAGCATGTGTGGATTCAGAAGACTGGTAAGACTTCTTCTGCACCAAAACTATGCAGTCTACCACTGAGCACAGAAGCATTCCATGAGAATGTTTTACGAGCTCACCTCCGAGTGACAATTTGGCAAGAGGCTCTGAGAGGAGAACCCCCAACAATGGATCCATTACATTTTGGGTGGGAAACTGATCATGTCAACAAATGTCTTATTCCACGGAACATGAGACAGGGAACAGCTTATGCACCTGAGAACGTCCTGAAGCTAGTAAGCTGTGGCTGTGATTCAGAGAATGAATGCCGAGGGGTCAAATGTGGTTGCATGAGCCGTCAGCTACCATGCACCATCTTCTGCGCTTGTGGTGTTTCTAGTGGTGTGTGCCACAACCCATTTAACTAGAAAGATGATGGAGATATGGAGGAAGACTGTTAGGATAGTAATTGTGCATTGTGATTCCAACAATGAGTTAAGGAAACGGAAAACGGTAGATAATGGCAACAATATTTCTAAGTAAATATATGTCTAGTATTTGCATGTTTTCTTTTTTCTATATGTCTGTTTGTAAGTCCATTTGAGTAATGCTCGGTCTAGTCTTGAAGGGATTGTAACTTTGTATGCTATCATCAATATTAGTGAGATTCCAGATGTTTTACCGTTTTATGTTCAATGTAGAAGTTGAGATTCACAAACTGTATCTCGCATTACTGTTCTATTACTGAAGCAGGTGTGTTGTCTTTATTGTGTGGAGAATTGTGATTTCCAGTTATCACGTTTGCTTTGTATTCTAATGTTTTACATAAGAAAATATGGTCAAGTAAGTATACATCAAGATTTAGTCACAATAAAATGCAGAAAAATATCATTTTTATGTAATTTTGCCCACCATTTTGGTGTATTTTCATTGGGATGGCTTGAAATCATTAAGCCAATGCCATAATTGGATTTCTTGCACGAAAACATACATATAGACTACAAAAAAAACCTTGTATTTGTGGGCTCAGAACAGAAATTATGAAAGGTTTTTAAATCGACCTTTTTTTGGCAACCATCTCGTTTTCTGAAAATGGCAAGCAGGTGTGAAGCTCACATCCACCCAAAAATTGAATTAGAGACCAAGATCAATAAAAAAAATGCAATAAAACGATTGCCCTCTCTCAGTGCAAGATTTCATGGCCCTGCTATCGGACTATAAGTGCTCTTACACACGAGGACACTAGTGTACGCCACCGGTGTCGGACACTAGTGTCCTTGCTCAAGACACCGTCTGGCAACTAGTGAGCCACTCACACACCTCAGTCGGAAGAATGGCGGGAAACACATAAAGGACACATAAAGGACTTACGTATTTCTTTCTTTTCTGAGAGGGGTTTCTCTTCAAAATCAGGAATGAGTATCACCATTATTGCATTCCAGTAGTTCTGCTTTTCTATCTTATTTGCATATCCCTCACAAGATGGGTCCCATAGTGCTGGTAGTTTTTCTATTTCACAAATGAGGTCCTCCGTGTTCAGCTTCTCCTCCACCATCTTCGAAATTGTCCTTGATAGGCCGTCTCCTTCCATCATGGGATGATGGTGGGTGTCAAACTGAGCATGAGAAGCTGGCCAGTGGGCAGCGGTGGCGGACACTGGTGGCTACGTGTGAAAGCTTCCATTTAAAACAATGCTTTGCAGTGAGTGGCGGCAACCGTCAGTGTCCGCCACGTGTTGCGGGAGCGAGACACCGAAATATCTGTTGCCCGGAAGTTGTCTGCTTGGGACACAGCTGTTGCCTCGTGTGAAAGGCTCCATTTGATAATATGGGAGGCAACTAGTGTCCGACACCGGTGGCGGACACTAGTGTCCTCGTGTGTAAGGGCACTAAGAGCTTGCCAGAATTGTGGGCGGGGAGCGGGATGGAGCGAAAGACACAGCCATTCGCGGGCAGCGATGCAAACATGTTAAGTGAAAACAAGCCGATGTGCGTGTATTATTATCAATAAAATCTCGAACATACAAAATTATCTGCATACAAGTCAGTCATGAGTGAAAACCATTATTAAAACTGTGTGGCGTGAATTGTTTCAGATTATGAGAATAGTAACATTTGCTTACAATGAGCGTGGAACAGTCAAGCCTTCCAGTGGCGTATGGCATTCCGGCAAGGCAGGTAAAGGTGTCTGAATGGCCTTCCTGTCTTAGGCCACGACTCCCAACACAACATTGTCTTCAGATACGATGCCATAATGCGGTGTGAAGTCATGACTGATAAAACCAATTCACACTAAAATATTCTGCAGAGTAGCTTGTATTTGCACAGGTGATGAAATAGGACAGATCTGAAGAACCAGTACACATGATAGAACATTGCCTTAACATGGCTGAATCTGAACAGCGGGGAAAGGGACCTCATGTCTCACCCCTATGAATGACTTGTGACCTGGAGAGCTGCTAGACCTGCTCCCTGCATCACAGTTTCCCCTTGCTCCATTCCATAATCGCAAATAATAGACCATATTTCGTTATATTATAATACTTGCAGTCTATCTAAACATAATAGGAAAATAAATAGGGATACCTAAGAGATGAATGCACCCAAAACACGGAAACAGTGTGAAAATACTAGCAAAGAGACGCTCTGACACTTCATTTCATAACTGCCATATGTACAGTACCATGCAGCAAGTTTTACTATGATCTGACCATTTTGAATTGAGTGTTTAGGCGTTGTCCTTTCCGGGGATCCCCGTGGCCTGCAGCAATGCCACACATAATTCCAAGACATACCTCATGTCAGGTACTTCCTACTTCAAAATTAAATGGTGTTGTAATATATATACACTGTGACGTTCTAAAAAAAAAAAAAAGGCAAGTTAGTGTAATATTTCTTTTTTCTTTATGATACTTCTTTTTTTTTTCTCTCTCTTTTTTAATCACCATAATACTTGGCAACGTTTCCTCCAGGCGTTGTCATGTTTCCATGGATGACCAAGTGAGGTCACACGGTCAGGGTGATCGTGTTAATCCATGGTCACTTTCTCTCACGCCGCCAGCCACCAGGATGGATGCTACCTCTCCTGCTCGCTCTCGTCACCTCCACAGCCGAGAAAAGAGCTTAGTTACTCAGTAAATAAGTATCTTTTAGGAAGAATAGGCTAATAAGGGGTCATTACTTGATCCCTCAATAGTTGTTGCCTGAACAGCAAAACCCACCATTGTGCCTTGACTTTTATCTTGATGGTGGTGTGGAAAAAAGTCAAAACTAAAGAATAGAAATATAACATCACAGTTTAAGGGAAATATCATATCTAAAAGAAAACCTATCACATTTAAACGAAATTCATGAGAGAGAGAGAGAGAGAGAGAGAGAGAGAGAGAGAGAGAGAGAGAGTAGGGGTGGGGAAGAAGGAGGCAGGCAGCTTGATTGACTGAGAGACAGATTTTTCTCAAATACTAATGATTCCTAGGCAAGCACAGATCTTTGATAGAAATAAATTTGCATGAAATGTATATTGTATATGCAAAGAGAGAGAGAGAGAGAGAGAGAGAGAGAGAGAGAGAGAGAGAGAGAGAGAGAGAGAGAGAGAGAGAGAGGTGTGTGGGGAGCGAGGTAATCAGTGACACATAGGCTCTAATCTAATAATTGGTCCAGTGCAAGGTTTGGTAGCGCTGCAGGCTGGGGAATCCCTGGAAAGGACAATGCCTAAACGTTCAATTAAAAATGGTGAGACCATAGTCATATTAGCTAACATCAGGCATCATTTTGACCCGGAATATCTTAACCAGGATATGGCATATTACTATATGTCTGTTCTTTAAATGTAACAACTATTAAATAAGAATAACCAATGTGTCTGCCTGTCTCTTTCCTTCCATCAGAAAAATGCAAAGAATTCGCCCTATATGATCACTTATATTCAACTGATAATATCGCAAGGCCTAGAAGACCAGCAATTCACTCCTAAATAGCATAAACTTCAAGGAGTGAGTGGTTAAGATTGCTGCGTTCTCTGTGAGGGACACATTACCAATAAACTGTATGATACTTTTTCTTTGGGTAGCACACCAGGCAACTCTGCTGGTCTTTTCTTCAGTGGTCAAGTGAGTGGAGCTCCGAGGAGCTAGAATTCTAAACCCTTGTGAGAACTGAAAAGACACATAATTAAATTCACAATACATGTCAAAACTCCAGTTCTTTTTTTTTTATCGAAAAGTGAAATATAAATTAACATTAAATACTTTTATGTATTGCATTGACATTCAAGTGCAAAAAAATAATGGTTATGGTCTTTCATAAGTGCTAAACATAGCACGTATAGCAAGTTTAGATTTTACTTACTCTTAGCTAAAAGTAACTTAAAAAACTTTTATATTTTTCTTGGATACACTTTTAGCATTTACTTTTAGCTGGGAATAAATTTAAGTCTTTTAGGGATTTTTATGTATACGGGCCGTGATGTCTTACTCGTTTGTTCATTGGGTGATTGATATCTCGTTCACAAATAATCTCTCTCCAAAAGGTGGAATATGAGAAGATGAAGTCCTCCACATTTCCTCCTTTTACTGTATCAATAATTCTCTCCTTAATATTCACCCCCTTACTCTAATAATGCTTCTTTTGATGTTCATCTCTTCACAGCATTGATAATACTCGTCTCACTGTCTCCCGAATAGAACATTCGCTTCACAACAGCAGAACTGTGACAGTCAAGCAGGTCAAACCCATCGCCTTATATATATCATTGTATTAGTTAGACAAGTGCGTGGATTATGGTGGTGAGAAAATACAAACTGAAGCAAATCTCTATTTCTCTAATGCTTCGACGAACAGTAAATAAAGATTTCCTGTTTCAACCTGTGTTTTCTCACAACCACAAAACACAACCACAAACACACTTAATTTTCTCAAATGTTCTTAAATACCCACCAGCTAGGTTTCATCAGACTGAAGCCGAAACACTGCCTATCTAATACAGTCTTCACGTTGTTTTCATGGCAATGAACCAAAATACCATCATATGGTGGAATTTTTCCTTGCATGATGCCACCGAACAAGGTGCTACATGCAGGCTTTCGCTACACACTTCACGCCCTATCCTGACACACTGTTGCTGAAAGACGTTGCTAATTTGCTAGTGGTGCACAATGGGAAGGCGGCACATACTGGACTGGCATGTTTAGTTCTTACTCTTAGTGTGTAGGATCAGATAGTGTGTCGTGTTGGAAATTACCAGTTTACCAACGTTATCAATACACATGAAATAAAATGATGGAAGATTATGACACCTCACACGTTCGACACTGAATTATAACTTGAAAATATCTCATTATGTAGTCTCATCGCCACCTTCCTTAATGCACCTTAATGTGTCTGGAGTTGATTCACTTAAGGAAGGAAAGAAGAGAAGGCGCCAATTAAATACCTAAAAGGCCATACTTGTCTGACAGGATGCCGCCGAAGATGGCGCCAATGCTACTGCCAATCATGTAGAGTGATTGGTGGAGGGGGGCCAAATAGGTTCGCCCACACACCAGCAAGAACTAGAAGGAAAAAGTTAGTATGTTATGAATAAGGGAGGTATAAGTATGACATCGGAAAACAGGGCCAGAAATTTTAAACCTACTTAGATTTATCACAGAAAAGTTTCAACTTGTATGCAAAATTAAACAACCTGAAGGAGCTTTCTGCACAGTATTTTCTCCCCAGTGTACGTTCTGTTGTCATGAATGCAGTAGTAGTAGCAGTAATAATGGTGGTAAAGTGAGTGTGTGTGCGTGTGTGTGTGTGTTCAAACCGTACATTAAATAACAATCTCTTCAAGCCCTCTTAATGAGTCATTCTTTGTTACTGTACGTAAAGCGTAAAGCGTATGTACCTCATGTCATTATTCCTCATTAATCATAAGTGAAATGTTCAATAGTTTTCTGTTTGCATGAAGACGTGTAATATGTGTCAATATCAGTATTCAATGCTATATTAAGCACCATAACCGATGCTCACTTGTTAGTAGAGTGTGGTTAACCCACTGGTCACCTGCGGGATCACTCATGGCCACGTCAGGCTCAGACAAAGACGGGCAGGATGGTGACCAAGGTAAATACTTTAATTTTGTAGTAAAAACTGATTGTCATAGTGCCAAGTTGATTGTATGTATTGTTAATGAATACTGTAATATGTTGAAGGTGTTTAATATCAGTGTATAATGTTATTTTATAAGAAACTGAGACCGAGAACTTGTTCGCAGTTCTTACGGTCGTGCCTACCTCATCAATAAATGTCAGAGAGAGAGAACTGCCTTTCCACGAGTCTACGATGATGAGTGTGATCAGTAAAACAGATCACATGAGAGCTAATGAAGACCTGCCGGTGCGGCTACATTCCTCAAACTTGTTCACCTATAATCATATTTCAGCAGTTTTATGAATCACTCTAAAAAGCTCACTTCTACCACCTTCACATAACCTAAGTGTTTCAGAGACCAAGGTTTTACTAAATAAACTTCACTTCTTTCCCCATGTTCGGTTTCCAAATACTCTGCTTCTCTTTAAACCTTTCTGAGTTCCCTAAAATAACATTTTTTTTACTCTTACAGCTGCATTTACTCATCCCACCAACATGTACATACGTCTCTTTGTATCTTGATGAACCTTTAGTTTGACGTTTTCAGACTTCTTGGTATTTAATAGATCTGAGTTACGTTTTGTACTGCTCTTCTGTGCTTTTGTCTGCTCCTGAATGATACAGTAGAGAGGAAAACTATACGGTTCCAAATTTATACTTCCTGAGCGATGCAAACTCAATAATACGTTAAAAAGATAATCATGGCATGGTACTGCTGTGATTATATCTACACCCAGTGCTAAATATAACTATTCCTTATCGAAGCTGAGGAAGTGTTTGGTTTTCAATCATTTTGTCTTTATTTTGTCATGTTATTTGCCAAGTTTATCCTGAAAAGGAACACGTTTTCTTAGTGTCCCCCCTTGTTCCGTTTTCTCCCTGTACATACCTTTATTCTTAGTTATAAGTTAGTATAAGGCTTATTTACTCATTTCACATCATGTAGCATTATTCTCTTCATAATTTAAGTTATATATATATATATATATATATATATATATATATATATATATATATATATATATATATATATATATATATATATATATATATATATGGGAAAAGGTGTATTTGAGATGAAATGTGTTGAGGCGAGGGGCGATATGTGTCTGCCTCTCATATCTGAGTCATCAGAATTTTAGGACACAAAGAGGCCCAGAGGGAGAACAAGGAGCAGCATTCTCACGGGATAAATTTGGGTGGTGTTGTGGTGATTGAGCGGGCGTGTGAAAGTATTGGCGATGTGGTGGTATAACCCTGGTATCCAGGATCAGATTGGGGAGTCTTTTGCGGTACCAAGAGTTTTTGTTCGCTAAAATTTGGTTGGTGAGTTGTGTCAGTGATGTAACGCTGATGGGATGGAGTTGGGTGAGAGGCAGCCATTTTGTGGTTGGGGTTGTGGTGGTGTTGTGACATTATTGGTGTCTTTGGAGACGGTGTTGTGGTGTTAAAGGTGAACTGTGGCGGTGGCGGTGATGTCTTGGGAGGTTTGAGGAGGTGAAATACGGGAATTGTCGTTTGAGGACGCGATGACAGCGTCTGGGGAAATTCCTGCAGCTGGGGAAAATATTCCAGCGGCCTGTGTAAGAGTTAAAGGGTTCTAATACTTTGTGAAGCGACGGGAATGTCATATATTGATGTGTATAACCTTTAAGCAATAAGGGAGGCGATATAAGAGCCTGAGTAAAGGAAAACATATTGTGATTGAGTGTGGGAATTACCCTGTGTTAGTCTAGGGTAGAAATTTGTTCCCGAATTTCCTTTAATGTGTATTACCTCAGTTTACTTGTAAATTAATATTATTATTAATATATTCTGTTATTATATAGAATAATTGTGTTTTCTACCTCAGCACTGCTCTGGCATTTAGGTGATTCTTACGTGTTGTGCCAAGGTAAGAGTTTTGTGAGAGGATTTAATAGCTGACGATTTTGGATAGGTCGGGTAGGCATTCGAGACCTTTGAAAATCCAGACCTTTAAAACTTTTTGGGATCAGTGTACCATCCACTTTTTTTGGAAAGATAACCGGGATCGTGACAATTTATGGTTACGTACAATGCACCTAAAGACAACGATTAGGCATAATGACACCTCATAAAGGATAAAGGGTTACACGTACTATGTAATGGTAGAAGATGCTATATCAAGTTACTAGCTGCCATACCTAGGGATTACAAAGCTCAAGTGCATTTTCCTGCCCACTAAGGAATGACACCAGTGGAATCTCTCTCTCTCTCTCTCTCTCTCTCTCTCTCTCTCTCTCTCTCTCTCTCTCTCTCTCTCTCTCTCTCTCTCTCTCTCTCTCTCGTGAAATACAGGATCTTCCTAATGACTTTTAAAGAATTGGAATTTTTATTTATTTATTTTATTTTTTTACTTTAAATAACAGATGACACTCCTTAGACTCCACTAAGAGTTCACAAAGAAATTGGTAGAAATGCAAACAACCATCATCACCTCTCATTTGCATCTCCCTTCTCATCACCAGCACGCTTGGAGACCTCTGGGTAATTTAGAAGGACTCTGAAGAAGGAAAGGAAAAATCAGCCACACTAGCTAAGCTAAGCAAAAATGCGTTCACTTTTGGAGAAATTTCCTAAATAATGAACATTCCTAACCCCGGCAATCCCCGTGGCCACCAACATTTTTCTTTTACTGTAGAATGGATCTGTAGTGCGCACAAATAAAACAAATCGTTAGTTTTTTTTCCTGCGAACTAGTGATGAAATTCCATCAGGTCGAGGTTAAAATCAACATAGTAACCTTCCATCGTGGGTACAGGGCACAAACTGAGAGGGGATGAGCCAGCTGACGTCACGCACTGACTGACAGCCCCTGGCTTGTGACACGTGCCCCGAAGAGGAATACCAATAAATCTACAAGATAATTATCTAGAATCCTCTTCCGGCCTTATTACTGGTCTATTCTCTTCCATTCTTTCGCGTGTACCTTTAGATACCCCTAAAACGTAAACATAAAGTGGGGAAGAAGTACCTCCTTCCCTGCAACCCAACAAACTTGGGGGATATGGGGGAATGCGGGAATATGGATAAGCAAAACGAGGCGTCTGTGAAGCATATTTACAACAGCAATATCATATTTCCGTTTTATTGTTGTTTCAACCAATACATTATACGTAACTATAGCCCTTCGTTGGGTTTGCATCTCATTGTTTGGAGCATTTCTAGCCATTTCACCCTGTCGGAAATTAATACTTAGTTTACCTTATAGGGGGTTCCAGGAGGGGGGCAAGCTTTCCCGGTTAGGCTACAAAATGTTTGGTTACTTTGCCTTGTGGGGGTTTCCAGGGAGGCGAACCACCCCGGTTAGGTTACAAAATGTTCGGTTAGGTTAGTTTACCGTATGGAGGGGATCCAGTAGGTTAGGGGGGGGGGTCGAGGGGGAGTATTGGTGTATCACTCGTATCATCGTTATCACTATTATTATTGTATATATTCATCATTTCATGTGTGATCCACGTGTTCAGTGTCTCCAAGTGGTGAGTCTAGTTCTATTTTTAAACTTTTCTCTTTTCTCACTCCCAAAGGAGCTTCTGCACCTTCCCTACATTTCTCGCTGGATCTCTTGAGAGAATATTTGTTTCCACTTCCTCGTAGGTCATTGGTCCAAATTAAGATCACATCTCATTGGCTCAAATTCTCCAGTTCCGGTCTATGATTCTCATCTCTATTATTGGTCAGCTCTTTTCCGATCCTGATCCAATTGTGTTACATAAATAAGACAGACCTCTGTGTGTAGCTTGAGTTCAGAGAAAGAGAGCATTCACGGCAGCCATCACAGAACAGTCATTCAGAGCCAACTATCAAGCCACTTCCGTCATATCAGTCTCTCTCAAGATCACACGTGTACTGTATCTCGACGTCTAAGTGTACATCACCCCTATCATTAAAAGAAGAAAGGTGATACGTATTGTGTGTTTTCCTTTATTCGCACATAAACAATAATCTAACCACTACCCACGCAATCCAACTCCACGCTACCTATCATACCAACATCATCGGAGAACTCCAACGAGCCACCACATCTGTTGCTGTTATCATCATCTCAACACACAGTCAACAGTCACTATCAAACCAGAACAACTAGTACAAGCGGTGTGCAGACTAAACTAATTTACACAAGTAATGGCAGCGGATATTAAATCAAAACAAGTGGTTGGCAGTATCTTAACCGATACAGTGGTTAGCAGCGGTGTTTTGTGCGATCGAGAATCACACAAATCCATCAATTCTCTCGTAATCAGTATATGCTGAGACATGTATATCACGCCTCCATTGCACGCAAGTTGCAAGGCATCATCACGAAGAAGAAATCATGGTGTCTACATTGGTTGAAACTGCAAATTTACCCGTATTTCTTCTCAATAATTCTGAGATACGCAGGTCTCGGCCGGCCATGACACCCAGCTGATGACCAGTTGATAATTGTATGTTTTACTTCATAAACAGAAGAATTCACAGGCAAGCAGACATAATGCATGCACTTGTATACTTATAAATATTACTGAATACTAATCAAGCTATTTTATTTTATTTATTTATTTATTTTATTGGCCAAGGAATAAATTCTGGATTGCGCAGATTGGATCATAACATCAAACCATGCACGTTATAAATGCACTGAACACACAGTGAATTTGGGATTCAGCATTCAGTATTAAAGAAAAGGAATTCTGGAGTTCAAGTAAATGATTTGATATGGTTTGGTATCTGTCTTGGAAAGAAGCACCACGTGAGTTCGAATATGCACTGCGTTATATTATTACGTATCAGAGCCGGTCACTTCAGTTATAGCTCCTACGTGTGATGATGGGAGTGCTGTGTCATTGGTCGATCTTGCCATTATTCTGGAAGAACTAGAAGGTTGGAGGAGTTTCTCAGGAAGCATGCATTGGTGAACAAGATTTTTAAGAGCCCAATACAGCCCAGTACTGAGTTTTTAATCATAAATCAGTGAATTATTTGCTGCTTCCTCCCAACACACACACAAAAAAAAAAAAAAAAAAAAAATCCCACATGTTCCCAAGTTTGTTGGTAAGGAGGGAAGGGGATGCCATCAGGAAAACTAACGTAGTATAAGTCTAATGAAAACGCAAAACTAGATCAATTCTGCTTAACGTGGTAAAGGCGAAGGTTTCCCATGAGACATTCCAACCCTCTCCCCACTCTCTCTCTCTCTCTCTCTCTCTCTCTCTCTCTCCTCTGTTCCACTTGCTTCTTTCTCCACTCCCCGCTCCTGAGCACGTCCATCCTTCCCTCTTCTCTCCCCACCATGTGATCTCACTTCTCCCTCCCTTCCTCCCTCCTCCATTGGTTCCTCCTTTAGAGAGAGAGAGAGAGAGAGAGATTCTTTACCCGAGGCTTAACACCTCTGTACTGTCAAAATAGTTCGTCATTTTTCAGCTTTTTCACGCACTTTTTTTTTTTATATCACGTTAGAGTCTTCTGATAGTACTTCTCTCTCACTTTATATTTATGTTTTTGGTGTATCTAAAAGCAGGGTTGGCATTAATACCCCCTTCAAGAAAGATTTTTTTTTTTTCTTTTTACATATCAAAAATTATTTCTATATCATATTGATAAATAAGGTCTATGTATGTACATACACATAAATATAAAAGTGGTCAAGCCTGATCCATTAATTTCATGTACAGTACAAATTAACAAAGGCTTTGTCCAACCAGACCAACCTGTATCAACATGACCTAAACAAGTGTCTGTTCTTTATTAACAGAAAGTGTCAAAATCTTTCAAGATCTAACTTCCCTCGTGACTTTTGGCACTTAGCCAAAAACTTCTCCAATAACTTTGCTTCTTCATCTTTCTCTCCTTTATTTCAACCTGATGGCACTACTGCCATCTCATCTATTTCTAAAGCTGAACTCTTCGCTCAAACCTTTGCTAAGAAGCTTGGATGATTCAGGGCTTGTTCCCCACTCGTCCACCCTCTGACTATTTCCTGCTGCCCATTAAGATCCTTTGCTGTGATGTTTTCCATGCTCTTGCTGGCCTAAATCCTCGGAAGGCTTATGGACCTGGCGAGGTCCCTCCTATTGTTCTCTGAAACTGTGTCTCCATGCTAGTCCTTGCCTAGTCAAACTCTCCCAATTCTATCTATCAACATCTATCTTTCCTTCTTGCTGGAAATTTGCCTACATTCAACCTGTTCCTAAAAAGGGTGACCGTTCTAATCCCTCAAACTATCGTCCTATTGCTTTAATTTCCTGCCTATCTAAAGTTTTTAATCTATCCTCAACAGGAAGACTCTTAAACATCTATCACTTCACAACCTTCTAACTGACCATCAGTATGGGTTCCGTCGAGGCCGCTCTACTAGTGATCTTTTGGCTTTCTTTACTGAGTCTTGGTCACCCTCTTTTAGGGATTTTGGTGAAACTTTTGCTGTTGGCTTAGGCTTTGATTTCCGAACTACCCTGCTATGGCTTCTATCCTCTCTGTAACTACAGTTGCATCCTGCCCGCTGTGTCGGAAGGATGCAGATTTTTCCGCTCCACTTGTTTACATGAGTGGCTGCCCTCTAAAGTGGAAATCTGAAGTGATTTTGAGTGATCACGCCTACTCAGTGGCTAATGAGGGAGGTCTAGGCTCGATTTGTCAACCACAAATAGGAAGCCTTGATAGTTTAGACGACAAGAGCAAGCGACCCTACCCAGGCCTCTTAACAAAGAGTGGTCGGCATGTGCTTGTCCCAGCAGGACAAAGCACCATGCCTACTGAGGATCTTCTCATGGTGGAAGACAGCTTAGCTTCCCTGGAAGACATGGACATTGTTGAGAATCCTCGTCCTGCACTATTTACCCAAGGCAGTCAACAGAATACTGCCACTACCAACCAGCCTTCACTTAGGCACGCCTCTGCTCCTGCCCCAGACTCCAGACAAAGACACCGCCTGCTGTTCCCCCCTGGCCATGGAAAGATCACCATTGAATTGTTCAGCTGGTTTGCAGCCTTGGTTAAACAACACCCGGACCTGCAGCCGCTCTACAAGGAGGGAAGGAACCAGCTGTACATCATGGTGAGCTCTGAATCCTCCTTTTACACCACCCTAGTGAGTGAAGGCTTCATGGGCGTTGTTATGGAGTGGAGTGCCCTGATGAGGAGGGCACTCACACGGTCATCATATATGGTGTATCGACCTACATTAATGTTAACCTTATTGAGGTGCCAGCTGGCTTTCATGGCCTCAAGAGGAGGATGGTGGGGCAGAAGCCAAGGCCTCAACTGTTGGGTGTGGTGACTGGGAAGGTGCCCAGTGAAGTGCATCTCCTGGGCCTTCGACATTGGCGTGTGGAGTGGTACACGCCAGAGCCGGACCTACGTCGCCACTGCAGTCGCTGGGGCCACAAGGAGTGGCGTTGCCAGTCTGCTCCTCGGTGTATGTACTGTGCTGGTTCCCACAAGTCAGTACAGTGCCTGGACAAGATCAAGGAGGGCACCAAAATCCCTCCTTGCTGCTGCAACTGGGGGCGCGATCACAACGCCCACTCCACCCTCTGCATTGTCAGGCCTCGGCCCCACAGGGAGCCTGCCATTGATGAGGTGACTTGGCTCAGACTTGTGTTTTGCCGGGCTCCACCTCCTCAGACCAACACTTGGACGAATAGGCCTTCATTCTTGTCTACTGCCCCTCATCTGCCCCAGCCTTCCTGCTCCACCACTGGCACTTCTGCCACACCTGCCATGTTCCTGCCTCTGTTGCAGCACACTGTTACAGTGCCTTCTGCATCTGCCACAACAGTGCTCCAGCTTGGGGGCACTCAGGAGCTGCCTGCCACAAACTCCACCCAGTACCTCATGGCAGTGGTGGACGCACTAGCTGCTAAAGTGGACAATCTTTCTGAAATGGTTTCTGTCCTCAGTAATCATTTTGCCACTTTTAAGAAGAAGCAGCAACAAACAGTGCCTGTTGGGACGCCCCCCTGTGGCCCCCACCCCGTGTCCAGTCAGTGATACTAACCAGGACCAGGGAGACAGTGACATGTGCCTGCAGAATGTGTGTGACCCACCCCAGGCAGAGAACAATACTGCAGGGCAGCATGCGGGTACCGCTGCACCCTCTCTGAGGAAGGCTGCCCCCACCAAGCCAGTCATGGGAGCCACGCGACAACCCTGGGGCCCCTCGGGGATGGCTCCTGCTTCCCCTGTCTCAGAGGACAAGTCACCTGAGGCAGACCGTGATGGGGATGCCGCCGGTGAATAGACGTTGGTCACCCGCAGGAAGAGGTGCTGCTCCGCCCTCCCTCCAGTCCTGACTGTCAGCCCCGAGCCAGACCAGGGATATGTGATGTGAACCCTGCAGACTCTGGTGGAGCAGATGTCTCGCCTGACAAGGGACATGGACGACCTAAAGACCCGGGTACAACACCATCACAATGAACGGTAAGACTTTCTGGACTTTAACATGGAATGTCAATGGTCTACATACTCGCTTTACTGACTTACACTCTCACGCCCTTCTCCATAAGCCTGACATTATTGCCTTACAGGAGGTAGGGCCACAGGTGCCTAAGCTGCGGGGTTATGCCTCCCACACCTTCAGTTGTGGTGACGGCAGTAGTTGGGGATGGCTACTTACATTAGACATGGGATTCCAGTTACTTTCAGGGAAATGGGGGTCACCGAGGGAATTGAATTTATTACTGTTTGCTTGTACACCTTGGGTGAAGTTATTTACTTTGTAAACACGTACATTCATGCTGGTGCCTTAAATGTTGCAAATTTTCCTGATTATGTCCTTGAGGAGCAGACTGTTATCATGGGTGACCTTAATGCCAGGCATAAGGAATTAGGAAGCCATCTCACCACCAATGCTAATGGTGTGCGCTGGAAGGCTTTCCTTGACACCGCAGATACAGTAGTGCTCTCTGGGGAACATGCACCCACACATGTACAAGGAGGCAGATTTGACTGTGTAGCCCTTATCAATATGCCAACATATACTGCTGAAACCCTTCTTGTTAGGTCTTTGTTGAGTGACCACTTCGCTCTGGAGATGACCTTCCCGGTGCAGTCCACCCTGGCAGTGCCCAGGAAGTGCCTGACGGTGCCACCATCCAGGATGGCGGGCCTCGTTGTCCATGTGGTAGTGTGGTACTCTGCCGTGAAGGGCTCCTTCGCCGATGCAGAGGCACTGTACGATGGACTGCTACACATCATCAAGGGATTCATCGTGACTCCAAAGGCTCTAGCAAGGATCCACACTCCACACCACTGGACTTATGCTACCGACCCTGTGATCCTGAACTGCCAACAGATGCTCAAAACCAGAGATGTTAGCAGCTTAACCCAGCAGACACAGAGTCATGGGATGCTATGGTTACTGTGGCTTGACACCTCACGGATCTGAGGCAGCAGGAAAGAAAGAAGTACAGGGTCTCCTTCCTGGACTGGGTGCGCAGGACCCAGTCCCTCTGGGAGGTGTGGCACCACGTTAACAGTGTCCAGGGCAAGCCCAGGTGGCAGGTGTGTGACCCTGATCCTGCCGGCAGGGCACGAGAGCTCATCCTGCAGTGGAAGGAAGCCTCATCCTTCTCTGGCCTTCCTGTGGAACATCAGGAGGTACTCGACAGGCAAAGACCACAAAGGATGGAGTTGAATCGCCACAGTGTTTTTTCGCCAGATGACACCTGTGTGCCTATCACACATGATGAACTTCTCTCAGGAGTTAAATTGGGCAAGTCAACAGCTCCTGGCAAGGATGGCATCACTTATGACATCCTCAATGCCCTCCTGGAGGTAAAGGTAGATAACCCTGTCTTAGACCTATTTAACATGTCTCTCACTGCAGGCAAGCTTCCCCACTCCTGGAAAACAGCCATTATCATCCCAATCCCCAAAGGTGATAGCACCTTTCGCCCCATTTCTCTCACCAGCTGTCTGTGTAAGATGATGGAATGAGTAATATTGAACAGGCTTATATATAAGGTGGGCCATGTACTCTCTGGCAATGTACATGGCTCCCTAAAAGGTCATTCCACAAGTCATTGTTTTGTTGAGTGCCTTATAAATAAGGATGCTACCTGCAGAGCTTTTGTTGATCTCAAGGGTGCCTTCGACAGGGCCAACAAAGATGTTATTATGGAAGAACTCATTCTCAAAGGTGTCAAAGGTAGATTATTAGGATGGATCAGGTACTATTTGTACAATAGAACAGCACAGGTTTGGTTTCAAGGTACAGTCTTCTCTGAGGAAGTCTTTGAGCTTGGAACACCACAGGGTGGAGTCCTTAGTCCAATGCTTTTCAACGTTTTAATGGACAAAATTGCGCGTTGTTCCCACAGGGTACCCAGGTCCTCATTTATGCTGATGACATACTCTTCCAATGCCCTCACACCCAGGATTCTCCAGTTAGCTCTGTCACAACTAGCAGCATTGTGTGTTCAAATGGGATTTGTAATTAATGAACGTAAAACCAAATTTCAGGCCAAAGGGAAGGTCTCTCGACCGCCCACTGTAAATAATGTTCCCATCCCTAGAGTTCATACACACAAGTACCTGGGTGTACAGCTGAGTTTCAGGAAGTCACTCCGTGCTGTACACTATGTTCGAGACCTCTGTCTACCATGGCTAGCGCCACTTCGTCTGCTAGCAAACATGGGCCTGGGGGCTGGCATTCCAGTCAAAGGATGTTCTATATATCTGTCGTACGGTCCCTCATTGACTATGCAGCCCCTATTTTAATACAGTTTAGTGCCACCCAGCTCCGTTCCCTGGAACTTGTTCAGAATGAAGCCATGAGAATAATTTTGGGATGCCCAAGGACTGCTCGGATTGAGGTCTTCAGAGCTGAACTGCACCTGCTGAGTATTATTGTAAGATACAGGAAATTACTTGTTGTACTGTTGGTTGGATGCTATGCACGGGCTCTGACTCCCTGAAGGGATCACTGACCCCCCTGTATCGTGATCCTCAGACTCCTGCAACTCTATACCTCAGGAAGATCTTTTGAGTTCTTACAAGTGTAGTATAGCCGAGACCTGTATTAACGTTGTTATGGCACCGCTCCAACCCATCTGGAACCCTCACCATGTCAGTGTTGATATTCACTCACTGCATCAACCCAAGAGGGACTGGTCCCCTCATGTGCTGCAAGACATGTTCATGACTAAATTGTCCAAGTATCCCCACATTCAGGCTATTCATGTTTATTGTGATGGTTCAGTCAATGGCAGCAGGTCCATATGTGGCCTGTTCATCTGCAACTACATTTCTGCCAATCACCACACTGACACTGAGGCTTCCAGGCAGCTCCCTGCACACATGTCCTCCACTAGGGCAGAACTGTATGCTGTTTTGGAGGCACTCCATATTGTGGCACCTCTCTCTAAGGATGTATTCTTTGTTGACAGTCAGGCTGCACTGTATGCTCTCCAGTCTACCTCCCCCATGGACTGTGATCTAGTTAATAAATGTCTTGATCTCATCCACGCCCTAGAAGGTGCTGGTGGCACGGTCTACTTCCCCTGGATAGTCTCTCATGTGGGTATCCCGCTTAATGAAGAGGCAGACAGCCTTGCTCAGTGTGCCCTTCAGGATGACACAGTGGACCCTGGCACTGAGTACACTCTGGGCTATGTTAAGAGTAGCATTAAGGACTTTGTACATAGTAGCATTAGTGATCAGTTGGAGCTTTGTTGCCATAGGAGCAGTGGCAGTAGTCTTCACTATGTACGTGTCTCCCAGAGCTGTGCTTATACCTATGGGAGACACACTGCATCACATGATAGGGTGGCAATGAGGCTCAGATTAGGCTGTAAATACTTTTGGGAAGTCGGTGCTTCTAGTGTATGCTGTGTGTTGTGTGCTGCACCAAGGGGACACACTCTATGTCATTATGTCACGGAATGTCCTCTCATTGCTAAATTTAGGCTGCAAGGTCAACATGACTTGTATTCCCTCATTGACCATTTCTTAGACTTAGCCACTCTCAGGGCTATACTCAAGGAATATCCTACATTTGCTCCCAGACTGTAAGATATTTATGCAATAAGGTGTGCAATATCTGTATTTATTTATTTACTTATATTCTTGTAATGTATACTATATTTTTATATTTTTGATACTCTACCCTTAAGTCTTTGTCCAGGGGGTGGGTGGCAAGGTCCATCCTCCTCCCTTGTTGTATTTTATTATTAATGCAACAATAAATGTATCAATCAAAAAAAATGCCCACTGAAATGCCAGTCCCTTAAAAGGGTCAAAGCAGTGGTCAAAAATTGGTGGATAAATGTCTTGAAACCTCCCTTTTGAAGGAATTCAAGTCATAGGAAGGTGGAAATACAGAAGCAGGCAAGGAGTTCCAGAGTTTACCAGAGAAAGGGATGAATGATTGAGAATACTGGTTAACTCTTGCGTTAGAGAGGTGGACAGAATAGGGGTGAGAGAAAGAAGAAAGTCTTGTGCAGCGAGGCTGCGGAAGGAGGGGAGGCATGCAGTTAGCAAGATCAGAAGAGCAGTTAGCATGAAAATAGCGGTAGAAGACAGCTAGATATGCAACATTGCGGCGGTGAGAGAGGGGCTGAAGACAGTCAGTTAGTGGAGAGGAGTTGATGAGACGAAAAGCTTTTGATTCCACCCTGTCTAGAAGAGCAGTATGAGTGGAACCCCCCCAGACATGTGAAGCATACTCCATACATGGACGGATAAGGCCCTTGTACAGAGTTAGCAGCTGGGGGGGTGAGAAAAACTGGCGGAGACGTCTCAGAACACCTAACTTCATAGAAGCTGTTTTAGCTAGAGATGAGATGTGAAGTTTCCAGTTCAGATTATAAGTAAAGGACAGACCGAGGATGTTCAGTGTAGAAGAGGGGGACAGTTGAGTGTCATTGAAGAAGAGGGGATAGTTGTCTGGAAGATTGTGTCGAGTTGATAGATGGAGGAATTGAGTTTTTGAGGCATTGAACAATACCAAGTTTGCCCTGCCCCAATCAGAAATTTTAGAAAGATCAGAAGTCAGGCGTTCTGTGGCTTCCCTGCGTGATATGTTTACCTCCTGAAGGGTTGGACGTCTATGAAAAGACGTGGAAAAGTGCAGGGTGGTATCATCAGCATAGGAGTGGATAGGACAAGAAGTTTGATTTAGAAGATCATTAATGAATAATAAGAAGAGAGTGGGTGACAGGACAGAACCCTGAGGAACACCACTGTTAATAGATTTAGGAGAAGAACAGTGACCGTCTACCACAGCAGCAATAGAACGGTCAGAAAGGAAACTTGAGATGAAGTTACAGAGAGAAGGATAGAAACCGTAGGAGGGTAGTTTGGAAATCAAAGCTTTGTGCCAGACTATATCAAAAGCTTTTGATATGTCCAAGGCAACAGCAAAAGTTTCACCAAAGTCTCTAAAAGAGGATGACCAAGACTCAGTAAGGAAAGCCAGAAGATCACCAGTAGAGCGGCCTTGACGGAACCCATACTGGCGATCAGATAGAAGGTTGTGAAGTGATAGATGTTTAAGAATCTTCCTGTTGAGGATAGACTCAAAAACTTTAGATAAGCAGGAAATTAAAGCAATAGGACGGTAGTTTGAGGGATTAGAGCGGTCACCCTTTTTAGGAACAGGTTGAATGTAGGCAAACTTCCAGCAAGAAGGAAAGGTAGATGTTGACAGACAGAGCTGAAAGAGTTTGACTAGGCAAGGTGCAAGCACGGAGGCACAGTTTCGGAGAACAATAGGAGGGACCCCATCAGGTCCATAAGCCTTCCGAGGGTTTAGGCCAGCGAGGGCATGGAAAACATCATTACGAAGAATTTTAATACGTGGCATGAAGTAGTCAGAGGGTGGAGGAGAGGGAGGAACAAGCCCAGAATCGTCCAAGGTAGAGTTTTTAGCAAAGGTTTGAGCAAAGAGTTCAGCTTTAGAAATAGATGTGATAGCAGTGGTGCCATCTGGTTGAAGTAGAGGAGGGAAAGAAGAAGAAGCAAAGTTATTGGAGATATTTTTGGCTAGATGCCAGAAATCACGAGGGGAGTTAGATCTTGAAAGGTTTTGACATTTTCTGTTAATGAAGGAGTTTTTGGCTAGTTGGAGAACAGACTTGGCATGGTTCCGGGCAGAAATATAAAGTGCATGAGATTCTGGTGAAGGAAGGCTTAAGTACCTTTTGTGGGCCACCTCTCTATCATGTATAGCACGAGAACAAGCTGTGTTAAACCAAGGTTTAGAAGGTTTAGGACGAGAAAAAGAGTGAGGAATGTATGCCTCCATGCCAGACACTATCACCTCTGTTATGCGCTCAGCACACAAAGACGGGTCTCTGACACAAAAGCAGTAGTCATTCCAAGGAAAATCAGCAAAATACCTCCTCAGGTCCCCCCAACTAGCAGAGGCAAAACGCCAGAGGCACCTTCGCTTAGGGGGATCCTGAGGAGGGATTGGAGTGATAGGACAAGATAAAGATATGAGATTGTGATCGGAGGAGCCCAACGGAGAAGAAAGGGTGACAGCATAAGCAGAAGGATTAGAGGTCAGGAAGAGGTCAAGAATGTTGGGCGTATCTCCAAGACGGTCAGGAATACGAGTAGGGTGTTGCACCAATTGCTCTAGGTCATGGAGGATAGCAAAGTTGTAGGCTAGTTCACCAGGATGGTCAGTGAAGGGAGAGGAAAGCCAAAGCTGGTGGTGAACATTGAAGTCTCCAAGAATGGAGATCTCTGCAAAAGGGAAGAGGGTCAGAATGTGCTCCACTTTGGAAGTTAAGTAGTCAAAGAATTTCTTATAGTCAGAGGAGTTAGGAGAGAGGTATACAGCACAGATAAATTTAGTATGAGAATGACTCTGTAGTCGTAGCCAGATGGTGGAAAACTCGGAAGATTCAAGAGCGTGGGCACGAGAGCAGGTTAAGTCATTGCGCACGTAAACGCAGCATCCAGCTTTGGATCGAAAATGAGGATAGAGAAAGTAGGAGGGAACAGAAAAGGGGCTACTGTCAGTTGCCTCAGACACCTGAGTTTCAGTGAGGAAAAGAAGATGAGGTTTAGAAGAGGAGAGGTGGTGTTCTACAGATTGAAAATTAATCAATCAATCTCTGTAACTACATATCATATTTCCTTTCTGACCATTCTATTGCTGCTGTGGTCAACGGTCAATTGTTCTTGTAAATCTATTAACAGTGATGTTCCTTAGGGTTCTGTCCTGTCACCCACTCTCTTCCTATGATTCATTAATGATCTTCTAAACCCAACTTCTTGTCCAATCCACTTCTATGCTGATGATATTACCCTGCACTTTTCCAAGTCTTTTTGTAGACATCCAACCCTTCAGGAGGTAAAGAGTTCTCGCAGGGAAGCCACAGAACGCCTGATTTTGGATCTCTAAAATTTTTGAATGGGGCAGAGCAAACCTATTATTTGTTCAATGACTCAAAACCTCAATTCCTCTTGACACAATCTTCCAGACAACTATCCCTTTCTTCACTGACACTGAACTATTCTACCTGTTCTACACTGAACATCCTTGGCCTGTCCTTTACTTATAATCTAAACTGGAAGCTTCACATCTCATCTCTAGCTAAAACAGCTTCTGTGAAGTTAGGTGTTCTGCATCGTCTCCACCAGTTTTTCTCACCGCCCCAGCTGCTAACTCTGCACAAAGGCCTTATCCGTCTATGTGTGGAATATGCTTCACATGTATAGGGGAGGGGGTGCCACTCATAATGCTCTTTTAGACAGGGTGGAATCAAAAACTTTTCGTCTTATCAACTCCTCTCCTCTAACTGACTGTCTTCTGCCTCTCTCTCATCGCCACAATGTTGCATCTCTTCCTATCTTCTACCATGATTTTCATGCTAACTGCTCTTCCGATCTTGCTAACTGCATGCCTCACCTTCTCCCGCGGCCTTGCTGCACAAGTCTTCTTTCTCTCATCCCTGTTCTGCCCACCTCTCTAATGCAAGAGTTAACCAATGTTCTCAATCATTCATCCCTTTCTCTAGTAAACTCTAAAACTTCCTGCCTGCTTCTGTCTTTTTTTATATTTTATCTTTGTTGCTTATGGGCAATGCTCCTCCTACATGAAAAAAAAAAAGTTCAAACATTTTGTTTCACTCCAGATTACTTTATAATTGCTTATTTAAAATGATTTACATGTAGATACGAGGAATAAACAAAAAATAAATAAATCCCAAAGAAACAATAAAACTTGAAAAAAAAAATCCCAGTGGATTAGGCTTTTTTTTTTTTAATCCGGGTTTTTCCAACTCTGATCTAAAGGTATATGCTTAAGAATGGAACAGAATAGACTAGTAATAAGGCCAGGAATGGACTCTAAATAATTACCAGTAAAACTTGATACAGCTAATATAAAATGTTTCAATTAACAGGTGCCCTTCCAAAACAGAGAGAGAGAGAGAGAGAGAGAGAGAGAGAGAGAGAGAGAGAGAGACAGAGACCGTGAACGAGCCGATTTCGGAGCGTCGTCAACAAAGCACTGAGACCTTTGTGAAGGCTAGTGCCTACTGAAATTGTTACGGCTATCAGTTACGGGATGTAGTACTTATACTTGTATAATCTCCATAACCAGAAAATTTGACTGACAGGCAACAGTCGTTGCAGAATTCAATCTAAATTTCTAACATAGATTTCTTTGAAAATACTCTGTACAAAATTTTAATTCAAAAGGTTACCGGTGCATGATTATGTCTATACATATCAAAAATATATTCTGTTAAAATACTGAGTAACTCATGCTCAAACCTTCCTTCTTCACTGAAACTTTCTTCCTTTTTCACTGAAACCTTCTCCCTTCTTGACTCAAACTTTCTTCCTTCTTTACTCAAACCTTCTTCTTTCTTCACTCAAACCTTTTTCCTTTGTCACTCAGACCTTCCTCCTTCTTCACCCAAACCTTTTTCCTTCTTCATTCAAACCTTCTTCCTTCTTCACTCAAACCTTTCTTCATCACTAAAACCTTTTTCCTTCTTCACTCAAACCTTCCTTCTTTGCTCAAATCTTTTTCCTTCATCATTCAAACATTCTTCACTCAGACCTACTTCTTTATTCATTTAAACCTTCTTCCTTCTTCACTCAAGCCTTCTTCCTTTCTTTTCACTCAAACCACCTTCCTCCTTCAATCAAATAATCTTCCTTCTTCACTCAAACCTTCTTCCTTCTTCGCTCAAATCTTCTTCCTCCTTCACTCAAACTAACTTCCTCCTTCAATCAAATAACCTTCCTTCTTCACTTATACACACGATCAAATAGACATGATTATACCTCTGAAGTGATGGTGGAGGCGAAGCTGCTGTTGTCAAAATCCCACTCGGTGCAAGGCCGCTGCTCCTCCCCATGCAATCCATTCACTATGAAGGAACACTCATCTCTGAAATGGGACACACACACACACACACACACACACACATAGCTTGTTAATTCCATCAGTATCGCTATTTGTGTAAAAAGAGACCGTGGATGAAGACAAAAGACATAATAAGACTCAGAAATTAAGTAAAATTGACCTCCCCACAAGAGTATAGCTGTATTTCACGTACCCGGGAATGCGGTGGAAGGTTTCTGGAGGGACGGACATGTTGTGGAGTGGGCTGGCGAGGGTCGGCAGCCTGCAAGTGTAGTTCAGCATAGGTGCCATGAACGCCCCAGATAGGGCTTGCATCGAGCCGAGGGCTTGTCCTGCAGGGCAATCGCCGACATGTAATTTGTGTGTGTGTGTGTGTGTGCGCATTTCCTTCCTATACACTAACATGAAACAATTCAATTCGGTTTATTGACCACAACTACATAACGATAATTACATTAGTTTAAGATACGATGGAAATAAACGTAACTGTAGTCCAAACAATATTCTTTACGGTTAACTAGTTATAATTTTAATTGAAAAGCAAACATTAAAAAATTTGTCAAGGAGCTAAAAACGCTATCGTTAGTTAGCAAACACGTTGACACCATTCACTTTGTCATCATCCCAGGTCTTTTCTTAACTCATGAGCCACAAGATGAAGAGAGAGAGGGTTACGAGAGGAACACAAGCTGTACACTCACCAAGCATGCCAGCGCTGATGTGTAGCAAGGACCACCTGCCCATCCCAAGGTGGTCCAGCAGCAGCTCCATCACACCGTCCAGCCCCTTGCTCTCTCCCACTGCAGACCGAGAAAATATGAACACAACTGGGCGTTATTGCGATAACATTATCGGGTTATCGGTTATCCGATAATTATTTTTTTCCCGCGTTATCGATTCATCGGTATTGCCGATAATTTTTGGTTCCAAACCAGCGATAATCGATCATTTTAGCTTTTGGAATACGAGCTTTCAAAATCAAATGTAGTTATTTTACTTAAAACAGTACTTTTCATTAGTGAAGAGACAGATAATCATTGAATTTGAATTTTTTAAATTTTTTTCTAAGTTTTCTAAGATAAAGATAAAAATAAATATTTAGATTTATCGATTTTTTCTATTTGAAATAACAATATCGTTATCGCTAATATTGGAATTTTTTTATTTATCGACTTGTCGGTTATCGGTTATTGGAGGATAAATTAATCGCCAGTTATCGCTGATAAGAGTATCGTTATCGATTTATCGGTTATCGTGATATATTTTTTTTCGTTCCTGAGCCCAGCTATGGATATTATGAGTGCACGAGAGAGAGAGAGAGAGAGAGAGAGAGAGAGAGAGAGAGAGAGAGAGAGAGAGAGAGAGAGAGAGAGAATGGCCTACGGTAAAAGAGTTAAACTGAAGTGGAATGTGTTTACCTGAATGTGGCAAGTAACACAAGTTGACTGTGCAGAGCAGAGTATGTGCAAAGGTAGCTAAAACAACAAAATTAGCAATTGCTGAGAGTGGCGCGAGAAGCGAACATGTGGTGCCGAGTCAGGGAGGTGTGCATAAGTCACTCCCACATGATGCCTCTATGAAGTTTGCATATGTTAGCACACCAACTCGTCTCCTGAGATGCACGTAACGGAAAATTTCCCTTAAGGAACCGTACAATCAGTTACCATTTATTACACAGGGAAAGATTTTCGGAAAGTTAGATTCAGTATGTATTACAGTTGCATCATTTTATAATAACCACTTGCACGCACACACACGCCTCTCTCTCTCAACATTCTTGGCCCACGGACTGGAAGACATCTTAAGTCACCCCCATCCTCAAAACTTCCAGTCCACAGTCACTCGGTGACCTCAGGCCAGTCTCTATCACCCCCATCCTTAGCCTTATTTGTGAAGATTTTGTGTATGACTGCGCCCACACCAAAATTTGTAATACAGTGGATATCAAACAGTTTGGAAATATTAAAGCCACCTCCACCTCCCATTACCTAACTAGCTTCCTTGAATTCATCCACAGCCACTTGGACAAGCGAAACACCTCTCTAGCTGTTGCTTTTGTGGACCTCAAAAAAAACCTTTGATCTTGTTGATCACACTGTTGTCATCAGCAAGGCAATAAGTCTGGGTCTGCCTCCCAACCTGGTAGCGTGGCTAGCCGACTTCCTCACAGGAAGGCGTCAGGCCGTTCGCTATCAGGACTCTGTCTCTAATTTCCAACAGCTGACATGTAGGTCCCCCAGGGGACCACTATGCTTCTTCCTCCTGATTAACGACGCCCTCAGTGACACCCCCCATCGCTGGAAGTATGTGGACGACTGCACCGTGGGCGTCCCAGTCTCCAACAAAAACCCAGACTACTTGCCACTGCAAGCAATCTTGGAGCGACTGCAGACGTGGACGGAGGAGAGCAGGATGACAATCAACCACAGTAAAACTGTGGTGATGCATTTCTGTACCTCCTCTGTATCAGTGCCCCCTCTCCAGCTCACAGTGGGCCCTTATCCCATCCAGGTGGTCCGATGTGCCAACCTTCTCGGAGTCACAGGTGGACAACCAGCTGACCTGGAAGCAGCATGTCGCCAGCACCGTAAGATCCGCTACCTACAGGCTGAACATGCTGCACAGACTCAGGTCGATGGGGACGCCGACAGACGAGTTAAGGCGGGTGTACCTCACCTTCATCCTCCCCAAACTCATGTATGCCTCCCCAGCGTGGTCCTCCTCCCTCACACACACTCAACAGCTCCAGCTGGGGAGCGTGCAGAAAAGGGCGTGCGGGGTCATCCTTGACCCTGCGTACACCACTTATGATGAAGCCTTGACCACTCTGAGTCTGTCCAGACTATCCACCAGGCACCGAGAGGCTCTGGAGAAGTTTGGAAGGGACTTCTGCATCATCCACGTCTCAGACCCGCCTCGCCCGGTCCGTACCACCTGACACCACAAGATAACGCCCCTAAAGGCGTCGCGCAGGGCCGGTATAGACTCAGCGCGATTCCCACCATGGTGCGAGCCATCAATCAATAGTATTTCGCTTCTAGATTAGACTTAGCTTTAGGATTAATGTTAAGTATTTCCCCACTCTACTCTGTATATTTTCAGTTTGTAAACTGCCTGAATAATAAAACGTTTATTATTATTATTATTAGTATTACTATTATTATTATTATTATTACTACACACACACACACACACACACACACACACACATAATTTTTGTTTTGTTTTTCTTATTAGCTTTGTTTTCACCTGGCGGCTTCGAGTTCAGCACGTTTTCTCCAAGAACAATACCGTGGTGATGAATAAATTTAATAACTGTTTGGCTGACTGGCTTCCACTGCATTCAGGAAACAATAATATCTCGTCATGGACGATTTTGAGGCAAGACTGAATTAATGCATACGGCACCGCGGTGACCATTTAAAAGGTGTTGTTTTAAAGAAATGAACTTTAGGTATTAAACTGACAAATATAGACTTTACATTATCGCTTTTTTTTTTTTTTTTTTTTATGAAAGAGGGTCACTGGCCAAGGGCAACAAAATTATTTATAAAAAGAAGACTCACTCAAATACCAGTTCCCAAAGTGACACCAGATAGAATGATTAAATAACAGAGGATAAGTGTCTTGAAACTTCTCTCTTGAAAGAGTCCACTTCACAGGAAGGAGGAAATATAGAAGCAGGGAAGGAGTTCCAGAGTTTACCAGGGAAAGGGATGAATGATTGAGAATACTGGTTAACTCTTGCATTAGGGAGGTGGACAGAATAGGGGTGAGAGAGAGAAGAAAGTCTTGTGCACCGAGGTCGCGGGAGGAGGGGAGGTGTTCAGTTAACAAGATCAGAAGAGCAGTTAGCGTGATAATAGTGGTAGAAAATAGCAGAAGATGCAACACTGCACCATGAGAAAGGCTAAAGACAGTCTGTTAGAGAAGAGGAGTTGATAATACGAAAACTTTTAGATTTCACCGTGTCTAAAAGACCGGTATGAGTGGAATATCCCCATACATATGAAGCATGTTCCATACATGGACAGATAAGTCCCCTGTGCAGAGTTAGCAGCTGGGGAGTGAAAAAAAAAAAAAATGGCAGGAATGACTCAGAACGCCTAACTTCATAGGAGCTGTTTCAGCTAGACATGAGATGTGAAATTTCCATTTTAGATTATAAGTAAATGGCAGACCAAGTCATAGGAAGGTGGAAATACAGAAGCAGGCAGGGAGTTCCAGGGTTTACCAGAGAAAGGGATGAATGATTGAGAATACTGGTTAACTCTTGCGTTAGAGAGGTGGACAGAATAGGGGTGAGAGAAAGAAGAAAGTCTTGTGCAGCGAGGCCGCGGAAGGAGGGAAGGCATGCAGTTAGCAAGATCAGAAGAGCAGTTAGCATGAAAATAGCGGTAGAAGACAGCTAGATATGCAACATTGCGGCGGTGAGAGAGAGGCTGAAGACAGTCAGTTAGAGGAGAGGAGTTGATGAGACGAAAAGCTTTTGATTCCACCCTGTCTAGAAGAGCAGTATGAGTGGAACCCCCCCAGACATGTGAAGCATACTCCATACATGGACGGATAAGGCCCTTGTACAGAGTTAGCAGCTGGGCGGGTAAGAAAAACTGGCGGAGACGTCTCAGAACACCTAACTTCATAGATGCTGCTTTAGCTAGAGATGAGATGTGAAGCTTCCAGTTCAGATTATAAGTAAAGGACAGACCGAGGATGTTCAGTGTAGAAGAGGGGGACAGTTGAGTGTCATTGAAGAAGAGGGGATAGTTGTCTGGAAGGTTGTGTCGAGTTGATAGATGGAGGAATTGAGTTTTTGAGGCATTGAACAATACCAAGTTTGCTCTGCTCCAATCAGAAATTTTAGAAAGATCAGAAGTCAGGCGTTCTGTGGCTTCCCTGCGTGATATGTTTACCTCCTGAAGGGTTGGACGTCTATGAAAAGACGTGGAAAAGTGCAGGGTGGTATCATCAGCGTAGGAGTGGATAGGACAAGAAGTTTGGTTTAGAAGATCATTAATGAATAATAAGAAGAGAGTGGGTGACAGGACAGAACCCTGAGGAACACCACTGTTAATAGATTTAGAAGAACAGTGACCGTCTACCACAGCAGCAATAGAACGGTCAGAAAGGAAACTTGAGATGAAGTTACAGAGAGAAGGATAGAAACCGTAGGAGGGTAGTTTGGAAATCAAAGCTTTGTGCCAGACTCTATCAAAAGGTTTTGATATGTCCAAGGCAACAGCAAAAGTTTCACCAAAATCTAAAAGAGGATGACCAAGATTCAGTAAGGAAAGCCAGAAGATCACCAGTAAAGCGGTCTTGACGGAACCCATACTGGCGATCAGATAGAAGGTTGTGAAGTGATAGATGTTTAAGAATCTTCCTGTTGAGGATAGATTCAAAAACTTTAGATAGGCAGAAAATTAAAGCAATAGGACGGTAGTTTGAGGGATTAGAACGGTCACCCTTTTTAGGAACAGGTTGAATGTAGGCAAACTTCCAGCAAGAAGGAAAGGTAGATGTTGACAGACAGAGCTGAAAGAGTTTGACTAGGCAAGGTGCAAGCACGGAGGCACAGTTTCGGAGAACAATAGGAGGGACCCCATCAGGTCCATAAGCCTTCTGAGGGTTTAGGCCAGCGTGGGCATGTAAAACATCATTGCGAGGAATTTTAATACATGGCATGAAGTAGTCAGAGGGTGTTTATCAAACATGCATGCATTGTTTATTCCTGTTCCTGTGTCAAGTTGTTTCAACATGTAGTTTATTGAGATTCACCACCATTGAAGCCATTCTTAATTGATATACTGATTTTATTAAGCAAAAACGTAAGCGACACTCGTGCACGTACTTCCTAATCTGACCACCTAATAACAGGGGAGAATGATAAAACGGTAGAAAAATATCTTCTGTATGTAGGCATTCTGTAGTGCAAAATTACCTATGGCCCAAAATTCCCTGTGCAAGACTGTGGCTATCGGCAATGTAATTTTATCAGCCATCAGCACAGGGAGGCCCCATTACCCGCCCCTGTACATGGCGGCCTGTAGACCTCCTGCTCATGTATGCTTCTCCCATATTCCTTCGTCTTTTAGCTAAGTTTTTCTTCCACTCTGCAAGATTACGCACACTTTTCCTTCCCCTTCCTACCCCACGAGTTAAGATACATACTTCGGGATTTGATAGTTCAAGTAATTCAAAGTTGAAAATACTTTAAACATATGCTGTTCTGCCTTATTTTGCGAGAAATTAACGTGTAAGTTGTGTGTTGCGGAAACCGCTCACCTGGGTGGGAGTCCGGGGAGGGCCTGCACGCAGAAGTCCCCGCACACTGCCACTGCGCATGTGCGAGCAGTCTCGCCACGTGATTGGCCGCCACCTTCTTATCAACTAAACCTAACCCTAACCTAATTAATCTAACCTAACCTAATCTTAACCTTAACCTAACTACCCTGTAACCTCACTACCGAATTACCTTGTACCAAATTACCAGATATGGTCTCATTTATTTCGGCTAGAGTAGGTATGGTTAGGTTTAGGTTAGTCAGGTTAGGTTTGGTTAGTTAGGTTAGATTTCGTTAGGTTAGGTAAGGTTAGGTTAGGTTACGTTAAGTTAGCTGATGAGAAGGCAAGACTGCTCGCACATGCGCAAAATATGCGGGGACTTTCTTGGGTGCAGGCCTTCCCGGGCGTCCGCCTCCTTCCTTCCCTCCCCGGCTCACTATGTACTCGAGTGGCGCCGCGCGGAATTAAATGATAATTTTTGTGTACAATCTTCACAGTAAAAGCCTTACAGGAAACAGTTAGCAAATGACAGATTGAATTTTTCTGTGTGTCAGTAACGAAAATGTACGGATAACATAGCAATAGTGGTTGTTAATTGCTATTCTTTAAACATACGTGACAACTCATTGCAACTGTCTATCATCCCCTCAACACGCACTTGACGTTTTGACACCTAATAGTGACAGGCCTTGTCATTCAGCTGACTGACAAAGCGCATCTTTTTGCTACGGTGGAGATGCCTTTCACATTCAGTAACATTGAGTATTCGGGCATGATATTCATTCTCTGATGGGAATACCCAGGCTGAAGCAGCAGAATACAGACACAGGTACCCAGACAGGAGACATCAGATATGAAAGTGCTCTACTGAGTAATGGTGGGCAGGAACCGATAACTTAAGTATTCAAGGAACATCCGAATCCCAACTGCAATACAAATAACATCCACATGCAGGATGCGCCTTATACCAAATATTTGATAATAATAATTATAATAGGATGAGGAAAAAATAATATTTAGTACAAGAAAGATAAAGAATCTAATTACACCAAAGCATGTCTTTTTATTGCTGGAAGAAAGTTTGGGCGTTGGCGGCTGAGGTTTTTTTTTTTTTTTTATGTAGGAGGGGCACCAAGAGCAAAAAAAAAAAAAAAGGGGGGGGTATCGATACCCGAAGAGAGTGGAAAGCGTTAATCAAAAATACAGGATAAGTGTCTTGAAATCTCCTCTTGAAAGAGTTCAAGTCACAGGAAGGAGGAAACACAGAAGCAGGCAGGTAGTTCCAGAGTTTACCAGAGAAAGGGATGAATGACTGAGAATACTGGTTAATTCTTGCATTAGAGAGGTGGACAGAATATTGGCGAAAGAAGGAAGTAAGTCACGTGCAACGAGGCCGCAGAAGGGGAAGCATGTAGTTAGCAAGATCAGAGTAATTAGCATGAAAATAGCGGCAGAAGATAGCAAGAAATGTAACATTGCGGCGATGAGAAAGGCTGAAGACAGTCAGTTAGAGGAGAGGAGTTGAAAAGACGAAAAGCTTTTGATTCCACCCTGTCTAGAAGAGCGGTATGAGTGGAACCCCTTCATACATGTGAAGCATACTCCATACATGGACGGATAAGGCCACTGTACAGAGTTAGCAGCTGGGGGGGGGGGGATGAGAAAAAATGGCGAAGACGACTCAGACTCAGACTCAGAGTAGGAAAATTCCTCTTGAGCTGCGTTGCCATGTCTCTACAGGACCAACTATCGGGTTAACACATGAAAATATCATTATAAATTATAGCTCCATTGTTTAACACCTTGGTGGAAAGGACAGGCGACCCTCCTGCCTCATCTCTCTCTCTCTCTCTCTCTCTCTCTCTGAATTGCGTGATTTTGTGTGAATCAGACCTTTTTTTTATAATTTACTTGTCTGTGTTTCGACTTCTTTTCCACACCGCCTTAGAGGTAAACGTAAGGAGCTTCTCTCTCTCTCTCTCTCTCTCTCTCTCTCTCTCTCTCTCTCTCTCTCTCTCTCTTTCCAGTAATAACGAAGAACACACTAAATTCGTTGAATTAAATTCGTTGAATTAAGAATAGCAAAGATGTTAGTCAAACATAGCAGAAGATCCACCGAGTTACATGTTGCGAACCGGAGTAAAACGAACCCGGAGGAATTTTAGAGGTTTATCAGGCAAAAGAAAGTGATTACTTCAACTATTGGACCCGTAATTGACGTAAATGGAGATTACACTAATGACAAGGGGCAAATTAGTAACATTCTAAACACTTTCCTTGCCTCAGTATTTACAGAAGACTTCAGCAACATTCCTACAGCGCCAACAGTCCAACTTAATAACAACGACGTCCTAAGTAGCATTAATATAACAGAAAGTGACGTGTCAAAATGCTTCAATAAACTTAAAGTTAGCAAGTCACCTGGGCCTGACACGATCTCACCCCTCATCTTAAAAGAAGCGAAATCCAAATTAATTAAACCATTAACCCTATTGTTCAACAAATCCTTGCAGTCCGGTACAATGCCTGATGAATGGAAGCTCGCTAACGTAACTCCGATTTTCAAAAAAGGCAGTAAATATTTACCATGTAATTACCAGCCAGTTAGCTTAACCTCAGTCGTACGCAAAATGTTTGAAACACTAATAAGAGATAAACTCGTTAATCACTAACGTAGATGAAAACAACTTCCTTAAAAATACTCAACACAGCTCCCGTAACAAACGCTCTTATTTGACAAACCTCTTAGATTTCTTCTATAATATTCTGAACCAGTATAACGAGAGTAAAGCGGTAGATATAATATATCTTGATTTTCAAAAGGCCTTCGACAAAGTCCCCCACAAACACTTACTGATTAAACTAAAATCACATGGTATCCAAGGTGACGTGTTGCGATGGGCTGATAACTAGCTAAACAACCATAAACAAAGAGTAGTAATAAATGGAAAAGCATCCAAGTGGACTAACATAACCAGAGGGGTACCACAGGACCTGTTCTCTTCCTTGTTTATATTAACGACATGGATGAGAGTGTTACCAGTATAATATCGAAGTTTGCTGATGACAGCAAAATTGCGAATTCCGTAGTTTCTAACGGACAAGTAATAGAAAATAAGAAAAATCTAGACAAATTGACAGAGTGGGAGCAAACCTGCCAGATGAGTTTTGATGCAAAGTGCTTAACATAGGATATAGAAACAAGAAAGCAAAATATATTTTAAATGGTACCCAACTTAAAAGTGTTGACAACAAAACTGATTTAGGAGTGACAATATCGAGTAGCTTAAAACCTGGCCAACAATGTTCAGAAATCATAAAGAAAGCAAATAAAATAATTGGCTTAATCGGCAGATCTTTTGAATATAAATCTAAGGATACAATCCTCACTTTGTATAACTCTTTAGTCCGTCCCCTTTTGGAATAATGCGTTCAAACATAGTGACCCTACTACCAGAAGGACATTGATAAATTAGAAAGAGTTCAGCGTAGAGTAACAAAAATGATACCAAGCCAAACAAAAACAAACAAAAACAAATCAAACGAAGAGCGTCTTAAAGAATTAAATCTTTTCCCATTAACACAAAGAAGACTAAAAGGTGACTTAATACAGGTATTTAGAATCATCAAAGGCATCGATAACATGCACTGCAGTAAATATTTCAAGATAGACTCTTCAAATTACACGCGAAGAAACGGTTCCAAATTATTGGGAAATCCTTCAACTCTCATGAATAAAAAAAAAAAAAAAAAAATCCATCGAGTAGTAAATCTATGGAATAAGCTACCTTGAGACATGATAGACTGCAACACCGTAGAGACTTTTAAACTTGATAAATATCTTGCCTGCAATTCGCGGCTAACAGCGTTTGTTTGTTAATGATTAACTTCCTTGCCCTCAGGAGATGGTAGCATCTCGTTTCATCTATTTTCTTTCTTTCCTATAAAATTTCCTTTTTTTTTCTCTTCTCTAACTCCGTAAGGTATTTTTTTTTCCGACCTGTTTTTCTTGTACAGCTTATGCCGGAGGGAGTGGAAGGTGGGGAGAGAGCCTTCTGCTTTCCTGTCCTTTTCTTCTGCTATCACCTTAGTAGTCCTAGGTCAGGTTACCTCGTGAGGACCGCAAGGTCTGTTGTGGCCTTTTTTTTTCTATGTACCTCTATGTAACTCTTCTTTATAAAGGTTTGCTTTGCTTCCATTGTGGGTGGCGGCCTCCGCTCTCTCTCTGACCTGAGCCACCTGACCCTACCGATAAGCATCCCGGGTACTCTCGACCTACATGACAACGCCGCAAAACTATGTGATATTTAAGTAAAACCAGAACCATTCGTAGCAGTGCATGGTTTGATGACCTAAATAGTGCATACTTATACTTGAATAAGAAAAAAAAAAAAAAAAAACTCAAAAACAACTTACATATTAAAAGAAGAATTGTGATGTGCCAACACCTAGATGCTCTTCCAACAGTAAAAATACGAACACTTACATGTTAAAGTGCGGCGCAGGCAAGCCTTCCTACAGGGTTACTGTGTCAGCTGTGACCAAATGTTGCGTAGTGGCTCACGATGAAGGGCACGCACCAAGTGACCGAGTGGCTGTGCATGAACATACAGATGGGGCAATCAGCATGAGTTTACTTCAGTTGCCAAATTCTCCACACATGAAGAGAAATATGAACTGTACCCGATACTTCTCAAAGAAAGACGTAATCGCCTGATTCACTCACCTTGTACAAGGTGAGTGAAGGGGAATTAGGCTGCCCGCACACAGGACTCTTTGGTCGGTGGTCGACAGAAAAATGGTGACCACGAAAAATGATCGGCACTAGGTAGTTACACCCCCATTCCTTGGGGGCCATACACGCCGCACTCAAGCCACTCGGTGGCGGCTAGTGTTGTCATGCTCATTGCTGTCACCATGACGGTGCGAAGGTAGTGGTTAGCTGTGCTTAATGGAAAATGAAACGCAAAAAGTGGCCAAGAAAGTACTGGGTAGGATACACCCAATGTCAGCCACAGACTGCTGGCTACACCCCACTGCTAGTCACAGACTGCTGGCTACATCCTATTGTTACTGCTGACTATTGGCTAAACCCCATGTTAGCCACAAACTGCTGTCTACATCCCATTGCTGACTACAGATTGTTGGCTACAGTTAGTGTTAGCCACAGACTGCTGGCTACACCCTATTGTTAGCTTACACAATGCTGTCTCCATCCCATTTTAGCCACAGACTGTTGGCTACACCTCATTGTTACCATGGATTACTGGCTACACCCTATGTTAGCCACAGACTGCTGGATACACACCATTGTTAGCCACAAACTGCTGGCTACACCACATTGTTTGGCAAGATGGCAGTGAAGAGAATCAACGAATATATGTATCTGAGAGTGAACGACAGACAGTGAGGTGGGTATTGAGAGTGGCTTATGTGCAGGCTGCCACTAGAAATAATGTCATCATACTTGTGTGGCGGGGAAATAGTTCCTACGGCTGCTGCATGCTCGCCACTTTTTTTTTATGTCCATACAAATGTGTTCTATTCTGGTAATCTAATTTATTCTATTATTATTGTTATTAATACCATTATTACATTTTTATATATATATATATATATATATATATATATATATATATATATATATATATATATATATATATATATATATATATATATATATATATATATATATATATATATATATATATATATATATATATATATATATATATATATATATATATATATATATATATATATATATATATATGTAAGAAGTTGAAGTGGGCGCGCCTGCGAGAGGCTCACAGACTAGTCAGCGAGTCCCGCCAAAACGAGTCTTAAGGCCCTGAAGGTTTGTTGTTGTGGCGATTTTGGCGGGAGAGGCGAGCGAGAGAGACAGGGTGCAGAGTAGTGGTAGATTTGCCATTTGATTTGCAGGAGTTTGGTCTTGGCAGTGTGCTGTGGGACGTCAGTGAGGTGGCACCGTAGCAGATACTGTGAACTAAGGAGGCTGCAGTGAGGAACTTGCTGTCCCTGGCTGCTATGGTGTTAGTACCGCCGTGCATGGAGGAAGAGCTGCAGTACTTCAGGGTAGTGGTAGTGGTGTACCTTCAGCGCGTTGGGTCGGTGTGCGGTTGGCCCTATAGGGTGTGAGGGTCCTGGGGGTACTGGTTAGGGTGGGACAGTGTCATTGGCATATAACATTTCTTGTGTTGGTGCGTGAAGTGTTTATTTCTCCTGTTTATTTGTATGTGGATTTACCCATTTTCTCATGGGATCAGGTATGTTGGAGTGCCAGCAGTGTGGCCTCTAAGAGTGTTAAGCACTCATATTTTATTTGTGTTTTCTTTATTATGTACTCATTTGTGTTTTCTTTATTATGTACTCAACCATTAAATTTTTAAATTGTGGCCCGGGTTTCTGTGAACCTCAGCAGGAGGTTTAAATTAATCAGTGGGTTCTTGTGGTGAGTGCTTGGTGAGCCTAATTAAGGTAGGTTAACTGTGCCCTAGTTTTGCACTCATTACATATATATATATATATATATATATATATATATATATATATATATATATATATATATATATATATATAGAGAGAGAGAGAGAGAGAGAGAGAGAGAGAGAGAGAGAGAGAGAGATCTGCATCGTGCATACACTGAGGGCACCATGAGATTATCTATAGAAGCCTGACGTCTTAATTTACTAATCATGCTTCTGCTTCACAGTTATTGCCCTCAGCCCTCATAGTCCTGCCCAACAAGGTTGAGAAATAAGTATAGTTCAGTGAAACGTCTTCAACTTAGCCATGACGTCATGCTCTCTATGACATCAAGGTGGTGACGCATGCCAGCAAGAATCTTGGGTAATTGTCTAGAGTCCTTACCGGGCCTTATTACTGGTCTATTCACTTCAATTCTTTTACACATACCTTCACATGCACCTAAAACATCATTTTAAAGTGGGGGACAAATGCCCCCTTCCCTCTAGTCGGTTAGGTTAGGTTAGGTTAAGTTAGGTTAGGTTAGGTTAGGTTAGGTTAGGTTAGGTTTTAGGTGCATGTGAAGGTATGTGTAAAAGAATTGAAGTGAATAGACCAGTAATAAGGCCCGGTAAGGACTCTAGACCTAACCTAACCTAACCTAACTTAACCTAACCTAACCTAACCTAACCTAACCTAACCGACTAGAGGGAAGGGGGCATTTGTCCCCCACTTTAAAATGATGTTTTAGGTGCATGTGAAGGTATGTGTAAAAGAATTGAAGTGAATAGACCAGTAATAAGGCCCGGTAAGGACTAGACAATTACCGAATCTTGTTCAAATCCAAAAATCTCCCTTCTTGTTTTTTTTGTTTTTTTTTCCTTAAGATGTACACATTATATGAAGCGTTGGCTTCTCTTAAAAACTTAATAGTTGTACTGTACATGTAATTTTAATTTGTTGTGGTATGAATATTAAATAAGAATATATAATATTATACTACCGGAGACCCTAGACCCAAATCGTTATCGATACGGTCACTGACTGACTTATCCAACGTTCTCCCTGTGGCGCATTACATGTATTTCATGTCTCTCACCCAGCCTAACATTTCCCCACTAGTCTACCTAACTTTTCTTCTCACATCATTACACTTCTTCCATACCTTTTTTGTAGTTCCAAATAACTATCCTTAGGACTAGATATTAGTCCTCATTAATAATTATAATAACAATTTAAACTCAGGTGTGACCTGTTTTTACTTCTATGAAAAGAACAATTCTTCCAGGCTAACAGGAATATGCTGTAGTCCTGTATATTCAGTAATGTACTGTGCAGGAATTTTGCTATGCGAATTTCTTTTCTCTCTCTCTCTCTCTCTCTCTCTCTCTCTCTCTCTCTCTCTCTCTCTCTCTCTCTCTCTCTCTCTGTGTGTGTGTGTGTGTGTGTCTGTGTGTGTGTCTGTGTGTGTGTGTGTGTGTGTGTGTGTGTGTGTGTGTGTGTGTTTAGGCTACTGGTTTTACTTTCTCAGCATGAAATGTATTCATGTGGGAACGGTGACGAGAGCAGTGTACATAGCATCTGGTGTTCTGCTGGAGTGCCCGGTTGTTCGGTGTACCTTTGTATATATATATATATATATATATATATATATATATATATATATATATATATATATATATATATATATATATATATATATATATATATATATATATATATATATATATATATATAGGAGGAGGAGGCAGTAGACACCTGCCGAAACGATAATTACTCCCAGTGAGGTCTAAAGCACTGTTCAGGGGGTGCTGTGAACTTATCATTAAACCCAGCTGTGACCTCACTGAACGTTTCCCTTTGTGTCTCACAACACAAAGGGGTAGTCACAGCCTGCCCTCTAAAGACAACTCTCTTCCTCCACACAAAACTACAAGCACCTAATAATACACACACCCTTCACTCAAAAATTTCAAAATTATTATGGCGACTCCTACACCAGCCTCGGAGTCCCATCTGGGGAGGGGACTATAAATGTCCCTAGGTCGGACTGCCTTTCTGTCGACGACCCTAAGTGTCTTGACACCCCCCTCAACTTTTTCTTCATTAACTTCTGCAACATTCGCGGTCTAAGATCTAACTTTCAATCTGTAGAGCACCACCTCTCCTCTTCTAAACCTCATCTTCTTTTCCTCACTGAAACTCAGGTGTCTGAGGCAACTGACAGTAGCCCCTTTTCTGTTCCCTCCTACTTTCTCTATCCTCATTTTCGATCCAAAGCTGGATGTTGCGTTTATGTTCGCAATGACTTAACCTGCTCTCGTGCCCACGCTCTTGAATCTTCCGAGTTTTCCACCATCTGGCTACGACTACAGAGTCACTCTCAAACTAAATTTATCTCTGCTGTATACCTCTCACCTAACTCCTTTGACTATAAGAAATTCTTTGACTACTTAACTTCCAAAGTGGAGCACATTCTGACTCTCTTCCCTTTTGCAGAGATCTCCATTCTTGGAGACTTCAATGTTCACCAACAGCTTTGGCTTTCCTCTCCCTTCACTGACCATCCTTGTGAACTAGCCTTCAACTTTGCTATCCTCCACGACCTAGAGCAATTGGTGCAACACCCTACTCGTATTCCTGACCGTCTTGGAGATACGCCCAACATTCTTGACCTTTTCCTGACCTCTAATCCTTCTGCTTATGCTGTCACCCTTTCTTCTCCGTTGGGCTCCTCCGATCACAGTCTAATCTCTGTATCTTGTCCTATCGCTCCAATCCCTCCTCAGGATCCCCCTAAGCGAAGGTGCCTCTGGCATCTTGCCTCTGCTAGTTGGGGGGACCTGAGGAGGTATTTTGCTGATTTTCCTTGGAATGACTACTGCTTCCGTTTCTGAGACCCGTCTTTGTGTGCCGAGCGCATAACAGAGGTGATAATGTCTGGCATGGAGGCGTGCATTCCTCACTCTTTTTCTCGTCCTAAACCTTCCAAACCTTGGTTCAACACAGCTTGTTCTCGTGCTATACATGATAGAGAGGTGGCTCACAAGAGGTACTTAAGCCTTCCATCACCAGAATCTCATGCACCATATATTTCTGCCCGGAACCATGCAAGTCTGTTCTCCAACTAGCCAAAAACTCCTTCATTAACAGAAAGTGTCAAAACCTTTCAAGATCTAACTCCCTTCGTGACTTCTGGCATCTAGCCAAAAATATCTCCAATAACTTTGCTTCTTCTTCTTTCCCTCCTTTATTTCAACCAGATGGCACCACTGCTATCACATCTATTCCGAAAGCTGAACTCTTTGCTCAAACCTTTGCTAAAAATTCTACCTTCGACGATTCTGGGCTTGTTCCTCCCTCTCCTCCACCCTTTGACTACTTCATGCTACCTATTAAAATTCTTCGCAATGATGTTTTCCATGCCCTTGCTGGTCTAAACCCTCGGAAGACTAATGGACCTGATGGGGTCCCTCATATTGTTCTCCGAAACTGTGCCTCGATGCTTGCACCTTGCCTAGTCAAACTCTTTCAGCTCTGTCTGTCAACATCTACCTTTTCTTCAAGCTGGAAATTTGCCTACATTCAGCATGCTCCTAAAAAAGGTGACCGTTCTAATCCCTCAAACTACCGTCCTATTGCTTTAATTTCCTGCCTATCTAAAGTTTTTGAATCTATCCTCAACAGGAAGATTCTTAAACATCTATCACTTAACAACCTTCTATCTGATCGCCAGTATGGGTTCCGTCAAGACCGCTCTACTGGTGATCTTCTGGCTTTCCTTACGAGTACTGAGTCTTGGTCATCCTCTTTTAGAGATTTTGGTGAAACTTTTGCTGTTGCCTTGGACATATCAAAACCTTTTGATAGAGTCTGGCAGAAAGCTTTGATTTCCAAACTACCCTCCTACAGCTTCTATCCTTCTCTCTGTAACTTCATCTCAAGTTTCCTTTCTGACCGTTCTATTGCTGCTGTGGTAGACGGTCACTGTTCTTCTCCTAAATCTATTAACAGTGGTGTTCCTCAGGGTTCTGTCCTGTCACCCACTCTCTTCTTATTATTCATTAGTGATCTTCTAAATTAAACTTGTTGTCCTACCCACTCCTATGCTGATGATTCCACCCTGCACTTTTTCCACGTCTTTTCATAGATGTCCAACCTTTCAGGAAATAAATATTTCACGCAGGGAAGCCACAGAACGCTTGACTTCTGATCTTTCTAAAATTTCTAATTGGGGCAGAGCAAACTTGGTATTGTTCAATGCCTCAAAAACTCAATTCCTCCATCTATCAGCTCGAAACAACCTTCCAGACAACTATCCCCTCTTCTTCAATGACACTCAACTGTCCCCCTCTTTTACACTGAACATCCTCGGTCTGTCCTTTACTTATAATCTGAACTGGAAACTTCACATCTCATCTCTAGCTAAAACAGCTTCTATGAAGTTAGGTGTTCTGAGACGTCTCCACCAGTTTTTCTCACCCCCCCCCCCCAGCTGCTAACTCTGTACAAGGGCCTTATCCGTCCATGTATGGAGTATGCTTTACATGTCTGGGAGGTTCCACTCATACTGCTCTTCTAGACAGGGTGGAATCAAAAGCTTTTCGTCTCATCAACTCCTCTCCTCTAACTGACTGTCTTCAGCCTCTCTCTCATCGCCGCAATGTTGCATCTCTAGCTGTTTTCTGATTGAGAATACTGGTTAACTCTTGCGTTAGAGAGGTGGACAGAATAGGGGTGAGAAAAAGAAGAAAGTCTTGTGCAGCGAGGCCGCGGGAGGAGGGAAGGCATGCAGTTAGCAAGATCAGAAGAGCAGTTAGCATGAAAATAGCGGTAGAAGACAGCTAAAGATGCAATATTGCGGCGATGAGAGAGAGGCTACCTAACTCTGTACAAGGGCCTTATCCGTCCATGTATGGAGTATGCTTCACATGTCTGGGGGGGTTCCACTCATACTGCTCTTCTAGACAGGGTGGAATCAAAAGCTTTTTGTCTCATCAACTTCTCTCCTCTAACTGACTGTCTTCAGCCTCTCTCTCATCGCCGCAATGTTGCATCTTTAACTGTCTTCTACCGCTGTCTATTCTACCGCAGAAATATAAAGTGCATGAGATTCTGGTGATGGAAGGCTTAAGTACTTTTTGTGGGCCACCTCTCTATCATGTGTAGCACGAGAACAAGGCTGTGTTAAACCAAGGTTTGGAAGGTTTAGGTTGAGAAAAAGAGTGAGGAATGTACGCCTCCATGCCAGACATTATCACCTCTGTTATGCACTCGGCACACATAGACGGGTCTCGGAAACGGAAGCAGTAGTCATTCCAAGGAAAATCAGCAAAATACCTCCTCAGGTCCCCCAAACTAGCAGAGGCAAAACGCCAGAGGCACCTTCACTTAGGGGAATCCTGAGGAGGGATTGGAGCGATAGGACAAGATACAGAGATGACATTGTGATCGGAGGAGCCCAACGGAGAAGAAAGGGTGACAGCATAAGCAGAAGGATTAGAGGTCAGGAAAAGGTCAAGAATGTTGGGCGTATCTCCAAGACGGTCAGGAATACGAGCAGGGTGTTGCACCAATTGCTTTAGATCGTGGAGGATAGCAAAGTTGAAGGCTAGTTCACAAGGATGGTCAGTGAAGGGAGAGGAAAGCCAAAGCTGGTAGTGAACATTGAAGTCTCCAAGAATGGAGATCTCTGCAAAAGGGAAGAGAGTCAGAATGTGCTCCACTTTGGAAGTTAAGTAGTCAAAGATGCTATTCTACAACCTTAATTCTATTATTCCTGATGTTTTATTCTGGTATGGAATTATGTAGATGCAAACTCAAATTCTGTATATCGCATTTTGATGAAATGTGCACTCAAGATCAATATATTTACCGAAATACAATAGCTATAGGCTTATCAACATACCCATAACAGTTTCTCCCTCAATCAATATCCATACAGCTGCTATTATAGTTTCTTTATTCCCGCGATGGCATAGAACCTCTCAATAATTCAATTTGTTCCTTTGGCGAGTTTTCATAATGCGTAACACAGTGGGAATCACAAAATAAACAAAACTTGTATGTTGTTTGTGTTTGTTCCTCACCTTTGCCTCCCTCGGTCTCGAGCAACATAGATACTTCCTCTGTGATGACCGAAGTTTAATTTCTGAGTCGCACATCAAGATACCACCAGACATAACAGCCTCCTAAAAGGATCACTACAGGGACACTCAAGGAAGCTCAGTTAAGAGTCGCTAGCTTCTATGGCCTTACTCAACAAACAAATAAGTTCTGCTGTTGTCTTGTTCACGTGAATCCCAAAACACGTTTCGCGGCCACTGTGCGCATGCCCGAATCCTCCCTTTGATGACCATCGCTAATCTTAATAGGAAGGTATATTACATTTATTGAGGACATTTCAAGAAAGATGCAGTGACTAGTTTTATTTACTTCTTTTTTCTTTTTTTTTTTTATGGTGAATACGTGTATTATAATTTATATATTACTTCTATTTTGTATACTCTGAAAAAAAGTTTTATTCCTCTAGATTATGTACTTATTTATTATGTTCTCTCACAGATGACAGCTTAATTATCTCCAAGTGTTGCCAATCCCACATAGGCATTCACTTAAATAATGACGTAAGCGAAAATGAGTTATTTATAGCACGGTCTTCGCTGACCCTTCCTCTATCTGGGGCGCCAAGACAAACGTTAGAATTCATCTCCCAACATGCTCGAAACCCCTCTCGTTTGGTAGGTACTGTCACCCTTATCGACCCTGCCACTTATACACTGAAGTTCACCTCGCCAGCAACGTATGTGACACTACCAGAAGACCCGGGGCTGAGCAGCCAATGGGAGGTGGGGGAAGCTGTCTCGTCACTATGCCGCGCCCCTCCACCGGCCAATGAGCGGCGCATCCTTCCCCTGACGTCACCTCCTTCCTCACCACCCACCAGTCACTCACGCTCCTATAACGGGCGGCACACACACACACACACACACACTAGTGGTGGGCAGGAGCCGATAACTTAGATATTCACGGAATAGATTCCTAGGGCTGGGGGATCCGTCGGAACCGGTTCCGGAACCGGTTCCGCGGAGAATCGTGTAGACGCGGGGCTGAGCAGCCAATGGGAGGTGGGAAAGCTGTTTGTCACTGTGCCGCGCCCCTCCACCGGCCAATGAGCAGAGCGTCCTTCTCTCAACGTCACCTCCTTCCTCTCCACCCACCAGTCACTTGCGCTCCTATAACGCGCGGCATACACACACACACACACACACACACTAGTGGTGGGCGGGAACCGATAACTTAGGTATTCACGGAATAGATTCCTTGGACTGGCGGATCCGTCGGAACCGGTTCCACGGAGATTCGTGTAGAGCGCGCGGGACCAGTACCAGAGTCTTGGAGCCGCCAGCGCGCTACTCAGACGGTTACCAGGCGGAGCCGGTTCTGGAATCGGTTCCTTGGGGAATCGTTTAGAGAGCGCTTAGTGAGTACCAAGTCTTGGAGTCGCCAACGCGCTGCTCAGATGGTTACCACTAGTGTGTAGCGATTCCAGGACTCATCTAGAATGCTGGCAGAGATTATTATAAGCTCCTCGTTAGACATATTAATTTTCCCCAGATAGCAGAGAGTGTATGTCACGTGGTCATGTTGCTCTAAATATCGTTCCATCATGTAGTATGTAGAATTCCATCTAGTTTCTACATCCTGAATAAGTTTTTTTGAAGGCTGCTTGTGCTGCTCTTGCACCTGCATGAGCTTATCAGAAGCCTTCACGCTGTGATGGAAAAAAAAAAAAATTACATTGGCCTTTATTTTTCTCTTAGCTTCTGGACATCCTCAGTGTTCTTAATGGAGTCCTGAACAACTAGATTCAAAGTGAGTACAAAGCACGGGGCATGGTGAATATTAATTTGTTTTATTGCTACAGTCATGTTAACAGCATTGTCAGTCACAATTGAGTGAATTTTATCGAAATTGTTCCATTTATTTTAGACAAGTCTGCAATATTATCTGCTGTATGGGACTTAACCATATGAACAGTATCAAGCACAGCAGACTTGAGGACCCACTCTGGAGATATGTAGTGAGCTGTCACTGTGGTGAATGCTTTTGTTTGTCGGGATGTCCATGATATGTCTGTTGTTAAAGCAATACGTTTAGCTTTCTCCAGCTCTTGATAGACTCTCTCTACCTCTCTATTGTAAATAGAAGGTAAGAGAGTCCTATCTTGGCTTGGCAAGTCATATCTCGGGTTGAGTCCATTTACTAATCTCTTGAACCCCTTGTCTTCAACAGATAGTGGTTTTAAGTCTTCCACTATCATCCTGATAGTGGTTCTAAGTCTTCCACTGTCATCCTGACAACCAGAGCGTCAAGTTCTTTCTCTTTATTCGAGTCATTCTTATAGGGCTGAGCCCTAGTGTTGGCCTCGATCAGTGTTGGTTGAGCAGAGGTGGATGGTCTGGGGTGTTTGGCAGCAATTTCCATACCTGCATCCTCCTTGAACTCCGCATATTCAATGGGACGTCTGGTGCGCAGGTGTCTCATCATGTTCGATGTACTTCCACTGTACTTCAGCTCATCTTTACACACCAAGCATACAACGACGTCAGACGACGTCTGTTCCATGTACGTCCACACTGGAGCTGTTCTATTCCGCTTGGATGCCATTGTTTTTCGTAAAATTTAGGCTTAATAAGTGAGATGTACACATCCGTTCTCTATGCTTTGACGCTGCAAAGTTGGTACAAACACGATATGTGCACCTTCAGCACGCTGCCTTTGAAAAAAAAACTTGTTGCCTGTAAAAATATTACGTTATAATGTGAGAGAGGAAGGGTTTGGAGTACAACGTGCAAGTAAGTTATTTTGAGTATCTGAAAATAAATAAGGTCTTTATTTATTCATGAGATGATGGTCACAGATTCCCTCTCAGACAGTTTTAGCTCTTATGAGCAAGTCGAACAGAACAGAACAGAACAGAACAGAACAGAACAGAGAGAAAGTTGAAGGGTAAAGAGTTAAGACAAAAAAAAAAAGAAAAAAGAAAAATGAAGGAGAGAAAGAAAATGGATGTTTGTGGGCAGGCCACATTGCTATTTTTCTTTTGTTGGCTGTAATATTGAAAGAAGGCGCGAACTTGTAATCTGTGTTAATTTAGGCATTTTTGCGCTGCCTAAGAGGTTGCCTTTAATTATTTATTTATTTTTTCGTATAACAAGTAGAACCCAGCTAATCCGCCACCGTCCCTATCAACAAGACTAAATTTACTTGTATGATATACTTACACACACACACACACACACACACACACACACACATATATATATATATATATATATATATATATATATATATATATATATATATATATATATATATATATATATATATATATATATATATATATATATATATATATATATATATATATATATATATATATATATATTATTTTTCATTTATTTATATCCTATTTGAAATGCAAGCAGAAACCAACTTTTACCTTCACCAGTCCGTAACAACAAGACTGCTTGCATATTACTATATATGCAAGTGTGAATGTTAAATTGGCCCATAGGCATATGAATTGTGCCCGTAATGTTTTCTAATTTACATTTTATTTCTTTCAAGGAACGTCTTGTGTTTTTTCCTTCTGAGCCAGTGGATGTCAACCCTCTATTGCCCCAGTTGTGGCTATTCCGCTGAGCATTGCCTCCTTTATAGTCCCTCGCTGGCACGACCACTCCCTGTTTCAATCCAAAAGGCTGGATCTGAGCGATCGCCTCGACTCAGGATGCAGGGCGACCCCACCCAAGCCCTGCTGCCAGGTGCCTGCATGGCTATCCTGGAGGAGCAGTACCCCTTGCGGGGACAAAGGATTGCCTCCTAAGGCTACGACCGTAATCGACGCCACTGAGGCACACGCTCAGGGTGCAGGGCCGAGATAAGGGGGCAGACAGTGACACCACACCACAGAAGTTTACTATGTTACGGAAGATTTTCAATAAGTAATCTTTTCTTTTCCTTTTCAGGTTCATCATTATCTGTGTTAATAATTCCAAGCTAGTCACGTCAAGGTAAATAATAGGCTAAGTAATATCCAGGTAAGTAATCTTAATAATTTTTGTTTGCCTAAAGTAGTTAGTATTACTTATATGTAAGGGTGGGTATGATATTTGTGTATGCTTGCAGGCTGCTTTGGTTGTCACGATGAAATCTTATTATATTAATATAATTTTCTTTTAATTGTCTATAAGCAGGAGAGTCAAGATCATCTAGTCTTTCCCACAGAAAAAGTCGCCGGCCGCGCACTACTATTTATGCTGTCATGTCATAGGACATCTACCAATCGGTGTTAAGAAACTATTACGCATATGGCAAATCGATGCATACTATTGGTCTTCATGAACGAAATATTTTCATATCATTCATGCGATTTCTTTGAATACTGGATGAAGGGACGTTATTCATGTATCATTCGTTTACACTCCATATCGTTCATTTGTAGATACCATTTGCAAAACTTCCAGAATAATATTCATGATTACATATTTTAAATACGAGTATTACATAATTGTTTGTGATTAGTTATTCACGAGCATCAGCCATCAGTACTCACGAGGAACTGTTAAGGCGGAACCGGTTCCAAGACTCGGAACCGATTCCAAGCAAGGCCTAGTGGAACTGTCGGAACCGATTCCGGAACCGGTTCCCGCCCAGCCCTAACACACACACACACACACTTTCTTAGATTATGGCGAGATTTTTTATAAGATTTTTCTTTTCTCATTATTGTGTACACACACACACACACACACACACATTGCATAATGTGGTTAACACGCTCGGCTCACAATCAAGAAGACCCGGATTCGAATCCCGGGAGTGGCGAGGCAAATAGGCGAGCCTCTTAATATGTAGCCCCTATTCACCTAGCAGCAAGGAGGTACGAGATGTAATCCGAGGGGTTGTGACCTCGCTGTCCCTGTGTGTGGTGTGTAAGTGGTTTTAGTCCTACCCAGAGATCAGTCACTATGAGCTCTGAGCTCTTTACATAGGGTAGCGGCTAGCTGGGTGACCAGCAGACGACCGTGGGTGAATCACACACACACACACACATGAAATAGTATGATTTGAAAAAGAAGAAAATGCGAATTGGGGTGAACTGGGGTGTGTTTAGACTTTTTTTTTTTTTTTTTTTTCGAAATGTGTACTATAAAAAAGAAGAAAATGCAGTTAATGTTGCAGCATTCAGAATGCGTTGTGTAATGTTTAATGTTTTCATGCTGAATAGAAAGCAAAGTCATTGAGCTTCCATTTAAAACAAACTAGAACTTCCTAGCTCATTTCGATAAAAAATTTTTGCATTTTGCTTATTGCCAAACTTTAACTACATTTTTCTCCACTTTTATATTTTGGTGCTTATGTCACTGTAACTGAGTGCCTCGTATGATGCACGTTATGAAGTTATGATTAACTTATATCACCTCTTGGATATTACATTTTAAAAAGCAGTTAAGTGTTCTCTCTCTCTCTGCTGACATTTCTTACATGTACGAGTATATGCTCAATTAGAAATAACCAAACCATGTACTGAAATGTTAAACAGGAATAAGTATTTTTGTTTACTGTTCCATCAAAATAAATTTTTTTGTTAAGATAAACCGTGCCACTCCTTTTGTGATTTCCTTCAATAATGAGTTGTTTGATCACAGAATTTGTCAGTTGTCACGTTTTTTTAACGACAGTCAGCAGTTCTGAGGCCTTAAGAATGAGGGAAACATCAAACACAATGGGAGCGAATTATATTACTCAACTGTTGCCCATGACTGTACATTGGTATGGTACGATATAGGTTTGAACTTTTTTCAAAGTTCTAGTATTCTCACATACCTGAATCTCTGGTTACACATGAATACCTAAATTCAGGAAGTGTTTTCACCTTTAGAATCATGATAACTATTACAGCACACTCATATGCTTACTTCATGTGTATTGTAAATGCATTCCCATCACATGGCATGGGAATGATGCAAACAACTTTTTTTGTTTGCAAGATGAGCCAAGCTGGTCATGTTCTTAATTTAGTTTTTCCCACAGTCATTGGCTCTGTAGTAGAACCTCAGGCTAAAGATCCATGAAAAATAAGTAGAGAAGTTAAGATCTTGAATGCAATGTAAATGGATGTATATATTATTTTGTTTATAGTATCTTCAACTAGATACATTAACACTAATTAGTATTGGAAACAGAGATAATTCCTCCTGCTGTGATATCTCCATCATATATGACCACATAACTCAGGGCTTCTCCAACACTTACCATCCGATCTGCATGCCATAAGAATCTCACTCACCTGGTAAATTCCCGTTTTCTCAGCATAACCTTGGAAATCGCTCCCTTTACCCAAGTTTAATCATCAGTCTTTATTTAGGTTCATATGGAAGTTTACTTTTCACATTAAGCATTTATTTGAAAACTTGGTAAGTGACCACAATACTTGGAGCTACCGAGTCTTGCATTAGGCACACTAGACTGAACAAGGGCCATAGAACTATCTCAGCATGGCCCTTCTTTCAGCTGGGAACCTAAGTCAAAACCACAACTCAAGGGAACAAAGAGATAACAATTGTTGGCCAGAGAATAATCTAGAAGTAGGTGCTAAGGCATTATCATATTGTTCATCCAGTTATGACCATGAGGGGGAACAAGGCAAGAACAGATCTGAGCTAAGTGTCAAGTAGCTACAATTGATAATCAATTCCTTAGAACCATATCATAATTCCATGCCAAGCTCATGAAAATCTATTTTGAAACTAATTGTTGACATGATAAATACAATCTGTGGGAGAATAGATCAATTTTATGTGTAAATATTCCAGCTATCTTACAATCAACATGCCCATAATTGGATGTTTATAAGCCACAATAATATTCTACCATTCTAAGAGCCTGAATATTAAAATGATTACATAGCTTCTATTAAACCCTTGGCTTCCTATTTCATCCTGTGGCTATAGATTTAGCAATGGTACTTGACATGTCTTTAGTAGTAAGTAGTGGTAATGATATAATATACTAGGATGAAACATGCCACATCACAAGGGGAACATACCTTAACCTAAAAACACCTTGACAGCTGAAAGAGGGTGTGTGCACCTTTACATTTTATGATTCTTCACAAACACCTTTTAAAAATGGCTTTCTTAGAATTGTATTACAGTTGGATTTTTTTTGTTGAGAATACTATTTGCATCAATACACAAAAGGTGATAAACATGAAAATTTCTCACTCATTAATAAAAGTATTTTTCTTGCTGAATCTGCCCTGACTAGATCCTATGACAACCGATGTCACTTACTACTGCAGAGCCAATGACTTCTTTTTATGGCTCTCTTTTTTCTGGTTAGACATTTATCTCCAGATGAAGACAAATGGAGAATGCTGATAAAAGTAAATGCCACCAGTCAAAGTGACTGCATGATGATGAACATGAAAATGAGACTTTTCTGAAAATCCTAAATTCTGTAAGTGGAGGGTTGGAGGAGTTGGTCCTGCTGGCAATAGTAGCAGCAGCAGCTTACTAGCAAGTGAGAAGGCAGGTGGACAAACAAGGAGGACTGAGAGGAACACATCTTGCAAACATCTTCATGGATTCCTTCTCACAGTCTTCCTCAATATTCTTCAAAAATTTCCTCTTCTTCTTTCACTTCCCCATCTTCTTCTTTCGTTCTTCGGATGATCCTGCAAATAAAATGCTACACTGAAGCATTCCCTTTACAGTGCATTCTAGAAACACCTAGCTATATCATATGTGCATTGTACTGTACACAATCACAGCTGATGTACATGTACCCAACTTTCTGCCTATCCTCTGAGGTGAATTTTAAGGTAAACACCTTTTTTTTATTTATGTCCTATAATACAACTTAATTAATAAAATGTCTGATTACATATTAGGATAACTATCTGTGATATTAGTGTATTCCTTTCCCTAAATAGATCTAGACCTGGATTCAGTCAAGTTTAGTTGCCCAAAATAAATATGGCAAGTACATATATATTTTACATTTTCTGTCACTAAATGAAGATAAATGTGGCCTCAAGAGAGAGAGAGAGAGAGAGAGAGAGAGAGAGAGAGAGAGAGAGAGAGAGAGAGAGAGAGAGAGAGAGAGAGAGAGAGAGAGAGAGAGAGAGAAAGAGAGCAGGTAATGAGACAAAAAGGCACTGAAAGATAAGCAGACCAAGATTAACAGACAAAAACAGACAGATAGTCAGGCTGAATTTTATACATACGTTGCATGACTGTATTTCCCACCTTGTTAAAAAACACTACTGATGATTATGAGACACACCATATACCTGCACATAGAAGTTAATGATAATAGCAATTCCTTTACTGATAAATGAAAACCTGGTGATTTTGTAAGTAGTTTCCATAATTCAGTTCCTTGATGTTTACTTTGTTTATGTCATTCAGCACTGTGTGAAGAGGTCATTTGCTCATCAAGACATTACGCCCTCAGACCACCCAGACCTGTTCCCTTCAGCATGAGAATATTTGGTTATCACATTAGCTGGGACTTGGGTTTTTTTGTGGACCTTGACTTTTAGGACTCAGGAAATGTTAGCCTCAAATTTGTTTGGAGAGAGAGAGAGAGAGAGAGAGAGAGAGAGAGAGAGAGAGAGAGAGAGAGAGAGAGAGAGAGAGAGAGAGAGAGAGAGAGAGAGAGAGAGAGAGAGAGAGAGAGAGAGAGAGAGAGTAAAGCTGGACCAAAAAGGTCTTGTCATAAGTCCCAAACACCATGGCTCCCAAATGCCTTGAGGTTTAGTTAACTGACATGATGCCCAGAGCTGCAAGGCAAAGAGGCCCAGATGGTCAGAGGCTAGTAAGTTTTAATGACTAACTGGCTATAGTACCAAATCACTTGCAACCACCAACCTGTACAGTGCTTGGCTTAGTGACTTCTTGATGATGTAAGTAAGAATCATACACAAATTTAATATTTAGTGCCAGACTAACAGTGTGCATTTAAAATAATGTCCTATACTAAGAATTATTAGTGGTGGTAAACTAACTGAAATGTTCTATTCTTTGCTTGAAAATTCCTTTAATCCTTAAGAAAGACGTGAATTCAGCTATATCCCAGAAATTTTTGAGTCATATGTAGTTGAAATTAAAATATTAAAATGGAGTAATTAGAAAACTGGGGCAAGAAATCCAGTGTTTGATATGTATTCCGGAGAGCCAACTGTTACCTCCCTAAGCTGATTCCACAACAGATTCAACTCCATTTATACACACAAAAGGAAAAAAATGAACACAAACTAATAAATGAATGAGACAAATATCATAGTAAACATGTAAATACAAGTACATAATGTATTAAGGAAAAAATACCAGTGGTTTACATTCTGACACCAAAACTCTTACATGGTATGACATGGGTGATCAGAGACCATGTGGAGCTACTTGGGAGTGAAAAAGTTGGCAAAATAAAAGTCTACTTGTAATTTTTGGCCCAAAGGTCAGTAAACATTAATTTTCAACAAATGAATTATGATCATTGTAAATATTTGTAGTGGGCAATATTAATATCATAAACTTTTTTTTATTTTTATTGTACATCCAAATTCTTTCTTTTCTTTGGTTAAGGCAGATGCTGCTTGAAATTATGCTTGACAAAGTGACTTTAAATATTGTCATTTTCCAGTGCATTATCACCATCATCATCACTTAGAGAAGCAGCTTTCATATTTACCTGAATCAGTGTTTTGTTTTGTTTTTTTTCATTTTTTTTTTTTGTTTGTAATAGAATAAATACGATAATTTTCTTTCCCCAATAGCCTCTTGGACTGTTTGAAGAAGTTTCAGATTTTTTTTTTTTTTTACAATTCACACACAAAAAAAAATGTGAATCACATTCATCTTGTTACTTCACAATAAATATAAAGTAAAATTACTTTGAATTATTGTATGTTTAGTGTGCTCTTATGTTTAACACTTTCCATTTATTTGCAGCTAATTACATCAATATGCATAGCATGCCATGTCTTGGTGCCAGTCTGTTTAAATTTTCATTAATCAGTATTATCATGTAAGCCAAAGAATGACACGCCTTGATGTGATGCATTAAGCATTACTAAGAGCTTTCATTGTGTGTGTATATATATATATATATATATATATATATATATATATATATATATATATATATATATATATATATATATATATATATATATATATATATATATATATATATATAAAACATAATTTTATTTTAACAAAACAGATGAAAATAAATGTCGAAAACTTTCCACATGAATATGACTAACTAGGATGGACAAGACTTTACCTGGTGGTGGTGGTGGTGGTGGTAGTAGTGGTAGTGGAGGTGGTGATGGGTAAAGGGTCAGGGTCATACCTGGTGATATGAGTAGTGGTCATGGGGTCATTACCATCACTGGCATAACCCTCCATCCCACTGCTCATCTCTTCCACATCTAAACCTACAGAGGGGAGACGCATGGATTGACTACTGTGGCACAGGGTGAATGGTGTTAGGGAGAATCCACCTCCAAATTCTTACATCTCATTAAAAAATATTAATGATGCTAAGCTCTCATTATTCCCTGAACAAAGCTGAGGAAGAAGTTCAGAGGTGGCTCTCCCTCTACTTGGGAGACTGGAGGGAGGAGTGCAGCAGTTCATCAACACTTGAGGGGTAAAAGTTAAAGACCAAGCAAGTGATGGGATAGTTAGTAGACAGACACACCAAGGTCTTCTAAGGGTTTTCTTACATTTATGACAAACCCTGATAAGACTAATGTAAAATCAATAAATTGTTGCAGATTTTCTACTGCAACTAATGACTGAAATGGGCACTGGGATAACATGCTAAAAGCAATTTAAATACATACAATATACATATACTTTGAAATTTTCAATTATTTATAACTGATAAGTAATCGTATAAGCTATAAGAGTGTGTATAAGACATCAGAAGATGCCTTGGAAAAATACACAGCAGCAAAATCAAAAGAATCACAATATCATTTGAAAAATAAATACTAATAATGTAGCAGTAACTGTACACTGTGTATGTAAGGCATGCACCACTGATTTATTTTCATACAGAGTTTGTTGTTAGCTATTTTACCATACTGGATATATTATCAAACATTAAGCGGCAAAACCCAAAGAAATGAATCATTCTGTTCTGAAATTCTTGACAGGTATTTGTAAGTGAGTGAAGCTATCGTTATTGCTTTTAATATTACCATATTATTACTATTTATTATTATTATTATTATTATTATTATTATTATTATTATTATTATTATTATTATTATAATTTATTATTATTATTATTATTACTATCATGGAAATATAACTATTATTATTATCATTGCAAGTACTATTATTATTAAAATCATCATCATTATCAAATGGTTTATAATTGTGTAGGTATGAAAGTTTATACCATTAAAATAAACACAATTTTTATGTATTTGAGTAGGTATGTCACTAGAAATGTTGATTAAATTTCATGAATGGTATGTAAGCTAAAGTTTAAATTCAGATTGTGAAAATGAAGATGAAGTGTTGATATGATCTACACCACAGTCACCTTGATAAATTTTGTCTGTGTGTACATATCATGGAAATGACCAAAATTTGAATGAGACAGTATGAGTGTACAAAAGTTCAACTGAATCAAAACAAAGTACACACTGAAGGCTGTGCTGGCCAAGTGCGTGTGTTTGTGGTGCAAGATGGCTGGGATCATGTGTAGAAAACAAATCCTACAAAAGCAAATTAACAACTTTAGATACAAGCCATGTAAAAATGAAGGGTGGGAATGTGGTGAGTAAGTGCAGTACAATGGTTGGGGATGGCAGGACAAACAGGAGGGAGGTGGTGTAAAATATGGAACTAATCACAGGAAATGCCAGACACAAAAGAAAGAAAATACACATAAACATTTCTCTCTCTCTCTCTCTCTCTCTCTCTCTCATACCTTGAGCAATCACTTTTCACACAGTCTAATTTACTAAGGCATGTTAAAACTGAACTATATTTTTAAGATGACCTATCCTATCTAACTTAAACATCCTTAGATTATCTCTCATACATGTTAATTTTTCCGCTTTTTTGTAAATATTATATACTTATAAAACCTCAACAATGTCTACCATGCACTTCAAGTCTATTCACTCAAATTCGGCACCACTTGTCTAATGAAACAAACTGAAACATGCCACTTGTATCAGTCACACAACACTAGCAAACACCACAAAACACACAAACATACAGGGTAAAGGAAAACTAAATCACAAATAAAAGTATCATATCAAACAACCATTAGTATGCCAAAGAAAATTAATGTTTCAAAACGTGGGCACCACCCTGATGCATGAAGTATTGCATCAATGTAACCTTGATTAGCCCTTCTCTATTACACAACCATTACAGTTTAAGACCTCTCCCACAAAGGGCACACAATGTACAATTCCCCTCAGGTTCCATGCCCGCGTTCATTGTTACTGTATCACCATGTAAAGGAAAACAGTGAGGAGAAGTGTCACCAGTGAAGTATGCATAAACAGATGTATATATCATCACAGTCAATAATGATAAGAATTAAAAACAGTCTGAAGCTTTTACTGGGAACACTTCCCCTGAAGAAGTGGCTTAAGTGGGATTCCCCACCACCATGTTAGTGGCCCACTACCAGCCCTTTTCAGGACTTCCACAATTATTATTTTCTATGACAACAAAAGCACCAGGAGAACAAAAGGTCACCGCCACCACAAAATACAAAGTGGTTGGTGGATCTCTGCCAGCCTGTGAGCCTGAGCCACATGATGGCAGTCACCAGTACCAGCCTGTACATAACAGGAGGATTACCCCTCCTGGCACCAGTCATGCAAAGGGTGAGGAGACCACTTCCAGTACTGCCACAAGAGTAGTAATAAGATAAGATTACAGCAACAACACCAAAGACGGAACTGAAGACAACCAGGGCACGAGCAGCAATGCAAAAAAAGCACACAAAGATTTATAACCTGGCGCTTCCTGCGCCCCCGCTCCACTGTTCGGCTGGACGACGTCTGGTGAGCGAGGCAGAGAGAGACTCGTTAGTCAAGCACTGGACCGCATCGCCAACTCAACAATGTAGCAAATTACGGAATTCTCATACATTAAGGAGGAATACCAACAGCACTATATACACAGTGATGCATGGGATAAAATAAAGTTACATAATACTTAAAAGCCCCACTGGTCTACAAGAGAAGATCCATAAGATACATCTTACGAATGCTTGTAGACAATAGGAAATTAAATAAATGAAGTTCTAGATCATAAATACTGCAATTGAAAATGGAACTAAATATTACATATGGTAAACAAAATAAAATACTAAGGTTGCTGGTTGGCGTGACGTCATGCGGACACAGCATGCTGAAAGAGAACTAAGGCTGGAGGAGTGCAGAGTGCGGAGACACACCCAGCGGGCGGTGCAACATGTGACGCTTGGGACGCTGTACCTGATACTGTGTTGGGCTCCAGGGAGGGGGGGACAGGCTCACAGGGGCCGCGCAACCCAGGGGGCGGACCAGGTTGTTGGGATCGGGATTGAGGAGGACTGGTCACAGGTCTAGGTATTCGGGAAATGGAAGGACTGAAGGTGGAGGTGGAAGCAGAGGTAGAAGATTTGGAAGGAGTGGAAGAGCTTGGCTGAACAATGGGCTCCCCTGTGTCAAGATCAACTTCTATGGTATGACTTGTCACAACTGTGCGACGAATGACACGAGTCACATTTCCATGCTCATCACACTCCTCAGTTTCCACAGTGCTGGGTTCTGAGACAGAGAAGCCATGCTCTTGAGTCTGATCTGGCTCGGCAACAATACGTGTCTGGGTGACGCGGCGGATATGTACGTTGCCCTGCTCATCAACAGTCTCGTCTTGGACTGAGTGTTGGCCTGCATTAAACCCTTTGATGTATTCCTCAAGTTTCTTTTGAGCATCAGGGCCAGTAAAGGTAACCTGGTGTGCTTCTGGTGGTAACTTAACAACCCTAGTGATTGAATGAGAGAAGCCAGGCTCAGCGGATGGTGCCACAGTCTCTGCTGCTGAACCACTACTGGTGTGCACATAGTGGGTGTGTTGTTCCTCACCTTCAAGAGGTGGCAACTCCCCCTCAGGGAGATACATAGAAGAGGTCATCATGTCTGGTAACCCTTCAGTGGATGCAACTAGAGTGTTAGAGCAGCCACTGGCAAAAGAACCAGACATAACAGAATCCGTGTCATACTGGTGATAGATGGCATGGGTTGCTTGTGACGAAGTTGGCTCCAGAGAATCAGTGCTCCATTCCATCAAACCATCTCTGGGAAGTGGTCTTACTTGCTCACTGCCTGAACTTATATCAGCATCTCGCCCACTGGAGTCATCCTTGCCCAGACTGTCAATACTTGTGGCCATGACATCACGGCGGTAAGGATCTATGGAGTCAGTGGAGGCTGACATGGGGTCTTGTCCTCTGCGACGGCCTTCCAGGGAGTCTATACTGGTGGTCATGGGATCATGTCGGCTTGCCAGATCAATGCTGTCAACACTGGTGGCCATGGGGTCTGATGTGCGGGTAGCCACCTTTTCCAGTGAGTCTTGACTTGTTTCCCGTGGAACTTTTTGCTTTGCTGATGTTTCAATGCTGTCAGTGCTGAGAGTCATTACGTCTTGCTTGGTGGAAGTTGCCCCAGGAGCTGACTGATCTAAATCAAGTTCAGGAAGCTGAGCCTCCTCTAGAGAGTCTGCATCTCCCTCTTCCCTCCCTACACTTGGGGTCCGGTCTGCACGGCTGCTTCCGGAACCGTTGCTTACAATGTCTTGTAGTTGTACTCCTTCATACCCAGGCTTTGTCTTATCAAACTTCTCTACATTGGTTTGGGCTTGACGTATTATTTCATCAATCTCAAACATTCTTTGGTCGTATTCCTCGCCGTCAACTGATGCTTGGCCAGGTTCTGACATTGTTTCACAACTCTCAGATTCAGATACCTGACTCTCATGACCCTCTTCAATTTCTGATAGCATTGCTTCTTCTTCTTTAGCTTTCTTCTCAATCTTTTCAGCCTCCAGACATTCCTCTTCTAAGCGTTCAAATTCTTGTAATGAAGCAAATGATCCAACAGAAATGTCATCACCTTGTCCACTCTTACCTTCTGGTTTTCTCCCATTTAAAGATTCTTGTGAACCTGAACTTGATCTTCTGGCTACAGCATCTACAGCCACTGCTCTCTCAAGATTCTCAAATTCCTGAAGTGAACTCATTGATACATCATCATGTTCTCCACTACGAGTAAAAAATTTTCTTCCAGCTAAAACATCATATTCAGGAGTTGAGGAAAGTGAAGAGCCTTTGACAACATGTGACAGATCTCTACGTTCAGCGTCTTCTTTCTCCTCCTCAATGTCTTCCAGGGGTCCTGAATACACATGCTGCATGTATGGGGGTTGAGAATACTCAAAGTTGGACACACTGCTTTCTTCAAACTGAAGTTCTAACCAACGTCTCTGTTCTTCTATGGTTGAATCTGCTTCCTCACTGCCTTCATCAGAAACCTGGGACTGAGAGTCACTACTCCTTAGACTTTTAGCCTCAAGCTTGACAGCCTTTAACTGACTGGGCATTATGGGGGATGTATGAACCTTTTGTTCCTCCTCAACTTCCTCCTCTTCCTCTTCTTGTATTTGGGACATTTCTAACATACGCTTTTCATGCATTCTTAGTGTCTTCTCATACTCTAAGAAATCTTCAATGTCACCAGCTTCAACCATTTCAAATGACTCAAATGGCAGTCCTTGTGCAGCATCATCTAGGCAATATTCTCTCCCTTGTTCTGAGTCAGTTGAAGAAGACTTCCGAGAAGCACAAGTGGAAGCAGACTCTTGTGATCCAGGAGTAGCTGGAACATCTTGGCCACTCGCATCTACCTCAGCCTGCACTTGGCACTCTGGGAAATCTTCCTCTCTCTCAAGGTCTGGATAACAATACTGACTGGGCATGGGTAATGTGTGTTCTGTGACTCTTATGTCTGGGATGTCCACACTCAGACCTGGCACCAGTGATCGTGCACCTTCTTCTCTCTCCTCATATGTAGTAGAAAATATAGCACTAAACCTCTTATCAACTTCTGTAAACTCTTCAGATTCATCAAGAGATTGGGCGGTTATGTGTGAAGGACGGGATGAAGGAACATAGCCTGGTTCTGGTGTCTTTGGTCTTTCAATGGGTTCCTCAATTCCAAGCATGTTGCTCATTTCAGATTCTGGCTGTTCCTCCAAAGAATACTGCAGTTCTGCTTCAGCCATGTCTGAATATTCACTCTCTCGCATCATTTGTCCATATTCTTGATCAGCTTCAGTTTCGTAACATTCTTCAACAACAGTGACTTTCTGTGGGCCCTCTGAAGGGCCAGCTACAGCACCTGACACCTCCTGGACAGGGGGCAAGGCAGGGGCTGCAACTGGCCGCACACCTCTTACTTCATCATCGTACTCAGGCACGTAATCTACTTCAGTGGGTCCATTAGCGTGAAAAAACTGCTCACTCTCTGTAAGTTCTGCTTGAGAGCGTGTCTCAGATGTTACTTGTGTGCACATTGAAGCTGTACTTGAATCTGTTGTTGATGGAACAGATGTTGCTGTAATTGTTACAGAATGCAAGGCCATGTCACCATCTCCGGTGTCAGTGGTGAGAACCCCGCTGTCTGTGCGTGTGATGGGGTGTGCAGCTGGTTGACCTTCTGATGATGATGCCATTTGTTCTGACACAGCAGAAGCTGTCATACTGGACTCTGAGTGAAATGAGCCCTGTAGGCTTCTCTCTCGTTCTACAACAGTCACTACTGACATTTCAGATAAAGTGCTTTCTTCTAAGCTAGAAGCCACACTCCCTGTCACTCCAGCCTTCTTACATTCTGCAATAGGTACTGGCTCAGGATGGAATGTCATCTCAACTGATCTTTTCATTCTTGATGCAACATGGTGTTCCTTCTCCTTCACTTCTGGCTCAGACTCTCCTTCATCAGACTCCAAGTCAAATGCACATGGTACACCTTCTGATTTTGGTGTATCAGATTGAACTGTTAGTTGTGGAATAATAGAAGGATGAGCTTGAGTAGAATGGGACTGATCTTCCTCCATTATTTCTTGATCTAAAAGGTCCATATCTCTTTCAAGCTCCAATGCAGAGGGTACGAGGGTTTCAGAAGCCTCACTGAGCTCTACACTAGCAAGATTCCCAGAACTTTCTGAATCTATTGATTTCATGGAATCTCTTGAACTCATAGAACTAGCAGCAGTACGGTATTCACGAGAAGAAGATGAGTAACTAGAATACTGTGAAGTGTCCTGTGAAGTGAGTGCTGTGTCATATTCTGAGGTTCCTGTGCGCTCAGACATTAGAGCTTCTACATCAGAAGAGCAAGGTCTGCTGGCAGTGCGGCTGTCTGATGTTCCCTCCGCAGCAGTGAAGTAATGACTCTCTCCAGAACTGGAATATGTATCAAAATCTGCTCCTGACCGTCTGCTAAATTCTTCAATGTGTGTTTTTTTTCTCATGACTACTTCCTCATGGCTACTACTAGACCGCTCTTCGTGTTTTTTTTCAGTCTCTCCTTCCCTGATTTCTGGTACAATTTCTTGCTTTAATTTTCCCTCAATGGAGCGTATGCTTTCAACAGCACTTGATTCTTCCATGCTCTCTGTCATACTTGACTCCATAGGAACTTCCTTTTGGGATTCACTGCTCTTCTGATGTTTAACTTTCACAGCTCCATCATCTTTTGCATCAGAAGCGTCTGATTTATCGGAAGTCATTTCTTCCTTGAACATTTTTTTTTTATCTTCATAGTCTTTACGAAATTCTCGTGTTAAGTCTTCATCATCCATCCAGGAACCTTTTCTAGATCCTGGTTTGGAGCCAGACTTTGGACTACAACTTTTGGCCTGGTCTTGGCTTCCTGGTGCCTGTTTGAGGTCGGCAGCTTGTGATGCTTGCTTGACTGCCTCAGACTCTTTTGCTATTTCAGTCACTTCTTTCACAATTTGTCTTGCAGTTTCCTTAATGTCACTGTCACTAAACCTGGCTACTTCTTGAACTTCTGACATCTTTCGTTCTTTAACTTCCACTATGGGCATAACAGGAGTTTCAGGTAATTCTTCTATTGTATCTATGGGTCTTTCAATTCTACTAATATCTGCTGTTTTAATTGAATCTAAGGTTTTTGAAATCATCTGGGTGGCTTGATCATATTCACTTGATATGACATCATCAACTGTATCATGAATAATAATTGAACTTTCACTTTCATCAGCCTCCGATGGTTCTCTGGCATATCTCTGGTTGTCTTCTTCTTCAGTCATCTGGCGAAGGCGTTCCATGTGATGCTCAATGGGTGAGAGTTCTGCTCCACTAGATCGCAGGTCTTCATCTGTTATTTCCATACTCTGCTGATACTGACCACCTACAAGCTTTCTGTGCAATAATTCAGTTTTTTTGGCTGTCACTGACTCAATGAGCTTTAGCTGCTTTTCATCCACCTCTTCCCCTAACTGTTCTTGAATGTATTTTTCAATTTTGGATGTTGTTTCTTGAGTAAATGCTGATTCAGGGATGGGGATTGGTAGTGATGGCTGAGTAGCTCCATCTGTGGTGTCTTCAGGTTCTTGTGGAAATTCTTGAAAGGTCTGTGATGGAGTGACTAGGGGAGAGCGCTTCACAGCCTCAGTTTTTACTTCTTCCACAATTTCAATAGCAAGTTTTCGTGCTTCCTCTTCACTCAATTTATGCTTAGTTGCTTCAGTTGCTTGTTCTGGTTGTGGTTTTTCTAACACTCTTGATTCATCAGATGACAAGTCCCTCACATGTTGTGTTTCATAAGACTGTTGAACAGGAATGTCCTCCACAGTTTCGGACAACACAGTTTCAGATCGTTCTTGAGACACCTCCCAGACAACATCTTCAATTTTTTCCTCCGGTACTAAGATTGGGCTTGATAAGGGGTGTGACTTCTGTTCTCGGGAAACAGGAGCAATTGTATCTTTTGGAGTCAACACCTTATGCTCTGGGCTTTGGTCCTCTGCTGAAGATGAAAGCTCCTCTGAAAATATGTCAGATTTCATTTGTTGCTTTACATAAGCCTCAGCCTTTTCTTTTGCTGTTTTTGCAGAATAGGGTTTGGGTTCCTCCTGATCTTTTGTTTCTAATTGGGTTGTAAAAGTTGTAATTGAGGTAGTTTTGATAGTTGAGCCATCAGCCATTGCTGTTTCTTGAGTCTTTGTTTCCTTGACAACTCTTTGCTCTTGGTCTCCTTCTCTTGTGGTTGTGGTTTCTCTGACAACAGTTTCTCTAGTATCACCTAACTGGCGAGACTCCTCTGTCACATCCACTGTTGTTTTATCAGCAGCAAGTTTCTCTTCAGGCTCTTCATCAGAAGTCTCCTCAGTCCTGGTAATGTCTTCCTCTGTCATTTCATCTTTAGAAGTGTCTTGGTCATCAGTTGATAATGTATGGACGGTTTCCTTGGCTTCTGATGAACTTTCTGTTTTTTCTTCTGATTTTGAAACTGACTTTGAGAAAGTTCTACTATAACTATCCTTCTTCTCATGAATTATTTTTGCTTCCTTTTCAGATACTTCCTTTTCCCTTTTTTCAGTAGAGGCATCTCTCTGTGTAACAGATTTCTTGCCCAAAGCCCCCAATTCAGATGTTACTTTTTCCTCTTTCTTTTGCATTTTTTCCTGGTGTAATTTAGATGATTCTGTCACTTCTGATCTGTCTTCCACACTGCTTAATTTATCACTTTTGGATGTAATTTCTGTCTTGAAATCAGTTTTTGATAAATCATCTTTCTTGCTTTCAAACTTTTTCTTTATTTCTTTATCCTTTTCAATAGTTTCACTAATTTTACTTTCCCTCTCTTCCTTCTTTTTCAAAGTACTTGAAGCAGTTTCTTCTGATACCACTAATGTCTCATCATATTCCTTTGAAGATCTCTTCCATGACTGACTCTCTTCAATTTCCATTGACTGTCTTTTTATTTCCTTTTCAAAAAGGGCCCTCTTAGATGACACATCTTTAAATGCTATGTCTTCCGGTGAAGGAAGTTCATCCGTTGGTTCTTCTGAGCGTAAGACCTCAAAAGGACTAATTGTTCTTTCTCTGGCTGATTCTGTAGATACATCAATCTTTTCAGTTCCTGCAAAACCTGCATTTTCATAAAATCTGGGATCAACCCTCTGAGCAAGGTATTCTGACTCAGAATCATTACTTTCTGTTGAAGAAACTTTGGTCTTTCTTACTTTTTGTTCAAGGACAGTTCCATCGGTACCTGTAGTATCAGTGTCACTCTCAGTTTCACTTTTCAGTAAATGACTACTTTTTGACTCAAAAGACTGAGACGTGACGCTTTCCCAGAACTGTTTACGTTCAGAATAAGGTTTAATGTCTTCAGTTATTCCTATTTGTTCCTCTTTAATGTCTTCAACTTTCTTTGACTCAACCTTTGTTTCTGTGGGAATTGCTCCAGTAAAGATATTAGTTGCCTGAGAGAATGTGCGTTCATGCCTTCTACTTGGTCTACTTGGAACATGAGGTTCATCATGAGAACTCTGACTGTCTTCAACATTTACAGAAGTTGTGCAAGGAAGTTTTTGTTGGAATGAGGTAGAGGATGAGGACTGGATGCTCTGGGAAGGATGAAGGACAGGTGAGGGTGAAATGTGCGAGTGTCCGCCTGTCGTCTCTGCAGATGTCTTCACCCCGCCCCCATACTCTTTACGTTCTGTAAACACCACTCCCACATCTAGAACAAGAGTTAGTAGCACACTATTAGTAAACATCACACACTCTTGTTATGGCACACATGGCTACATGCTGTCAGGCAATCAAAGTTTGGAAATGTATGATGGGAGCTATGATCTGGGAAACCCACCATCCTGATCAACTTTCACACACTTTTCACTCAACATGCATATTAACAAGATCTACACATTCAGAGAATCTACTACTTACCAGTGATCCTATTTCTGTTTGTGCCCATCTACTATAACCTATACTGAACATTAAAAATGTTCTTAGATGAGGAAATGGTGTTAACTGTACCCCTGAATCATGAACGTTCATGATGTCCGAAAGTCTTGAGAAATCAGTGATGCCAGAGCATTATCTCAATTAATGCTAGATCACTGATACACTCCATTAATAAAAGGGCAAGATAATTAACATGTGACTTAATATAAAATCTTTAAACTTAAATGTCCACAAGCTTTATGGAGATAACAGTGCACACAAAACATTGACATGAGCGAACGGCTTCCCTGGACCCAACACACGTTACTACAAAACATAATGCATGCCGTCACTGTTATCTGAAAGAAATTAATAAATGTTAATATTCACACAACTGAAGGGGGCAAAATTCAAAACAAAATCATTCTTATAAACACAACAAACAATCAAACTGTCTTGAGAGTTAGTGACATAGCTTAAGTAATTACATAGCAGCTGTTAGTTGTCTACAGTGCTTGATAGGATGTGGCTACACCACCACAATACCTTCTGAGCAAGACTTCTTTGAGTTGATTTCAAAATGACCTTTATGGCCCAAAGCTTCCCCTGGCAAAAATACTTCCATATCTGAAGAGACAGATGTGTGAGTACCAGGAGTAGCAAGCCGCATCTGTCCCCCTCGAGCAGCCTCCTGCACTGCTTCTTCAAGGATCTCTGCTGCCAGATAGTCAGCCTCACAAACAATGTTTTCATCGACAGCTTGAGCTTTGAAGTACAGGTTTTCAAAGCTTGAGCACATTTCAGGTGGAAGCTGTGTCTTGGTAGTGAAAGGATCTCCAAGAGAGAAAGTCAGTTGAGCTGTTGAGGGTGTATCCTCACATTTTGCAGCTCTAAGGTCTGCTCCATCATAAATATTCTCATAACTTGACTCTTTATTCAATAGGCCATGGCTTTGCTTTGCATCACTACTCTCAGCCCAATTATCTTTACTCTCATCCTCAGCCAGACTCTTAGGTAACATCAACCCTTTTAGGTACCCTTGGTGTCCCATTTCCTCCAGCACCTCCTGCTGCTGCTGGAAATACTGCTGTGCTACAGGAGAGGAATTGACAACCTCAGGTTGAAGCAAGCAAAGTGGAAAAGTTGTGGGTCTTGGCCCACCCCTGATTAAATCACGACGAAGGACAACATTACCGGAAGCATCACTAGATGGTCTGGTGTCATGTTTTTCATCAGAGCTAGAAGCAGTGCCTGAGTTTTCACCTTCACAAGTCTTATTAGACTTGATTCTATCAAGCTCATCTATTTTTTTCAAACTGGAGCTCTCATATGACCCAAAACTTACATCAGACTCTGTCTTGATGTTTGGTGAAAGACCATGTGTTCTGGAAGACTTATCAGAAAAGTCAGAGTCACCATCTGTTTCCTTAATGATTTCTTTCTTTAACAGGACAGCTTGTTGGCTAGATGTGCCACCCAGAACTGTAAAATAATACCCAATCCCATTCATCTCAGAAATATAAACACATCAAACATATATGTTGGTGTGCCTGTTGTAAGAGACCCTATGTAAAACTTTCTATATGGGCAAGTATATACATACATATGTACACACACACACACACACACACAATATATATATATATATATATATATATATATATATATATATATATATATATATATATATATATATATATATATATATATATATATATATATATATATATATATATATATATATATATATATATATATATATATATATATATATGTGTGTGTGTGTGTGTGTGTGTGTGTGTGTGTGTGTGTGTGGATGCCTATCAGGGATGAAACTTATTGTGATGAATGATGGTCTATATAAGAAGAACCACAAGTGAGCTCCATACCTGATTCCGGTTGTGTAGCCTGAAAAGCATCAGGAGGTATGGGGGGGTAAACAACAGAAGAGACAGGAAAAGACAGATCATTAGAAGGAGCAGTAGCACCAATGGCTTTTGGTATGAATTCAATTTTGTCAGATTTTGGAGGTGAACTGAGATCAGCTGTAAGGCGGTCAAATTCATCCTCTAGGCTGTCACGATTGAACTCCTCTGAGTCTATGAGGTCAGAGAAACTTTGGTCAGGTTGGTTTGCACTGGGGGGACTTTTGTCTTCAGTGGCAACAGTTTCAGCAACTGCACACTCTGTTTCATGACTTACTTTTGCTTCATCTTTGGACCAAAACTCAGAATGCTCAGGATCTGTTAGGTGCAACTCTTTCATCATTTGCATCACCATTTCTCCAACTGAGTCAATATTTGAAAGTATGTCAAGACCAACTACATTAGCTTCAGAGTCATCTTCAACCTTGCTATCTTCTATAACTTCTCTCACATCATCTAGAGTATTGAGAATCACCTTAATTTCTGATCTTGCTGATATTGGATCTATTTCCTTAGCTTTTACTTGCTCTTGTAATCTATTCACTTTATTTATTATATCATTAACTTCCTGTGCTAAATAAGCATTGTTTTCATCTTTATCTGAGATGGGAAGAGGTTCTTTGAGGTCAGATTTTCCATCAGTGACTTCTTTATCTTCAATGAGATTAGAAGCAGAGGTGTCACGCTCAGTGTGAGAGTCTCTCATTTCCATTGGTGTTGTTATATCTGTGTCTTCTGTGATCTCAATGGAGAAGACTCTTTCACTCAGTTCCTGTCCGGGCACAGGGGAGCTTGGGATTAGATCGTCATCTAGGTCTGGGGCCTCGTCTTCAGTCCTGGTGTCAAGGATGTCTTGGTCAAAGCGCACACTGTCCGGAGAAATTTCTGTACTTGTTCGCTCAATTTCTGCATGGTCTTCACTAGAATTTTCAGTGGGTGATACTGGCCCCATGGAAATTAAAGCACTGCTTGTGTTAAAGGTTACACTGGCAGCACCCAGCTCCTCAGTCGCAATGAAGGGTGTAAAACTTTCAGACTGTAGGGAAGCAATTGAGGGAGAGGCCACAAGATGGCTAGCAGTACTAGCTTCAGCACCACAAACAAAACTTTTTTCTAGTAAAACAGGATCTGATAATTTAGTTGCAGAAGATGGAGATACATCAAAGCCCTGAGGTTCAAAAGAATTAGAATCATGCAGATGAGAAGGTTCAAGATGTAAAAATGTTTGAGATTTATTTCCAGAGGGATCTTGTGAGGATGAAGCCTGGGGCTGTAAGGTAGTAAGAAAAGGTAGATCTGGACTAGAAGGAGAGGATAAGTGTGTTGAGGCTACAGGAGGAGAGGTAGAGGAAGGTTGTGAGGGGAGGGCGACACCCTCGTTGGTGTCCACTGCAGGGAGCATGGAGAGTCTAGCCTGCATCACACTTTCAGTTAACATGCTGTCTACACTTTTCCCCTCCCAGTCCATGCCTTGTGCTTCAGGACAACCACCATGAAGGCCACCGTCTGAAACACATGAGGGAAGAAGGTCTGTAATGCCTGGTGACAAGAAGCATCATCAACAGGCACAAGCCTTTCACTTTGCCATGGCCTTCATTTTACTGTGTGAGAGCTAGGCTATTGGTGTGTAGCATCACATCCAAATATTTTGGTTAGTTTGTCAAAACATTCCTCAGAATCTTAGTTGAATTAAGTATGTTAAGTCACACAGAGAAAAGTTGCTAAGAAGCAGCACAAGTACTATAGCAGCAAGCTAAAAGCCTGCCTTACCTCGCACTTGAGCCATGAGATCAAACTCATCTTGTGTTGGCTCACAGATGGACGAATATGTGGACGCCACTTGTGGTCGAGTAAATTTAGGACCGGGAGAACACAGATCTGATGAGGTGCTCTGTAGGTGCTGTAGGTCTCCAGGAACTAACTGACTAGAATCAACAACTGGAGACTGTACAACTCCTTCAGAGCTGATCACATCTGCATTTTCATTCTCCACAAATTCCCGAATACTCCTAATTTCTATTGATTCCTTGCCTACTTCTGTAGTTTTGACCAAAAGCTTTATTTCAGCTTTAATGGTTCTGGGCTCATCACTCTCTTCAGCTTGGATCTCTTCATCCTCCCATCGTGGAGAGTCACGCATAATCATCAGCTGTTCTTCTCCTTCATCACTAGATATATGACTTGCTTCTGGTGCTTCAGCTACTGCTTTATTGCTTTCCCGTGCTGATGCCACTGAAGCAACACCTGTAGTCTTTTTGGATAGGTCACCATGGTGTTGCCCAGTGTCAGTGTCAGTACATCTTAAGCTCTCAGATTTAAATGGTGAGATGGAAACTGAAGAATGAACAGGCACATCAGCTTTTTGATTCAGAGATTTGCTCCTTATCATCTGTTTCTCCATCCCTTTCTCAATACTGACAGCATCATTGTTTGTTAGGTAAGATCCTTCAAGCTCTATTTTTGCTTGAGCAGCTTCTGCTTCAATTTTGAATGCCATTTCTTCCATTTCAGCTTCCTGAGCTACCACCATGCTTTCCAAAACTGCCAGATCAGCTTCCGTAAGTTTAGTCTTGCCGTCAGCTAGGGGAGAGATAACCATACGTGTGAGCAGCTACAGCGTTCACAAGCAGCGTGAAGGCAGGTTAGTCGTGCCTTGTTCAAGTAAGGCAAACGTACAGAGTTGGGGTGTACACACTGAACTTCACATGATTACTGGGTAAACATAAGGTGTGGCCTGGTGCTCTTGTGCCCACCTTCCACACCCTGCAGCATCTTCATGCCAATGCAACTGAGTCATAACAATAAACAAGAAAAGAATAATCATTCTTCTGCATTAATTCAAATATGTTGAACTAAAAGTACAGCAAAGAAAAATACAGGCAGTCACTTGTGAAAGTAAAAATAATTAATTGTTCTGGACTGACTGACAGGACATCCACATGGGAGAGGAAAGACTCAGAGGAGAAAAAAGGATCTGGTGGAGAACAACATGGTGGGGTCTCTGATATGTAGTGTGAGGGTGGAGAGGAAACATATCTAGTGATAAGGAACAGACAGGTGAAAAAGAGCCATGCATGAAAGGAAGAAGTCTAGATACCTGAGCCTGCCTTGGTGCCTGAAGTAGGTTGGCTGGAGGCGGCTAGAAGGAAAACAGGACCATGTTAGCCCTTCCTGGGAGTCAGCTACAGGCAACCAGCACACCATGTCTTTCCAAAACAGGAAGAAGATCACACACACACACACACACACACACACACACACACACACACACACACACACACAAACCACATACACACACACAGACACAAACCACATACACACACACAGACACACACACACATACACACAACATGATACACAAGTTTGGAATGTGCTGGACAGAGAAGTGCTCGAGGCAACAACAATACATATTTTCGAGATAAAGTTGGATAAATTTTGGGATAATAGAGACAGGACAACACGAGCTTAGCTCCCTTCCTGTATGTCACAACTAGGTAAACACACACACACACACACACACACACACACACACACACACACACACACACACACACATTCATTTTTTTTCTTTAATTGCATGAAAAGAAAAGAGAGGTCTCTAAAATGGAAACATTAATAGTATTGAGGAACTCCCTTGTGGATCTTCAAACTAAACATGCAGGTATGGGATGTTACTCATAACACCTAGCTGTCCTAACTGTGCACGTATGGGAATGATGAATATGTGAAAACAATTTCCTGAACTGTGAATGTTGTGAGTGTTTGTAAAGAAAGGAAAATAGATAAATAAAAAATAGATAAAAAAATAAATAAATATATAATAACAAAATAAATAAATAAATATAACATAATGCTCAACTAATTAGCCAGTTTTAACAAGTAATATAAATATCATACCAGTATCTTATGCAATATGTTGACACTCAGTTCCACATCAATCTAGCATGGCATCCTGTTCTGTAGGATCCTACTTGGATACACACAGAGACTCATACAGGTTATGCAGACAAAGATTCTCAAAGATAGTACTGATAGTAGGAATGGGTAAGGTACCAGATCAACAGAATCTACTGCTACTGGTATGACTGGCATATGTAGTACAATAATAATGACTATCTGGAAGACTTTTACTTTGGGTACATGAATGCTGGTCAGTAAAGAAGGAACCAGCACTGGAACAATCCTGCAGGGGTCTTGGTGGCTGAGGAGTGACAGGGGATTAAGAGTCATGATACAAGCTAACAATACTGGGGACTGTTGGAGGTTGGAACAGGCTGTAAAATTCACAGGCTTGTATTAAAGAGAACAGAAAAAAAAAAAGTGCTATCTTATTTCTATATATCTTGATGATTTGAGGCATGAAAATGAAATGTAATGGTGTTTAAGTGGGTACTTTAATATTTTTGTTTTCGTATGTATATGTGGATTGATATGCAATAAAATAAATAAAAATGTAGAAATTGTTTTTAGGATTATGTCATTAAATTATCCATTTTATTCATGGACCAAGTAGTGTCAATGGCAAGTATTTCCTGACAAAACACAATGGACTACAATTGATGAAGATTGTGTAAGGCTGAAATGAAAACACTTAGAAACACCAAGAACACTCAATTTGTGTTAACTGCAACACTTGACCTTTCATTTCTTTGAAAACATTTTTTCTTGGTATTTATTGGTAGAATTATATTTCAACATGTGTGTCTAAGTGAGAGAAATAAAAAGAAAAAAAGTAATGGTGATCAGAAACCTGTTCTTTAAAAAGAAAAAAAGATCAAAACCTCCAAGACAATGCTTCAGTGCATTAGACTGGGTATTTTGTTACTTGCTCTTGTTATATTATGCTGAGGTCATGCTTCTCTGTCTGTAAGGGCAAATCAGCTGAACTCACAATTGATGAACCCAAGTATTTCTCTACCCAGTAGTAATGACAGTGAACTCTGACATAAGTAATTCATTGAACCCCTAAGGGAATGTAGTAGACTGTCCAAAGGCAATGAAGGCAACACTTGTGCTAGTTCTGGCATGAGTTGTAACATTACAGTTGTGTTCATCCAACAACCCTTGCAGTGCTGGTCTGGTGCACTGGTGAAGACTCAAGTTCACTGTGGCAAAATACTAGGGGTACATCAGGCAGAGAGGAATGTTAGGATGCATAGAATTGGGAGAGATATTGATTAATAAGTCTATTTACCTTGTTCTTCGGGAAGTGAAGTCTGATGCTCAGTAGGCTGGCTTGCCTCATGGGTCCCTGGTAGATAAAAAAAAAAAAAAAATGGGAAAAATATATTCAGAATTTGTTTACTGTATCTCAGCAGTATATCTATCCACTCAGGAGTAACAGTTTTTATTTCATCTCTCAAAAAAAGGATTTCAATTAAAATTTGAATACAAAATCAAGTGCCAAAGTAAGCAAATGAGAAAACTGAAACTAATATGTATTAATATCAAAACAGAGTCAAACCAGGGAACTAAAAAAAAAGGGTGCAAATATATGAACATTAAAAAGTGTAAACAAAAAAAAGTTTTGCATAGCACTATACCATTACTCACAGCTGCCTTTGACTCATCTATTCTACAGCCATGAAATACAAAGGACATCCCAATGTGTGCACTTCTAAACAAAGTCATAGCTTGGATGTGTTGTCATATGAACAATTAGGGAGGAACATTTTCAATACTTAATGTAAGGCAGCATGCATTTACCCTCAGTGATTACTGAGGCAATAGCTACTACAACTAATGTATCAATTACATGTTGTATTTGTCTTGAAATTCTTTGAACAGGTTTGTTTGTGATACAGATTTGGTGTCAGTGTATTTACTATACACTGTAGTAAATAATTCACCAGAGATATACAGAAACACCTTCCGGGTCTAATATTTGTTGTCTGTGTCATCTGGTCAAGAGAGGGAGATGAAGTGTGTGACTCTATGTAAGGCAATATACTGCTTAATAGCTATAACATGCTCCAACTCATGGCATCTGCGTCAAGGAAAGCACTTGCTCTGTCACGCTTAACTGCTATGCACATATTGCTCCAAGCTTTGTTGCTCAAATGTTTATTACCTGACGGAAGGAAAAAACCTTTGTAGAAGAAGGATTCTATTCCTGGTCGTTTACCAAAGATACTAGGAGCTGACAGAAGAATGGGAAGAAAAGATTGTGTGTAAACAAAAAATGGCTGCATCAGTACATATAAAATCTAATAAAAATCAGTTACAGTCAACACAACAGATGAAAGCAAATACTAATGGACACTTCTGTTATGTATAAAAGTTTATCTAAATTTCATTTGCAAGACTGACTTTGATGCTGATCTACAGCACTACTGTTAGGCATACATACAAACATCAATGACAAACATCAAGCATTAAAGCTCAGCAAATGTGAATATGGCAAGGCAGGCTTCTAGTTTGTGTATATTTTCTTTCATATTATTCCAATGAAATCAATTCATGTATACTCCAATAACTATACATATATTTTGTTTTCTAGGCACAAAGCATTCTTTATATGTAGCTCATTTCCCAGTCAGTGATAAACCTTCATCCCTTTTTGATAGCAGTGGGCCCCAATTTACACTAAGTAATCATTCCTGTAAGTAGACCATCTGTAGACTTACTCAGCCCTACACATGTCATCCCCTTTCTATCACCAACCATCACTACCAGACTGTAAGGCGCCATGTATCATCTACAAGTCCCCAGTGCTAGTCATTCCTGTGCCATACAACTGAGAAATATGGTTCACCTTCAGGGTACAGGACACCTGCAATGGGGGGATCCTCTTCCTTAGCCTGCAGTGAGGATTTGGTAATGGAAAGAGACTCCATCACCCGTGGCACAAAGCCAACCATTTGAGAGCCTTCCATAGCATCTTCAGAATGTCTTAAGACATTCTCTTCTGGTATAGTAATTTTGTTCTCTTCCTGCAGCTGAAACTCACGCAAGGGCTTAACAGTGGCTACTTGGCGAGGGGGAGGGGAACCTCGGTTAGGAGGAGACTGTGACGATCTGAGTACTTTGAGCCTCAAAACATTCTGCTTGTCACATTGTGCAAACTTACCCTCAAACTGTTGAATTATGTCACAGACACTTGCAACCTGCTCAACCACACTGCTACCATCTTTGCTATTCTCAATCCTCATTTCTGTTTCAGCCTTATCTTCATGTTTATCAGATTTTGTGGTACCAAATTCACAAGTAACTCTAGAGGGGGGCTCTGAGGGTTTCTTTTCTTCAAAGGGTGGCATGACCCTTCTTCCTCCAGCAGGGGATGCTGGGAGAGACCTGAGCTTTTCCTTCTCAACAATTTCCTCCCACTGATCAATTAGGTCTCTAACTCCTACAAAATTTTTGACTTGATGGATTTTATCTGAAACATCATTTTTTAATGAATCTGATCTTACCCTATTTTTCTGTTGTTTATACATCCTTGGCAAGGTATGGCGCCATAATAAAGGAGCTAGTGCTGTGGGTGTGTGCCTTATGTCTTGCCCTGATGTGTTCCCTGGTGTGATCTGCCTGACAGTTTGGGTACAAGTGGGTATGGTAGATATTAATGCATTCCCAGAGTCAAGTGTCGGGGAGAAGTCATCATGATATAAGTACATCTCGTTAACAGACAATGCTCCAGTTTCCTCATGACCAAAAACACGATCAGTGACAACCAATGTCTTCTCATAGCTTGCAGTTTTCTGATCTTGCCCAAAATCAACTAAAGCATCAGGATGAGCATAAGTCTCAGCATCTTGAGGGTTTTGGACTGTTTCTTCAAATGACATTAAAATTTCCTCTTTACTCTGTGCTGGAGACACACTTGGACAATTTAAGTTCAACACCTCAGCCTGTACAATGAAACTTGAATCCTCTTTTAATACAAAATCAGAATTTGGATGTAGTGACAAGATTTCATGAGACTCAGAATCATCATTTTCTTGGTTATGTGAAATTATACTATGCTTGTCTCCACTACTAAATTTTTCAGGATGACTTGCATACAGTTTTATCAGCCATTCTGTGGAATCCTGCAATGCATCACTACAATTATTTGACTGGTGCTGTTCTTCCTCCTCAGACTCTGTACCTGTATCAGGATTCACAAATGATGGACTTTTGGGATCAGAATTATCTCCACCTGATTCTTCCTTACTAGTGTTGACATCAAGAACTTGTAAATGATCAGTAAATGCAAATGTATTCCCTGCATTTGGGCAATGACTTAGAGTCCTGAATGGATTAGCATGAAAGCCACAAGAACATGACTCAAAGTTTAAGTTGGGATCTGCTCGTGTAATTTTTGTTGCATTGCTCTCCACATTCCATTCCTCAGTATGAAGGACTTGTGGGATCTGACTAAATACCTCCTCACTGAAATCAAGAAATGGGTTTGTGTTGACTTTATATTTCACAGTGTCCTGAAGCTGAGGGTCTGATTCAGTTGTATCATGATTATTAAGCAACTTTTCTTCGTCAGAGCAAAAAGTTTCATATTTTTCATTCACAGATAAATTATCTAAAGAACCAGTCTGAATTAGTGTTTTGTTTCCAAGTGAGCTAAGAGAGGCATTCCTACCTTCACTCTGTAAGTCTATGTCAGAGTTGGCAACCATGTCTAGCAGCGGAGTGGAACAAAATGACTGACAGAACTGTGAATTTGAACAAAATGATCTTGCAGAACCGAAAGATCCAATAACTGAGCTACTAAAATTACTAAGATGGGGACTTGGCAGATCATCAAAACTACAGGTCTTGTCTAAATCATGCTGGTCAATAACTGTGATAGTATCAGAATCTCTATAGCTCAGCTGATCCTCAAAAGAATCAATACTAGATGAATCAAAGTCACGGAGACGCTCCTTCTTAAAATACTCTGGATCACACAATGTGTCACTGATGCTAATTGTATCCAGCAAGTTTGGTTGTTCTAGATAAAGGATAGTTTTAAATTCTTTTCTATGAGTGCAGGGAGAAGTAAAATCTCCAATTTCAGATTGATGAAGAGGAGTATTTTGATCTTGTGACCAAAATCTACGTATTTCTCTTGCCTGATAAGTTGATGCCACCACTTGTCTGCGTCTCACTACACAACCATTATGAGCCTCAAGTTCCATTTCAGTCTGCTGAGGTCTGTCCTGAGGACTGTGGTAATAAAGTTGCTCTAGCTCTGCTTCTACAACTATTGGAGTCGTCAGCTCAGCGCAAAATGGATCACTTTCTATAGACAACCCTGGATGTATGCAGAGCTTAGGGTCAGTGGCAGGTGAAGGATAAGAAAGCTCATCTACAAAACAGCTCTCTACAGCACGTGTTAGTTGCTGACCAGACAATAAACTGGTGTTAGATGCACACCTGTTACCTTCCCCTTCACCAAGGGATTCTACGTCTGTTATATTATTAAAGTTGTCTTCCGGAAGAAGAAGATTATCCTTTACTTGCTTCTCTTCATTCCTAGTTGATGGCACACTTGACCTCTCAGAAATATCCACACTTGAGGTTTCATACTCTGGCAGGTCTACAAGAGGGTGTTCCACCTGACCTTCATCCTCTGCTCCAGACATCTCCATATCTTCCACATCAGTTGTACCTTCTGGCTCAGCTTCAACATCCAGAAGCTTGCTGGAGGCAACAGTAGCATTCTCAGTGTATGTGGTGCCATGTGGACCTTCTGTTAAGTGAACTGTCTTTTTAATTGCTGCATCACGAATAATGTCTGGAGTTGGAGCATCATCTCTCTCTGGTTCCTCAACATCAATATCTGAATGATCAAAGTCCTCGACATCAGTGTGGGCATTGGGACTCGGGGTCCGTACTGTCAGCTTCCCTTTGTCCTCTATATCACTCAAGAACTCAGTATCAGTGTGATTGTCTTCACCCTGAGGTGCAGGCACTAACTTTGAGCGAGCTTTATTTTTGTGTCGTGGTTTCTTAGATAAAATGAGCTCCTCAACATCAGTATTACCTTCTTCTTCATCAAATTTACCAGCAGGTTTTCTATGCACCACTTTGGATGCCACTTCTGTATTTCCACTACCAATGAGCTCAAAATCTGATGTGGAATCTGTTGTGACCCCAGCTAGTCTTAGTGCTTCCTCTTCTGACACCTCGATGTCTTCAGTGTCTGTTGCACCAAGATCTTCAATGTCAGAGACAAACAGTTCATCCTTCTGTAGTTTTTGAACTGTAACTTGTGGAACGCCATATTTGTCTTCCTTGATGTAGACCAATTCTCGCTTTGGGCTCTGGAGAACATTATACTTGAGATGTGGTGGCAGAGGACTTCGGGGTCGGTCTACCTCAGCAGGATCAAAATCAAGGTCTTCTGTATCTGTCACTGGTTCTGGTTTGTTGGTAGCAGCATTCAGTGCACTACTTTCTTCTCCTTCACTTACTTCCTCAACATCTGTTGCACCTTCATCATTTTCAGATTCTATAAAAGTAATGCCTGATACTTTTTCTACTGCTTCAGTATCTACTTTACTATCTGGGGTGATGACAATGCTCAGAGGACCTGTCTCTGTTTCTACAAAGCGAACTTCAGACAACTGTGGGGCAACTGGAAGCCTCTTGCTCCTCCTTTTATTTTTCTGTGGTTTTGATACTTCCTCTTCAATATCTGATTCATTTACACTTTCTTCATCTGTTTCATCCTCTTTTTTCTTGCTTTTTACTGCAACTTTATTTTTGGACTTTTTTGATTCTTCAGTGGCATCAAGATCTTCAATATCAGTTAAACATTCCTCTTCCAAAGCTGCCTGTATGGTTATTCCAGCTTGTTCTGCCTCTTTAATCTTCTGCTTTATCTCGGCATCTGCATCTCGAATCATCTCTTTTTTAGTGACTCTGCCCATACTGCCCTCCATTTCTTTGATAGTATAAATTTCTGATTCTTCTGGTACCCGGTTCAAAATTTCATCTATAACTTCTTCCTCCTCCTTCTCCTCAATATCAAAATCTTCTGTGTCTGTGAAGGATGCTTCATCTGTTTCTTTCACATCAAGCATATCTTTTTCTTCATTGTCCAAAGGTTCATGAACAACCCTTTTTCTTGGTATTAGAGGCCGTTCATCCTCCTTATCATTTAATTCAAAGCCTTCTTCATCTGTTTCACCACCAGATTCTTCTTCAGCCCGTTCTTCCACATCACTGATTTTTATTCTCTCTCGATGAGGTTCAGGAATACAAGGCTGCTTGATTTTCTCTACAGGTTTTGGTACCAAATCTTCAATTTCTTCTGCATCAGATGCTTCAACATCTTCTGAATCTGTTGGTTCATCTAATTCATCTTTTGAGATATTCAAATTTGACTCATCTTCTTCTTCTTCTACATTCTCATCTCCAGTCAAAACTTCAATATCAGTCAGAGAAGAAGCATCATCATAGGGGGCAGTGAGTGTTTTGGTGGGTGGTTTCTGGGATGGTGCCTTTCTACGCACCTGCTTCTTACGCTTGACTTTGTCCTTCACTACTGGTTCAGCTTGTGGGAGAGGTTCCCTAGTGACATCTTTGTCACTCACATCTAGGTCTTCAACATCCGTGGTTCCTTCCTGTACAGCATCTACTCTCAAGCTCCGTGACTTACTTTTCTGTTTTCTTGAAACATCTTCCTCATCTGATGAATCATCTTTTTTGGTTACAAAGATTTTTGGAGTTGGAAGCACTACTTTGAAGTCCTCTTTATTGGACACATCTTCACCCTGAGCCATGTAATAATCTGGCAAGGAATCATCAACTTCTGCTGGAACTTCCTCATCTCCTGAGGCCACCATGTCCTCAACATCAGTGAGACCTTCTACTACATCATCAGTTGGGACAGAAAGCTCATTTAGTGTGTCTACTTTCTGCACATTTTTCCGATGTCTGCCCAGAACATCCTCCTTTTCAGTCTCTGAGTCTGAACCATAGAGAGGACTGGGTTCCCTGGCAAAGCCTTCAGTCAGGTTGATCACCTCCTTAGTGGGTTCAGGGAGCAGACCCAGAGCTTGAATAGTAGGAAGGTTCTTCTTTTCTGCTGGGAGTATATCATCCTCCTCTCCGGAAAGATCCATGTCTTCTGTATCTGTCAAAGCTCCTGCATCTTGTTTGGGAGCAGAGAGAAGTGTTTTTCTCTTGGGCATTGGTGAAATGTCCCCTTCACTGTGTAGTTCTTCAATATCTGTTAAAGCTTCTTGAATGTCCTGGCCATTCATTTCTCCTGTGGGGCTTGGACCACCAGGTACACTGAGAGTGGCAGACTCCTTTTCTAGTCCAACAGGCATCTTGACCTCTTCAGTGGATGTTGATATCTGTGAAGTAGACACTACACAATGAACATTCAAATCATCTACTGACATAGGAATACTGGACTCGGATGCTTCAAAATCAACAGTTATCATCTCTCTTTCCATCTCATCTAGTCGTTTCATCAAGGGACCAATCTCAAGATGCCTGCCTTCACCAGCAACTAATGTACACTCAAGAGAAGATATTATTGCTTTAAGCTCTTCAGATATAGAACTCATCATAGTGCTTTTTTCATCATCCTCACTTGCTAGTTCTTCCATCCTAATGTTTACAGCTGTCTCACTCTCCTGTAAATGTTGCATACTTGGATCTTTAACATCAACAATACTTTGTGTTAAGTATCCTACTTCATTACTACATGGATCACTTTCATGAAATGTGACAGATGCCTTTCCCACTTCTTGACACACTTCTGATGCAGCTAACAAGTGATTTTCAGATATGCTTAATTCACATACAAAATCAGATGTCTGTTTAACTGAAATTACTTCTGACTTCATGATATCACCAGAACCTGACAATGGTTCTTCTTCATCATCACCCAACATAGATTCATTTTGATCAATACATTCAGACATTTTCTCCAAATTATCTGAACTCTGAAATAATGCACTTTCATGGATAATGGACTCTTTCCTACCATCAACCATTTCTGAAGTTGCTTCATCATGAGTGGGTGACATTTTTTCACCTTCTTCAAGGATACCTTTTTGGTGAAGGCTCTCACCATCTGATGTATAGAGGCATACTTTGTATGGTGACTGAGTGATGTCTTCTGCCATCCCAGGATGCTGATCAGTGTCTTTCTCATGACAATCTGCACTGCTTGGTTCACACTCTGACTCACAAGTCACAGTTTCCATGGCATCCTTTCTCATGACATCTTCAACAGCCTCAGTTGTATTTTGAATATCATTCTCATCAACTTTCTCACTCTTTGATACTAAATCAGCTTCATTCTCTTTTGCCACATCATGAGAGATACTTCTGGCCTTCTTCATAAATAAAAGCCAGTCACAGTCACTTTCACTGATAGTTTTCTTTGCTTGCTTTTCCTTTTTGTACTTACATATATTGGGAGTATCTTCACATGTTGCTGAAGCTTTGGATGTCAGTGACTGATAGGCCTTGATGGTCTGTAGCCAACTATCAGTTTCATCTAATTCTGGAACTGTGACAGGGAAGTCATCTGAGAAGCTTGTTTCCATTTCAGAATCAATTTCTTTAGATGCAGGACTTTTATATCCAGATTCTGAGGTGAAATCAAAATCAGTGTCTCCTTCAGTCTCAATATCTGTAATTTTCTTATTTCCTACATCCATGCTTTCTATCTGCTTAAGTATGTGCTCTGTAATTTCTCTAGCTCTCTTAATAGTTTCCTCTGTACATTCTTCTATTTTTCTGGCTTCATCAGTTTCTCCTTGATAAACTTCTTCAGGCTCCAGGAAACAAGCTTCTCCTGTAACACTGGAGTCATGAAGTCTAATTTCATACTCTTGTTCATGATCTTGAGATAACAAAGTAATGTCACTTGTAATCTTATTTTCCATCTGCAAAGGAGAGTCGCAACTTGTGAATTCATTTGATGAAGTCAGAGATTCATTAATGGTCTCAATATCAGCTTCTGAAAGCAGTTGGATCTCTTCCTCTTGGACACACAAGCTTGTCTGATCTTTTTTTCTCTTTGCCTTCCAAATTTCCACAGCCATGTTTGTTTCATCACCTAAATTTCTGTACTTCTCTTCCTGAGAAGGAATATATTCCTCATGAGCAGCTTCCTTCTCTTCTTGATGCATTTCATCACTTTCTTCAGTTTCATCCACTTCAATTACAGTTTCCATTATTTCTACTATATCAGTATCTGGAAGGTCAATGTAATCATCATACTCCTCTTCTGATAGAGTAAACTTGTTCACCTCAGATAATTTTGGAATGCGTGAACCTTTCCTTATTAGAGGTGGTGGCTCTGTGATCATGATAATTTGTTGATTAAAACTTGTTGTTTCCTCTTCAATTTCTTCAGGGATAGTAAAAGTGTTATCATAAACAGGTACCCTATCTATGACTCTGTCAGGCACTGTCACTCCAAGAGCTGGACTTTCATATTCAGTAATGTAATCCATCCCCTGGAGGTCACTTTCTATTGCATCATCTAAACATTCTATAGGTGAAAATGAAGCCAATTGGTGTTCTGTTGAAGAGTCTGGCAGTGTCCAGTCTACAGGATTCTCTAATGTTTGCAGTGGCAGTAATTCTGAGTCTTCCTGGCACTGGTCTTTTACTTCCATAGGCTGTTCAGCCACTGCTTCTGGTGTTGATAACTGTACTTCCATATCATAAAATTGGAAATTACTCATAGGTGGCATGTTTTCTAAATCTTCATAATATCTTGTAAAGCCAGCATCTTCTTGTGATACTTTTGGTGAGACATCTTGAGCTTCCTTCATCTGACCATATACTTGTTTCTCATCCTCTGGAAAAGATGATGCTGTAAATATTGTCTCTGACTCATGAGTGTCTGGCATCTGAATGTTTGTGCAATGTATCTCCTTCACAGATGTGGTGCTGATATAATGCACTACAGGGACTGGTGGATCTGCTATAGGGCACTCACTCCCATCTGGAGTAACTGATGAATATGATGCTGGTGAATCAATGTCTTTAGTAATTTTCACACAATTTTCATCCGAACACAGACCAAATTGTTCTGTTGGTCGTAAGATCACATTTCCTTCATCAGACTTTGGCTTTTCTTCCACAAGGTATCTATTCAACACAAACTTTCCTGGATCTGCTTCCCTTGAGTTTTCTGTAATGAGCTGTTGAGACTGGATCCCTTCTTTTTCCTTCACCATACCACTTGTCTTCCCATCTTCTAATGTGTAATCTTTTGTTTTAAGGTTCTGTTCACTACTGTCCCTATTAAGTGTAAGTTCCCCCTGACTATCATTGTTCCTAGCCTCATATTTAGCACCTCCTTTAGAGGTAAGTTTACATACCTTCTTCAAAAAAGACTTAAACTTAGATTTGCTTTGTTTTTCAATAACTGTGGATACAGCACTATCTATACTACAAACTACAGGGGACAAAGCCTTAACATCTACAGGACTTGAAGGACTTTCAAGTTCGGACTTAACACTGTGCTCATCAAAGGATCCCTCAGGAACCATCTCACAACAGGAAGGAGAGTATTTGGTAGTTTGAGCAGGATCAACAGACTTAGCATAATATCCTTCCATGGTAGAGTAACCACTATCAGGATTAGACTTATCATCAAAACCAGATGGGGCAAGTTGCTCTGGGAGGGAAGGCTCATGTACTGGTGTATTAAGTCTGAGATGGGAATACTCATCTCTCATGTGCTCACCTCCCGTACCGGCAGAAGAATCCTCCTCACTTTCTCGGCATATTTCTTTTATTGTGGGCAGCCGTTCCTGCTCCTGTTCCTCTTCTCGATTTAAAAATTCTTTGAACTCCCTAAGAGGAGTGGGAGTATCAGGAGTGGGTGTGTCTGCCTGCCGCAGCTCTTTCACTTCCTGTTTTATCTGGCTAGTGGCCTCCTTCACCTCCTGCATCAAGCCACGTACTTCTTCCTCCACAGAATGGGTGCGAACAACTGTCATATGGTCATGCGAGTTTCTGTCTCGCACTTGGGAATGGCTTCCCACTGGCCTCTTCTCCACTTTCACTTTGACCAAAGTGGTTGTGCGAGGTGAGGAGCGCACGGAGCGCTCAAGGCGAGGCACAGCACCACTCTCACTACCAGACAGTCGTTCACTCACTGTTGTGGATTGCTTTTTGTCGGATTCTTCTTGTTTAGATTCTTCTTCGCCTGCCATACCTCCTTCTTGTTCAGGATCCTGAGGAATGTCGTTTTCCCCACCAAGTCTGGTGTGGTCGTTCGTTGTGCATTCTGCATCATCGGATGATTCGTTAGAATTCGAGGTTATCATGAGTGTTGTTGGACGGTGTGCTGATGATGCTGTGACTTCACTTGCTGCCTGGTCATGATCATCAACTGAAGCTGCTATGGCTTCATTATCTAGGGTTTCAGGTGTCACTCCCTTTGCCTCTTCTGCAATTGTCTCTTTAGGAACAGTTTTGTCTTCAGACAAAAACATTACTGAAGTGGAATCAAATTCTGGTGCATCTTCCACTCTGGTAATATCAGAAGGTATAATTTCTTTTTCAGCTTCACTCACCATTTTTTCATCACTACTATCCTTTTGCCTACACTCAATGTGTTTTAAATCTGAAGTTTCCACCTCACTTTTTACTGAAGCTTTTTCAGAGGTTGATATATCTAATGATTTGTCTAACCTTTCTTCTGTTCCTTGATCTTGACTTCCTTTACATAACTCCTCTGAAACTAAAAAGTCTGAAGTCCCTTCATGGTGCTTCTTTTCTGCTGATGTCTGATGTAACTCTTGTGGCTGCTTCTGTTCTTGTTGCTGCTTAACAAGCTGCATATCCTGAATGACATCCTTTGAGGCATGAAGGGTGACACGACTCTCAGAGTGCAATGTGAATTGTAGGCAATGAGGCGAGTTTTCATCCTCAATCTGAATATTAGTTGTTGCTGAGAGAGGTGCGCCCCAGCTGGTAGTGGTAGTGATGGTGTGTGAGCTTCCTCTTGCATGGGGTTTTCCTGGTATTTCTTCTGCATTGTGTCTTGCCTCCAGCACAGTAATGGGACTGCAGCCTCGCTCCTCTGTTCGGTTGCTGTGTGCCTTATCAGCAGGTAAGATTGTGGATATGGCTTGAGAGTGTTCCTTCTTATGGTATGAAGATTGGTGAGGTGGGTCTTCATGGGATATCCTTCCATCTTCTATCCAGGGCACCGTCTGCTGGGTTAAGGCTGCCACAGAAGAAGAGGTCAGACACTGAGCTCTTTGGTGTAAGCAATGCCTCTACACCTGTGAGCTACCAGTCCTCCTTGCTGCTACCTCACTGCCACCTCCAAGACAGGTGAGGAGCATTGGTAATATAGGGGGAACAGGTGTGGTGGTTGTGATGATAGTGATAACTTAAGCACAAACTCTACAACTTAACCCAGAGTAGCAACAGCACGCCACCAACTAAATTTTGTGAAGCAGGATAACGCTCAGACTTGGTGGAATGGATTATAACAACAAAGAGGAGTAAGCCATTCGATATATAATATGACTGTGATATAAGCCAACAAGATACCTGTCTACCTCAGCTATAGCAGTGTCACTGCAGTGAGGCATAATTTCTAGTAATGGTCATGCCAACTCGTGCAAACTGTGTTTTAGAATTTATGGTAAACTGACTTTCTCCCAAGCAGAAGTGTGATTCTTAAGTCTCCACTCCTCAAAAACCTTAATGCAGGGACATTATATTATTCTTCTGAAGAAGGTTCTAGTCTACTTAATAATGACATTTGATAACTGTTTTAAATATAGAGTTTGTGTATTTTCTTTTCTCCACCCAATCAGGAAGCCTGCCACCGCCAGTTTCACATCTATATCACTGCACTGCCAGATACACTAACCTAATAGTTAAGTTTTCAGCATTCAAGAATTAGATGCCATGTAATCAGATGTAATTAGTTAGGGATCTAGCAAACCATAAGATTTTATGAGACAAACTAAATGTAGAAGTATAATGAACCACTGGAAGCAACAGAAATCATACACCACTCATGCTAAGTAAGCAAAGAGAAAACCAATGGTTAAATCAAATTTACATGAAAAAAGAAAACATAGAAGGATGTTGTTCTGGAGCTCATGAACTATTGATTAAAATAATGGCAAGTGTTTATTCATTCCATGGATGACAACTAGATCTAACAAAGTTCACGCTACATTACGCCTGAGCAAGGTTTGTACAAGGCTCTCTAGCAATAGAAATAAAATAAGAATAGTGACAGATGTGTAGATCAAGGAACTAAGGAAGAGTTATGGAGTTTAGGGAATTGTGGGTTAAGGGAAAGGTCACAGAAAAAGGAGTAAAGCTGGAGAAAAGGAGGGAAGAAAAGGGCAGCAGATGGAGGAACTGATACCAACACAGGGTTACACTCACGGCTCAGCGCCTATAATACTTGCCCAGCAAAATTAAGGGGCATAAAAACTCTAAAATTGAGATAGTAGACTAGGGGGAAGGAGCAATAACTATAAGTAATTCACTGGCAAAGATGACATACAAGAGCTGGGATTACATGGAAACTAATGGTATGTTATCATAGTTACAAACACATTCTAGGAATGGACACCATTTAACTACTTTGATGAAGCTCACAGCTTAGTAAAATTAGAATTCAAGCAACCTATGCTTCACACACACACACACACACACACACACACACACACATATATATATATATATATATATATATATATATATATATATATATATATATATATATATATATATATATATATATATATATATATATATATATATATATAATATATATATATATATATATAATGCCTACGTTGTATTTACTTATATCACCATGTACTTTTGTGAAAACCCTACTCTTATTTCACAGTGAATACTGCATATATCATAGGGAAATAAAAGTGTGACTGGTTACACCAGTTCATGAAATAAAAATTTGGGGTTTATGCTAATTAAAAATTTATGCTTTTGGTAGCAGATCATTACTTTTTTTATTCTCTATTACAGAAATGACAGGATTTATAAAAGAAGACTATTTCAGGCAGAACATGTAATGAAAAACCTAGCCCCCACATACTGTCATCATCAGTGCTATAAAACATTACTTTCCTATTCTTTCAATGAGCATCCGTGGCAACATAGAGGCATTACTAAGCAAGAGACATTGGTCCTAAAAATCTATGCACAGTGGAAAAGAAAAATTTAAGCTAATTTCATACACAAATACAAACTGTTAGATATTATGCAACTTAATACTAAAAAAGAAAGCAAAAAAAAAAGCTATATATATGTATATACATACAATATATATATATATATATATATATATATATATATATATATATATATATATATATATATATATATATATATATATATATATATATATATATATATATATAAAGTATTCAGAATTGAAATCCAATTAATTCTGAATCAATAAATAATAATATGAAGATTAAAAAATAAGATTCTAGTCAGAATGTCACTATAATTTTTCGGGATTTTTTTTATAAAAAAATACAGATCGATACTTAAATATCTCCATTGTTTCACTAATTATGAAGTGACATGCATGTAAGGCTCTGGTGTGGTGATAACTTTTTAAAAATATGACAACTTTCTTTGGGACCTAAATATTCATCATAATGACCCCTCAACAGCAGAAAGTCTCAGAATTACCAAATGAGTTTTTTTTGTATAAAAAAAAAAATAATAAATAAATAAATAAATATATAAATAAATAAAATAAAGAGAATCACAGACTTTTCACAAAAGCTGCAAATATTTCAACCTTTTAAACTTACACTTTCTCTCTTTTTTTTCCAGTATATATCCTAGATGATGAAATTCTCCCACACACCCTATTTCTATGGGTAAAATCATACATATCTCTGCAATATTTTCCACTCTCTGTAATAGCTTACCTTCAATGTAACTACATTTTCTATAGTGTAAACTTTAAAAAGTCACACAATTTTATAACAGCAGTGTGCAAGTGGTTAAGAGTACCGGAATGTGCAAGTAATTTGTTACCTCAATCTATGTATGGCATATTAAGATAGAATTCTTTGCAACATAATGTATGTACATAATACTCAACTAACAGATAATTTTAAAGTGAGATGTTGCTCAGGATACAACAACTTAAGGTGATGCAATACTTCAGGCAAGTCTTCAAGATTTTGATGACTTAGAAAACAGACTAGGTGGCAGAAGATGATGGAAAACAAGTAATTTAAGCCACTAGGCTTTTGAACCATGCCCATCAAAAAAGTGAAGTACATTCCTGTCAAATATGTTCAAATATGTAGAAATTTGAAGCCAATTAATAAATTGGGGACTTGTTCCTGTCATGTTTACTAAAACCTATCTGTCAGTTTTCATTCAAATGAGGAATAACTTATGAAGATGATCATAAGACAATGAATGAAAAAATGTGTTTACAATAAAGAATCCTATGGAATTATACTAACAGTTCATATTGGTGCTATTATGTTAGTCAGCTGCTGATGGAAAACAACTGAGATGACAAGTGCCAGATTTCACCTCTTGGTTACATAAACCATTGATCAACCTCTAGCTCAATAAGTACTGAACACAGAGCATGATCATGAAAAATGTTTTGACCCACAAACTTGTTCTGAGTAAGCTACTAAAAAATTTAGCCATTCCACCTGAACACTCAATGCTTGCTACACATTCCAGTTAGAATATCCTAATGACTGATTTTTTAAAGTTAATAAAGCATCCAAGTATTTCCAAGGATATGTAGCACCTAGAAAATGCACTATATGCATTGTTTTGTTTCTAGGTTCCAATTATGTCCAAGGAAAGTACCTATGTACCCAAAGAAGCAAATATTTGCCTTGTGGAAACAACCCCAAAGGTTTCCATGGGTTTATCAGTTCACTGTACAAAAAACTGTAATACTACAAGCACTCTGCCCATATTAAAAGCAATTTTCTTCACTCAATTTTTTGTTTTCTTACAGCTTAAAATACTCCTAAGCTTACTCTAAAAATTAGTTGTTTTTATAACAGCTTCCAGTTAAAAATTTTCATTTGATTGATGGTTTAAAACCCTTAAATATAACTAATCAAAGTAGCCTCTGTCCAGTATTCCTTTTTTTAAAAGAATATATCAAATTGCATGTATTTACACATAAAATATTTCACATTGCATTATTAACATGAAAATTACTGAAGCCATTTGGTACCTTACCTATTGGAAAGGTGAAGTTATGTTGCCACAGTTGATTGTGTTTTAATTAATTGAATTTTGCTGGAGTTCCTTATTTCAGAGACATATGTATCAATTTCAATTTCAAACCATATTATACTTCATTAAGAATCACACAAAACAGTTGAAAATGTCAGAGAATACATAGGCAGCAATGTTCTTACTGTCACACAGTCAGCAGTAACACTGAGGAAGGTTTCCCCTCCCTAACTTTCATCGTCACTGAAGATTACGCCATGAACATGTAAGTCATCCCTGTGAGCACCTGAGTCCTCTCAGCACACTCTCTCTTTTCTCTAATTTGACAGGAATAATGGCAAAATAATCCTGAATGGCAATTTTCCAGTATGCAGGATTCCTGTCTTTAGTTTTAATAGTTTCATCATTCCACTGATATGTCTGTTTGCCATTGCAAAATTATAAAAAGTTGTTGATCAGCAGCTGACTTTTCAAATAAGAAAACTAAGAAAGTATGTAGTGATCATACCAAGCACAATATGTTATGCTTTAGGTCAAGATTATATAAAAAAAATGGTGGTTCATGGTTCAATGACCACCATTAATGCAACAATTATCATCACACCAGATCTTGCCTTATACACTGTTTCTATCTGGGTCCACCTTGAATCATGTATAAATGTAATGAGGCTGAGGGCAGCACATCGCCACAACAGGCCGGCATGGTTCCTAGGCAGCCAATCAAGAGAGAGAAATAATAGAAGGAAATATCTCTAAAAGTCATGAATCACAACTGCCACACTGTCCCAGTAGTTCTGAGCAGTCCAGTATCTAGCCTCACCATCCTACACTGTGCCTCTCACTCATCTGGTCAGTTCATCACTAACTCTCTCTAAGAAGCATGTTATCACACCATGAATTCCCAGTGCTAGTGTGGATTAAAGAAGGTTTCTCATAATGCTTCAATCTATGAATTTGTTTTGAGAGAATTCATGAACTGGGAATGGCTTTAGTTTTCTATGAAAGTAGAGCACACCAACTTTCATGTTCAGTGCTTCATTGAAGATTAGAAAACATCTAAAATTAATATGAAATGGTACTCTTTATTAGAATAATTCCTTTCCTTTGAGTTTCTTTGTTCCCTGAGATAATATAGTTTAGTAAACTTAGGAAATTCATAGCATGAACTATTTCATGACACATCAAATAACTGGATTAGCATGTGCACTTAATTATACACATGAAGATTTTTTTAGACTTTAGACATAGCTGAGCAATGTCAGAGGACAATTGGACAAATGCATATAGTGTATATATAATAAACCAACAAACTACTATAGATTTCTTTGCAGATTTCCAAAATCCAAATACAGCAGGCAGTGCATTATTAATTAAGGTGTGATTTTGAAAGTTATTGCTTGCATGTAGGACTACCTAATGTAAAAGCAACATCCAAGTTTTCATGTCCTTCACTAAAAACATATATTTGTTGTTCTATCTTAGGGAACAAAAACTTCTGAGTAGCTGGCATGATTTATAAAAACCATATCCTAGCCATGTAAAACTCCAACCTAGGACAAGACCCATTTTTTTAATAACATTATCATGATCCTCTAAGCCTCTTACAATAATAAGAAGCACTACATACCTCCATCAAGCTGCTTTACTGCTGTATCAGCACCCGGAAAGCTCACATCAGCGGTGCCCCGTGTGGAGGACATCTGGCTGGACTCAACAGACGCCTGAGTGAAACCATCTGTTGGCACGTGATGGAGGGAAGGTAGAATTGCAGGACAGCCTTCAGCATCAATGAGGATAATGGATGTTTGATATAAATTTAATGAATATTTGAAGAAAGTATCAAATATTGATGTTAAGGAATCTATGGGATAACACATGAACACACACACACACACACACACACACACACACACAAACATAATACAAATAAGTATATTTGTAAACCATTACTTTCACTTTCAGTCAATCAGGATGTACATAGTAATTTCCTTATATAACAAATATCTTAATGAAAAAGAAAGACGAGGTCAGCTTCCCGAGAAACACCTCAGCACTAAACAAATAACTCAATTATAGGATTAGGGTCACTTCCTTCATCTAAATCCTGTTATGAGGAAGATGTATGGTTTCTCCAGACTGTGTCTCACTCTCTGGCCAACCTGTCCTACATCATGTGGCAAACAGTGCATACTCTCTCTCTCTCTCTCTCTCTCTCTCTCTCTCTCTCAATAATCTCAAAATTGATATTACACAATACTAGGTATGCATATTTGACAAGTCAAATAAGTTAGGAATTCATGAATATAATTACAGAGCTAGGGAGGTAATAGAGTTTTCAGTACATGCACAATGTTATACATAGACATAACCACAGTAACCACACTTTTCATTTGCACAGCAGAGAAGTACTGTAGTATTTACAAAAGAGTGTCATGCATTTCAGTGGAAAGGTTACTTCAAAAATAATTCTATCACATAATCTACATAAGCTTTATAAAATTTGGCAAGACAGATGGCACATTCACACTTCACTAAGGAATATAATTCAAAACTAAAAAAATATAATCATTCATATATTTTCTAAAAGAAAAAAGAAAAATAACATGCACATGCAGTTTAAGAAAAGTACAGAACTTAATAAGATATGTTACTATATTTCATGCATAAGAGAAAATAATATAATATAAATTATATCAGAAACATTTTTAACATTAACTTTAATAGCACCAAAGTTGTGATGATGTTCTGATGAGTCTTTTTACTTTGAGTTAATTTATATCATATAAGTCTGGCATCAACTTAAAAGCAAAGCTAAAGTTTGGTTTAAAATTTAAAATATATTTCAGCTAACTGTTGACACAAACATACATGAATAAGTACAGATTTAAACAGTCAGTGTTACAGAACACTTGTTTGATATATTTTGTATTTCATTATCTTTCCTAATTAACACTGTTTGTAAGTTTACGGGAACAGTTATTTTGGTTTATGGTCAATAACACAATTACTCCTTTTTAAATCATTGTGCAAACAAACACAATATCTGTATGGTAACTGAAATTTCCAAGCATCAGTCTCACAATATTATACATTAAAAGCTGAAGGTCTGCCAGGAAAATGTCCAATGTGAAAAAATCAGTAGAGCTTGTTAGCCTGTAAATTTGTGCTTCCTCTCCAAACTGGCCAAGGTGTACTGCAAGCAAGTGTATAACCAAAGCTGCTCAGCACACGATGCACCATTAAGCATTTCTAGCTGCTTTGTAATATTCATGAGCATTGAAAAGTAATAAAAACATCACATACAGAACACTTCTGTTTTTCTTGATATGAAATATAAAACTCAACTTAAAAGAAATGCAATTTGTTCACAACTTTAGCATCTTCAATACTCATCAATTAGTGCATTCTAGAAACACTTAGAATATACTGGTGCCATCCAATCTTCTACCTGGGATGGGAGTGATGCTGGTGGTTGTGGTGGTTGTGGTAGCTGGGAGAGTGGGTGGCTCTGAGCCGTGTTCTACCACAACCTGTGAGGTGGGCTGGGTCTGGCCCTCACGGCGCTGTGCAACTACTGCCTCCTCTTTCACCTCCTCTTGTACCACTATGACAGTGTAACAGTGAACACAAAACACACTCACCCAAAGACAACTCAAATTTACTCTCACACACCACAGAATAACTCAGATAAAATATAACTTGCAAAAAAATCATTCTCTCTCTCTCTCTCTCTCTCTCTCTCTCTCTCTTTCACTGTCTTGCTCTCTCTCTCAAGGTATATCAAGCATTTATCTAGTGTCTCAAATTGCTTACTTTAGAAAAATGCCTATTTTTAGCAAAATTTACCTAAAACTTTAAAGCAACTTCAATATTCATTTAGCAGGGAAAAATAATGGGTGAATAAAAAATATGAAAAGTACTTTCTAACAGCAACTACTGAACATTGCAATCAATGTGGCAAGTTTACTCTGTAAAAAAGAATCATATTTACATTGAAAACATGAGCACAAAGAGTGACAGGATTTACTCATGCCTTACAAGGAAAAGCTAATATCTTTACTGCATGCAATCAATTAAGTGTATCTGAAATCTGTGTTTGACTCTAAGATTTATAATTTTTGTGTATATCTGTGAAGTGCTCCAATGTCTAGCATGTATATACATTTTTTTATCACCCTTCACAACAATTATGATGCAATTACTTCACTTTACAGTGCACATAAATCAATATCCAGCATTCAAAATCAACTTCCTAACCCCAGACTTTACTGATAATTAATCATTGTATTTTTTGACCTTTAAAATAAAAGTCCATGAGTCTAATTCAAATATAAAAAAAAATAAATCAATAAATAAACAAAAGTTATTCAATCTGTCAAAGACTGCAGAGCAAAATAAAACAAAATTTTGAACTAGCAAAGTCTCTCGTGACTTGAAGAATGATGTAACATAAGTCAACACTTAGGTGAGAACTTAAAACAGGGATTTAGGACAGGCTTGACACCATTGATTTACTCAGTTTTTTGCTTGCACTATGAAAAAAATACAACAATAGACAATTTACAGCAAGCAAGATAAAGATGGTTCACAGAAAGTTTGAGATATGACTGTGCCAACCATATGAAACTAGTACTGAATTATTACCAATTCCAGATTTGATTAGCTCAAACCACTTGTGATGTGCATGCTAGCATTTACCTTCTGGTTTCTCAGCTTTTCTCTTCTTGAATTTTTCCTCCAGCTGCTCATCCAGTTTGCCAAGTTCTTCTCCAAGTTTCTGAAGAATAGCTGATTTGTCCTCTTCCATCTCCTTTCCATCAACAACTTTGGTGGTTTGTTTCTTCACAACAATATGCTCTTGTACAGATCCATCATCAGCTGTTGTGTAAGATTTTGTCTCTGTAGTGACTGTTGTGACATCTCCAGGCCCACCAACCACCTCTGTTTTTGTTGTTGAAGTGACAGTTTTCTCAGGCTCTTTTTGTGAAGCCTCTGGCTTCTCATCCTCTTTCTTTTTCTCTTCAAGCTCTACTTTTTCCTTAACCACAGGTGTTGTATCAATTTCTTTCTCTTTAATTTCTTCTTTTACAATGGTAGCAGGTTTTCCCTTCTCCACACTTTCTGGTTGCTCTTTGGAAATGCTTTCCTTTGTCACTGATTCTTCCGCAGGTTTTTTAGCATCCTTATCAGTGACAGTGGTTTGTTCTTTGCTTTCTTGAAGAGTGTCAGGGACAATTTGTGTTGGCTTTGAAGCCTTATCTTTCTTTTCTGCCTCAAGTTTTTCTTCTTCCTTGGTGTCTTTTTTAATTGGTGTAGATGTGGCAGTGAATGAAGTAAAAGTGGTGGAATCATCAGCAGCTTCCTCCTTGGTCACTTTCTCATCAGTGACAACTTTTTCCTCACCAGCATATTTCTTCTCCTCACTCTCGTAAGTTGGTGATAAGTCTGCAGTGTGCTGCTCCCGACTGCTCTTGTCTGAAGGTTGGCAGGACCATTATAAGGACAGTATTATAATGATAAATAAACAGCTATATACAAAACCATAACAATTTTACATATATCACAAGTACTTATACAGGGAGCTATCTGGCTACAGTAATACTTTAATTTTTTTTGCAGCTTCAGTTAAAGCCACTAATCACTAAACAGTAAAACTTTAAAGATTTCACCAGTAAGTAATCTGCACAATCAGGATCTAAAAACCAATCTGATAACAGTAACATGACAACCATGATACTGATACTTCTTGCTGTAGGAATCTTGACTCGATAATTACTTGAATAGAATAATAATAATAATACATTCTATCTGTTTACAAGGCTGACACTCCCAATATATTTTTTTTGTTTACACAATTTGCCTCTTTACCACTCAATGTTCACCATTTCCAGTCTCTTGCAGCAAGAACACACACACACACACACACACACACACACACACACACACACACACACACACACACACACATACACACACACACAAACATACACACATATGGAAGGCTAGCCTCCCACTCCTGCCAGAAAAGCAAATTCAAAGTCCAATTTTTCTCTTCCTAGCCTGATATTAGAACCCAGGACCTCTCCAGCATGAGGAGAATGTGCAAATCCCTACACCAAGATGCTAATAATATTAACAACAAGTATGTGAAATTAAATCAAACTGGTTTTACAGATCCTGATATTTCACCAAAAACTGATCAAAAAATTAATACACTGTTGATAATACTTTACTAATTTGACAAGAACGAGAGACAGTCTCAATATAACTAAATGTAATGTGCTGCTTACTAACACTGAAATAATTGGATATGAAACCACTATGCTAATTTGAAAAAAAAAACCTGAACAACTCCAGTTTTATGGTTCTTTTGAAAAGACTAACTTCTGGACAGACTAACTGGATTCATAAAAAACTATCCATGTCACTCAAGTTCTCAAATTGACCAAAACCTTCATGTAATACATAACATGCAATACTCTCATAAATATGCAAACATACCGATACAAATCACTTCAGAAATGTTTAACCTCATTAATTTTATTTTATAAATCACAAAAGTAAAAAATTTCAACATATCATGTAATTCTATCTAAAGATATTTCTGGAAGCATATACTGTAAAGAAACTATGGTCTTCACATTCTAAAGATCCAATGCAATATATGCCAACCTGACGGTGTGAGAATCCCAAATCCTACACTTTGAGATATGAGAGACTAAAGAAAACATTTTAACAAGCAGAGAATGAAGCTAATCTAAAGCCCTTCCCTGTGACCCTAAGGTGACCCAAACTAATGCTGTTGAAATATTCTATTCTTTGTCATCCTTATTTAATGGACAATGTGGCTGTATGTATACAGTAGAGGTGGAACAGGGCACATAAGGCATTGAGGTAAGCCTGAGGAATGGGGGACAGCATGTTCTGGCAGAACAGACATCCAGTAAGGACAAGGATTATTGAAAGTAATATTCAACACATAGGATAAGCTGATTGACAGGTAAAACATCAGTGACATTCAGGTACAGACAATTTTTTTTGTAAGATCATTGTTATAGTGGTTATGATCTCACTTTAATAATTTAATAACATGAGAATATGAGACAATAAAGGGATAAAACAAAGCTTTACAAAGTGATGGGCTCTGATTAAAAGTTGGAATCCCCTACTTTTCACAACCATTTCAGCCCTCTCTTTCAGTCTACTCCTTAACCATTATGCAGTGAGCTAAGTGCACAACAGCTGGGAAGATTTACACAAGATTGTCTTTCTTCTTCCATGAAAAAAATAAATAAATAAAAATAAATAAATAAATAAATAAATAAATAAATAAATAAATAAATAAATAAATAAAGCTTTAAATCTCTGTTTGAGTATTCTGATTGCTTTACAGTGAAATGGGAAATGGAATGCATCACTGTATTGTCCATCATTTACAAGGATAGCAATGATTAAAGCACCAGAGAAACTCCTTACTTATCATTCACATACCTGACCTATGCAAGAGAGCCACAGGTGTGTGAGTGACTTGAAAACTGTTGGTAATCTTATTGGGAAGACTGTGACTGGCACAAAGCAAAGTACAACCTGAAGTCAACCCAGCTGTCGGTCACCCAGGATAATGTGATGGCCTTGTAAGGTTATGCGGATGGTTTTATATTTTGATAATGATATTTTTTTTCTATCTCAGCACTTTATTAATAAATTAATCTGACTCTATTCCCTTTCACATAGAAAAGTCAGCCATACATATAGAGAGAGGTATCATTATTATTGAGGAAGAGGAAAAAAAGGAGGAGTATGGAAATATAAATGAGACAATATGTCATGTGGGATCTCTTGAAGGTATGTCAGATTGCTGGAACTACCTAGACAGGACTATTTAAAATCACACTTTTCTAAGACCCTTATAATCTTTTCCCAATGTTCCTTCTGACCAAAGTTGTAACTTATGTAAAGATTAATGACAAGTATCATGATAACTTAAGGTTAATGTTTATAGCTAATATATTGATAATTTTATATGACTTAGTGACAAATAAGAGTGATGGAGATGTTGGTAATGTCCATGCTACCACTTACTCTGAGTTCTCACTCAAATTCCTGCAAAAACATGAGTCATCTTAAAAAGTGGCATTCATGTTTATTCTGTAATGTGCTTGCGTGCTTTATGCATAAGATTTATAACATATAACATTGAATTTAATAATAGATAAAGTATATTACTAAAAAGGAAGCCTCTTCCTTTTCATCCTCCCTCTTCTGGAACTGAGATGAGTCATGGAGATACCAATCACATCAAAGTCAAACCCCTTCAATCTACCTATCTACCTCTCTCTCTCTCTCTTGGAATGTTTCCCTCAAGGGATGGCCATGACAGAGGAGCCTCCATCTCTTCCTATCCTGACACTCCCTCCTTGCTCGTTCAAGCCCTCTGCCTTTAATAACACTTCTTTCACACATTCTAAGATGTCCTGCCTCTCCATGTCCAGACACTCCCTCCTTGCCTCTCCAGGTCTTTTAGTTCTACTAGCACCTCTTTCAAGTATGTACCTCTTTAACTTCTCCTTCCACCTTCCTAGTGGCCTTCCTCTCCTCCCATTTGGAACTTTAACTTTATTCATGTAAGTCTTCTTTACAGACTCTATTCTCCACATCACTATCTATAATTGAGCTGAAGATTCTTGTATTAATATCAACATACAAGAACCACTGAGGAATGACCACTAACATAAATGTCCACGAAAATAATTCATGGAGATATCAAGACTCATATTTTCACACAATGCAGGATCTTTGAACAAAGACATTGAGATAGAAGGATCTTGATTGTAAAACCACAGTAACATTTGAAAAAATAAAACCTTTAACAACAAG
>NC_087157.1:23913115-23923115 GCF_035594125.1 Scylla paramamosain
ATATGCATATGAATGTACACATATCCTTAGGTGTCTGTCTGTTATTCCAAGTAGATAAAATAATGAATCAAGCTAAAGCAGCACTACATGAGAGAAATTATGAGGTTTAAAATATGTAAAATAAAAAAGACAATTGTCAGATGGGTAATAGTTACCGTGGTATGCTCTTTGGTTCTCCTCTTCCTCCTCTGCACTCTCTGCTTCCTGTAAGCATAAAAAAAGACATAAATACAATATGCTTAAGGGGTAAAAACAATACATGTGACAAAACTGCAAAACATATGGAAAGGAAAACATCCCACTGCATATCATATAGGACAAAAAAATGACAAATAAGATTATGGATACATGAAAGGATAAAAAATTATGTGAAAATTTGTAACAAAATTGTGCTTTCAGCAGAATTTAATTTTCTTCACAAATAAACATGGTATGACTTTCAAAATAGAAAAAATAAACATCAGAATATGAAAAACACTATTTAATATATATAGAATAAATGAATCATATGAAAGAAAAATCTAAATTAGGTATTTCATATCTCTCTCTCTCTCTCTCTCTCTCTCTCTCTCTCTCTCTCTCTCTCTCTCTCTCTCTCTCTCTCTCTCTCGTCTCTCTCTCGTCTCTCTCTCTCTCAATGCTACAACCCTGTAAATAATTCTTATCTTCCCTCAATAAAGCAAGCTTGAGAATGAAGGCTAAAAAACTTATCAATCTAATATATCCATATATCCAACAGCAAAATGATTCATGTTATGCAATCATGCAATGCTTTAATACTTTATCCTACATTTCTGCACTCACCCTCAATTCCTTAAAGCGCTGCAATAAGCAAGCATGCAAGAGCAACATAAGTATGGCAACATTATGACAGGTCAGGGCAGTCTCTGTCTCTATGACCAGTTTTAGGAAAGGTAACATTCCAGCTTCTAACTAAAAGCTGAATCTAACATACATCATGTAGTACTTTTATTTACTCATCAAAATGAATAAATAAATAAGTTTACTCACACACACACACACACACAAATGAATAAATAAATAAGTAAATATATATATATATATATATATATATATATATATATATATATATATATATATATATATATATATATATATATATATATATATATATATATATATATATATATATATATATATATATATATATATATATATATATATATATATATATTGGAACCTCAGTTATTACATGCCTCCTTTTTTGAACAAATGAGTTTTGGACAAAATTTTGAACTCATTATTGCTTCAGTTGTGGTACCATAATTCGGTTTTACAACAAAGTTACTTGATTTCAAATATCAAAAGACAAAGCAAAAGCTGCTGTTTATTACAATTTATAGCTTCTATAAATATTTACTTTGTTTATATATATTTAGAGGAGAGACACAGAGTGTAAGACAGTAATTCAGTCTTTGAAATAAGGTAAATTTGATCCTGTTGAAAAGCATTGATGTAAACAAGCAGTTTTCAGTGATCAGAAGTTATTCCAAGCCACCTTGATGACCCCAACGCCATCACTACTGCACAACTGCATTTTCCAGTAGCTTTTCCCAGCAGCAAGATGTTATTTTGGGTTGCTCCTTTCTGTGTCCTTCTGTAAGACTTCCCTCACTAGATCGGTGACAAGAGAGAATACTTGCATGGTCTAAACATGATGAGTTCTGTGTCACTAAATTCATTCAATATATCGTTTCTTGATAATTAATTTGTGAGCTGGAGATGTGAAGCAACCATCTTGGCTGTTGGAGCGTCTGTCATAAGTCGCTAAGACAAAGTGGGCTAGTGTCTGGGAATGAATTAATCTATTTTTCATTGATTCCTATGGGGAAAATAACTTCAATTTTTCAAACATTTCGGATTTCAAACAACATTCAAGAATGAATTAAGTTCTAAAAGTGACGTTTCACTGTGTGTGTGTGTGTGTGTGTGTGTGTGTGTGTGTGTGTGTGTGTGTGTGTGTGTGTGTGTGTGTGTGTGTGTGTGTGTGTGTATATATATATATATATATATATATATATATATATATATATATATATATATATATATATATATATATATATATATATATATATATATATATATATATATATATATATATATATATACATATATATATATATATATATAATTAAAAAGGAAACAAATAATTAAAATATTATTATAATTATGAAAGGGTACATTTTTACTGTTTTAATTTCAAACCTAGAGAAAGTTTCTCTCAATCTTTATAGAGGTAAATGAACGTTTGAATATTTATGTGAGACCACAGACATTCCTAGACCTAGACTTTATATGGTTGTTATTTTAGAGATGGCTCTACCATAGTGGACTGTTTTCACCCACCATCAAACTGCCAATGTCAGTGACCAAGGAAACATGCAGCTTTTTTTTTATTCAAAAAGCAAATTGAAGTTAATTACTAAGAGAAAAGTGTATAAATGTTATTGTGAATTATACAGTTGACCCTAGCTGAACATGACTTCAATGACCATGATATATGTACATAAATCCAAAATAAAATATCCAAAAATTTGTTCATGTTTAACATGACACAGGTTCCCAATAGTGTTAACTGCATTTGTCAAATGGAAAAGCTGACCAGCAGGAAAAGTAGCAGGTCAAACGCTGTGAACCAAGACACTCTCAAACAACTGTTGTGGTGTCTCATAAAAAAAAAAAAATAATAATAAAAAAAATGCATAATTCTTTACACTAACAACATACAAAAACTATAATCTTGGTTTAATATTTCATTTAATTGCTCAGGAAATGTGATTAGAATTGAAAAAAAAAAAAAAAACAAGTTTCCCAATCAAGTAAGCAAAGCCTAAATCTGGCAGTGTCTGTGGTAAGTTATATTAAATTACAATCATACTTAGGAATGAAGACTCAGTTTCTTTTTTTTACATATCAAGTCTTGACACTTTGTTGCATCAAGTGGAGGGAACTGTTTATGTTTTTGTACAAATTATATGTAAAAAATTAAAACAAGCATTATATACATATATCTATTTTAATTCCCAAAGAAATGTTTTGAAACCCACAGACAGGATAGTCTTGAGTGTTTCTTTTACTTGTGCTCACCTGTTGCCATCATAAAAGGAATATAATCATATATTTTAGTACAGATGCATAAATTTCATGAATCCATTATCAAAATAATAAAATGAGTTACAGTAATATTATCAGATACTTGGACAGTAATAAGCTGATGATGACATTTATGAACACTATCTAATTGATATTTAATTACTTTGTAACAAAAACAAAAATGTCCATGCATTTTGAATACTCATTATGTAATGTCACCTGTATATAAGCACCAAAAGAAAAGAACAATGTATGTATCATGTACTCTACACTATGTGATTTATCTTGTCTCCTTTAGTGACTCTGATATCTGCAGACAAGCAACTAATGTTTGGCTAAGGCTGAAGCATTCTGTCATGTCAGTGGCAGAATGATGCTCACTGCTATCAATGTGTATGCCATTACAGTGGTGCTGCAAACACCTCTCATGAATAGCTTTTTCAAGTTACTAATTTTGTGCTGCTAACATATAAGTATTGTCATATAAGTATTATATATATATATATATATATATATATATATATATATATATATATATATATATATATATATATATATATATATATATATATATATATAGTGGAACCTTGGTTTTTGAACTTAAATTTGTTTTTGAATGTCATTTGAAATCTGAAATTTTTGAAAAGCGAAACTATTTTCCCCATAGGAATCAATGTAAAATAGATCAATTCATTCTCAGACACCTGTCCAGTATGTCTTGGCAGGTAATGACCAACACTCCCACTGCTAAGATGGCTGCTCCACATCTCTAGCTTAGAATATCTTTTTATCCAGAAAGGATGCATTGAATGAACTTAGTGACACAGAACTCATCAAAAGATATTGTTTAGACCATGCAGGTCTTTGTCACCAATCTAGTGATGGCTCTCTTGATGACCCCCAATGCCATCACTATTGCACAACTGCATTTTTCCAGCAGCTTTTCCCAGCAGCAAGATACCTAAGTGTTATGATCACCTTCATTTTGGTGGTAAATGGGTTGCTCCTCTCTTTGTCACTCTGTAATGCTTCCCTCACTAGATTGGTGACAAAGAGTATACATGCATAGTCTAAACAGTATCTTCTGATTGAGTTCTGTGTTATTAAGTTCATTCAATACAACCTTTCTGGATAAATAATTTGTGAGCTGCAGATATTGTGAAACAGCTATCTTGGCTGAAGGAGTGTCTGTCATAAGCTAAGACAGGGTAGACTGGTGTTTGGGAATGGATTAATTCATTTTACATTGATTCCTATGGGGAAATTAATTTTGGCTTTTGAACATTTCAAATTCCAAACAGTATTCAGGAACCGATTAAGTTCAAGAACAGAGGTTTCAATGTGTGTGTGTGTGTGTGTGTGTGTGTGTGTGTGTGTGTGTGTAATATATATATATATATATATATATATATATATATATATATATATATATATATATATATATATATATATATATATATATATATATATATGTATATATATATATATATATATATATACTTCATCTTGAGAGGTCTTCACCAATCTTTCTAGTTATCACCTGTGATAAAATCTTTTCTATCTCTTATGATCAAAACCAAACATAAAAGTAAGGCTTCTATACTTTTTATAAAGATCTCATTAATGTAATATAAAGTTGAATGATTTAACAAGCAAAAACAGACCAGAATTTTCTTATTTTCTTACAAGCACCTTACACCATATTTTGCCTTAAAAATTTTTCCCTTCTGCATCCATCTTTTATTATTCCTTATGGTATCCTTTCCATTCCCTCTGTGTAATCATACAATATGAAGACATTTCTTCTACTTTCTACTTGTGTCATTATCTGAGACAACATCTACTATAGACTGTTCATTCCTCATCCATATTTCAGGATGTTCCTTAACAGAGTTTTTATTTGTGACTGTTCATGCTCATGCCATGTAGGAGTCTTATATCCATGTTAACCATGTTAAAAGGATGCCTTCAGTAATCCTTCATGCAGACCTCATGCTGCCTCCACTCAGTCCTGAATACTCAAACGTTCCATGCCGGCACTCGTTCTAAAGTCCTTCCAGCAAAACTAATTGTCTCTATAACTATGAACTTAGTCATATCATGAGAACTAATTTTCATATGAGTCAACAATCTATGTGACTCTCCATTATTTTTTTTATTTACTTGTTTTGTCTGTTCTATATTAATACTCTAAAATTTCTCTCACATCACTTTTCCTCTCCTATACTCCTATTAGATATCTTTTAAGACCTACTCAACTGATGCCCACACTGTACACATAACAGATTTATAACATCATTCCAATATATTCCATGTATTCATCAGAAAATATTTTCTAAAGTAAGGGCTTCTCCTACAATATGAGCCTTGAAATAATAGTTCCTTCCAGCAACAAAGTCATACTAAAAGTGACATATACATAATAATTCCTTTTGGTGCAAGGATAATTTTCATTAATGTAAAATCATAATTTCTTCTTACCTTCATCATGTCCTGCTCATCATATGAGACATCCAAGGAGACGTCCCTGTTAAGTGTTGCATCCCTTGAAGGGCCAAGCTCATCTTTGAAGGTGTCAAACCCAGACTGGTCGAAGTGTGCCTTTGCCATCGCTCTTTCAATGTCATCAGTGACCACTTCCACATTGAAGATGCACTGCTTCACAATGTCTTCACGATTGATCTTTCGCAAAGCCTTCCCAACAGTGTTCCCAGAAGCCTGAATATTGGAAAATAATAGAGACTACTGAGATTTTTTCTCAAACAAGAGGCCTTCTCTACACCAAGTTGAATGGCAGATTATAAGAAAACAGATTGTATGATTTTTTTTTAAATAATAAAGAAAAGTAAACACAAGAAATTGATAAACCTGAACATGTATGAAATCTGCAATCAAAATGAAACTTATGAGTAACTTGAATCATTCTAAAAATCAACCATCTCCTTAAAAACCTTTTTATACATTTTGTTTTTTTTAATTCACATTGACTCACTTACCACATTTCATTGTATTCATTAATTTCAAATAGTGTTTCTCACATATTTTTTTCATAGTATTTTCATAAACTATACATGTACTTGTATGTACACATACAGAAGCATATTTAAACACATACATACACTTGTATGCGTTTTACATAATTACAGTAGAGTATGTGACAATGCATGGTCGTTATGACGTATAACTGCAATAGCACACTGAAATTTTAATAAGTATTTAATTAGAATAATAAACCAAAACTGCCATAACCACTTGTGCAAGCACTGGAATTTTAATAAAAATTCAATTGGAATAATGAACCAAAACTGGTAAGACAAACTCACCATCTGTGCAAACACTAAGATTTTAATAAAAAAATAATCGGAAAAAACAAACTAAAACTCACCAGCTGTGTGAGCAGCTCTCACCTATCTGCCACCTGTCCCTTCCTCCCTTTTTTTTTTCCTTTCCCCTCCCTTCTTTTGTCTTGTCTCAAACCTCCCTCCCCCTTATTTGTCAGAGATAAGAGACAAAGGAGTAATACCTCTCTCTCTCTCTCTCTCTCTCTCTCTCTCTCTCTCATTCATTTTATGTCATTTTTGCTTCATCCTTTCTCACTCTCACTCTCATATACTTAATTCCATTTTCACTCTTAATCAGTCTCATTCTATCTAACAATCCTTAGGATTGTTCTTGTTCAGAGAGAGAGAGAGAGAGAGAGAGAGAGAGAGAGAGAGAGAGAGAGAGAGAGAGAGAGAGAGAGAGAGAGAGAGAGAGAGAGAGAGAGAGAGAGAGAGAGAGAGAGAGAGAGAGAGAGTGACAGTAGGTAAATGTGACTGATACTATATACTCAAAGGAACAAGAAACTAGGGACGGTAAGAATTTAGGACTAGGTGCAAAACTTGGGAGGATACTGTATATATTTGTTGTGTTATCTCAAATGTAGTAGAAGGAATGTGCTTATTTTGTTTTTTTTTAACCCTTTCCTTCCGGCAATCATATATATATACGATTGCATCAATGCGTACGTAGTGACGGCGATCACACCCATTCAAGAATTCAAGAATTCAAAAATTCAAGAATTTTCATGCCTCAATTTTGAGCTCCAAGCGCAGTTTCTTGAGTCAGATGGTGTGAGTGGAAGTGTCTGGCATGTTTCCACATGTAGTGTTGTCACTAGCTCTGGAAATTTAGTGGTAACTAAGCTATTTTCTCTTTCTCCAGGTGACACTTGGCAACTCCAGCGACCCGCCGGGTGGAAAGCACCATGATAAGTGCGAAGAGACATCCTGATAAGAGCGAAGGATCTCAGATCATAACTCACCATGGAGCAGGACAGAACATATGTATTTAGCAGTGCTTCTGAGTTTGAAGACAGTGACAGTGAATATTTAGAAGAAGAAACTGAAGAAAGCGAAGACATTAGTGAGGACTCAGAAAATGATTTACAGGATCCACCTGTTTTATCAGAACAGAGAGATGATACCTATCATTCTTTCATGTTAATTTTTTCATTATCTTCAATTTTATAATAAAATGATAGAAGGTAACTTGTCAGAGAGAGAGAGAGAGAGAGAGAGAGAGAGAGAGAGAGAGAGAGAGAGAGAGAGAGAGAGAGAGAGAGAGAGATAATGTTATTTGCCTGAAACTTGATATGAAAAGGGATGAAATCTCTCTCTCTCTCTCTCTCTCTCTCTCTCTCTCTCTCTCATTGGAAGTGTACAATTTCCCCTCCAAGATGAGAGAGAGAGAGAGAGTCTAGAGAGAGAGAGAGAGAGAGAGAGAGAGAGAGAGAGAGAGAGAGAGAGAGAGAGAGAGAGAGAGAGAGAGAGAGAGAGAGAGAGAGAGAGAGAGAGAGTGTGTGTGTGTGTGTGTGTGTGTGTGTGTGTGTGTGTGTGTGTGTGTGTGTGTGTGTGTGTGTGTGTGTGTGTGTGTGTGTGTGTGTGTGTGTGTGTGTGTGTGCGGTGTCATCGCTCTCCGGGCTGTTTCTGGAAGACGGATCACACAGTGGGAGGAGGAGGAATCCTTGATAAGACAAACTGAACTTTCAGAGGTCACATCGAGCTACAAAGTACATCATTGTATTCAGAATAACAAAGAGAAAATAATTATTAGCATTCAAACAGTTTTCTGACAATTTCTAGGTTTACCATTTTTAGCCGTCATAGCAAACAGGAAAATATTTTAAGCGCTGGAAGGAAAGGGTTAAATTGTGAATTTCCTTATGTTATTTTCTGGTTCATGGAGCCTATTAATTTTTCCCATAGGTTCTTCAGTCACCATAACGCACATTTGCCATAACAAACGCTATATTGGAATCATGTTTGTTGTCACATAACCTACTGTATTTTCCACAAATAGTGGACAACAATCAAGCTTCAAAAGCTTACACTTTGATAATTCTTCCTTTTCAAATATGTGTGTAGTCTCTAAAAATGGCAACATCATTTAGTAAGACATTTTCTTTCTTGCTTGGCCTTCTTTTGAAGTAAACAAAAGAGTTGTAAAAAAAATTCAGCCAGGATATAAAGAAAAGATGTTGGATTCTGAATGCATCCCTAAGTAACCAGCATTAGGATACACTCAGATCTTGATGCATCTACAGACACTCATTATTAAACAAAATGGCTCTGAAGCAATACCTTGTTTCCTGCAGTTTGCATCCAAAGTCTGAGCATGACAATGGCTTGCTGAGGAGCATTGTCTGGGTACTGGGACTTGATGATGTTGATGTCAGAGTCAGTGACTTCCAGCTCATGTGCAAGAGCCACCCAGTCAGTACCCAGCATGTTGGAGATGTCTGTGAGGCGAAGGTTTGCCCTGTGGATGGTGTCTGCTTTGCCTGTGCAGAATAGAGATAAATTAATCATCATCACCACTGCTGTCATTGTCATAACTATAACTATCATCATCATCACTATTATGACAGTTTATAGAATGTAAAGTCCAGGATGAAAAGAGTGATGAATATATATATATATATATATATATATATATATATATATATATATATATATATATATATATATATATATATATATATACTGAATAAACACAGTACTCATGACATGTCTAATGAAAAGATGTTACCATTACCATGTGTTAATATTTTGTTCCTCTTCTGAAATTCAGAGAAGCAGTAAACTGCAGCAATCTGAACCACCCAACATACATGATAATTATGAAAATAATATAAATAGCCATCCTCAAAGGTCTTTTCATAGTTGAATGCCTTCAATGAGACATTCTGTGCTGTATACTCACACAGGAGTTGTCACTTCACATCTTCATGGTGTTCATATGGAAGAGTTTGAATGGTTGGGCCAGTGATCCCCAGGGCAGTGGTCAGTGTGAGGGTTATTAGTTTGTAACCACATTTAATAACACAGCAGACAAAAGACAATGCCCAAGAATTCAACATTCTGGGTACAAGTGTTGCCATGTGTCCAATCACAATGGCACTCACTGACTCCAGGGGGAGGGTGTGGTGTGCCATCAACTTTTCTTCCATGAACATGCTCATGCCAATTATACAACTGCTCAGTTTCTAGATTTGTGTCCAAACATGAAATTAATGAAAATGATACAAATATAATTTAAATTACCTTTAACAAACTGAACATAATATTCTTTATGACAAAATCTCAATGATGACTAAATATCCATCTGCACTATATCTAAAAATCGCATTCTGGAATTTGCAATATGTCATGTGAGCTCAACATTCATGCTATAGCAGTCACTGTGCTAACTCAGGTGCTTCTGCCTGAGCCAATTTTTATATCAGCTAATGCTGAAAATACGTTTTTGATCTTTTCTTTTGCAGTAACATATCTCTTAATGATACACAATGGCGAAAAAAAAAGACAACCTCTAATGCATGTATCCATACTACTCAGCTCTTGTT
>NC_087157.1:23928115-23998115 GCF_035594125.1 Scylla paramamosain
ACAGGTAATTTTCTCTGGAGATGTAATAAACCGCTTGCAATGTAAATGAAAGATCAAGCATAGTGGCATCTAGTGGGATGTGCTCTCATCTGATTGACTACTGGCATTTGGCAGGATGTGCTCTCATTTGATTGGCTGTGAGGAAGGTGTGGCATGATGTCAGAGGGCCCCTTGCCACTCATTGTCTACCAGGGATGTGAGGTTCGCCCATGCTACAATATGCTTCTTCTCAGCACCTTCCATCTATGTGGCAAAGTTTTGGGCATTAAATCAGGATGCATCCCTATATTCAAAGGGATTTTCTACCATGTTTTAAAGGCAAAACGGTTTGATTCTGGCGGCAACATGTAGATAATGGCGAGGAAAATGTGAGTCTAACTCAGAACCGCCAAAAATGTAGATTCGCCCTTCTTGCACTAAGTGCCTCATATGATGTAAGGAAATGTTGAAAACGAAAATATGGCCCTGTTCAGTGATGTGCCAAGTGTGTTGTTGACATTTCAGCATCTGGGCTGTGTTCTTCCCCTCACCTCCATGACTAAGCCAGTACCTCTGTTTTATTACTGCATTTATGTAGGAAATGTTGACTACTGTGATTGCTTGCACTTTGTTCAGCTGTACCGCTAGCTTGCTTTAAACATTACATGGTTGAATACATAAAAAAAACTTTTTTTTCCTGAATATACTCTGCTGAAATGGGGTGTATCTTATATGCCTGTGCATCTTACAAGTATATGCCATCAAATATGGTATTTATTTTAGTACTAAGCAGTGTTAAAACTATTTTATACAACCCCATTAATGTACTGTATAATATACCAGTGACAATAGGATTTTTTTTTCATGGGAATGGATTAATCACTTTCCCTTTATCTTTTATGGAAAAAAAAAATTTGTCTAAGGATCTGGAATAGATTAAGGACGTATATCGAGGTACCCCAGCATATATATATATATATATATATATATATATATATATATATATATATATATATATATATATATATATATATATATATATATATATATAAAAACTTACTTTAGTTATTCAAATTACATGTATATACAAAGAGGATATAATGATACTGAAAGCAATCCTGTACCAGGGAGGGTTCATTGCATCAAATGAAATACACTTTGATACTGAATATGAAAATTTAATTAATGAAAAATGTAATGAATCCTTTTATAATCTTAAACCATTCATTTCAATGTATCTCATAAATATACATACCAGTAATGCATATATAAAAATGTTCATGTCAACTTTCCGAAATATATGGAATAAAAATTACAATACTATTGAGAAAATGGGAGGAATATTGCTTCCTGCATTCATGTTTGGTAGAAGAAAAACATTACTTTGAAAATATTGCAAAAAAATGACACATTTCAAGAAATTACAAGAACCACGTCTGAAAACTGTTTGAGGAAATGGCCTCAGGAGAATATCAACAATAAACATGTCTGACGTGTAAATGAGCCATGGACAATATGACAAAAAAAACATGTAACCTCAGCTGACAGGACAACAAATGTAAAAAAAAGAACTCATTCTGTAAGTTGCATTCTTTTACAATTTAGCAGCTATATTACCTCCCCTTCCAAAACTAATATAAACAGAAAATAGATCCAGCCTTTCCTGGCATGACAAATCTAAGACTCAACAGTTGGTACACATAATAAATATGTTATTTTCAAGAATATCATGCAAATATTGGCTTCTTATACTAAAATTTACAGATTTTGGTTTGAAACAGTGTAATCAGAAAAACTTCCACTATTAGTAAAAAACAGGAAACCAAAACTAATGTGAATAAAGAGTTGAAAATTGCATACACAAGATAATGGTGAAGAAATGACCATGAATTAAGATTTTCTAGTTTTGTCATCCATGTAGGCTTAGATATTTTCATTAAACATAATAAATACTGTGTTCTGCATTGTTTCAGCTACATGGTAAAATATATTTCTAGAAACAAAACAGTAAAAAGCCTAGCTAAAGAAAAAAGTAGAAAATATATATGCTGCTATCTTTAGGAGTGCATGAGTTCAGAGTAGAATGCCAGATGATGTTTAAGGTTTGTCTTTCAAAACTTACTCAGGTGAAATTTCTTAGTTTACAGCCCAAGAAGCAGGTCTAAGTAAAAAAATAAATATAAATGTATAGATATACCAACTAAAGAAATGAGGACACTATGGGAGGGCATGCACACAGTGTATGCACTCTTTCTGTGATACAGGTAAAATAAGTAACAGACAGCCAGAATGAGAAGTATCTGAATTTTGCCTCTCTGAATCCATAATAAGACATGAAAACTTCATATAACAGTCCAAAATGATGAAAAGTGGTAATTATTTTATTTTCCCAGAAGAGTAGATCGGTGGCAACTCAATGTAATCTTGTGTCATGCAGGGCATGTGAAGAAACTGTCTAAAGAAGAGGAACAGGGGAGAAAAGAAATTATAGGTCTCTGATTCATTTTCAAAGAAAGAAGTATTATCATATGATAAAAGCATTGTCTACTTTTGCCTTTTCTCAATTAAAAATATAACTGCAATCACTTCAAGGGGAATTTCTGAAGAGATACAAAATAAAGCAGAGACCTTCATGGATATTTCAGTTAAACTAAGTTTGAGTGTGAACTGGTCTTTCAAATCTATATTGTGTTTACTTGCTTGTAAAATATGTGACATTCCCACATATATCAGGTTTTCCCATCAGTTGGAAGGTGAAAATCAGTTACACCTCATTAGTTTAACAAATCAATATGTTCAACTGTCAGATATTACTGATTCATGTACTGTAGCCACTAATTGGCAAAACTGATGAAGTGCAACTATAGTATTAATTGATATCCTGATATGAAGCCCTGATTTTAAATGAATAGATATTCTCACTTGTCAGCTAGGCATAAGTGACCAACACGGAGAGACTCAACTCTGTTGATGATTGTCATTATCATTTGTATAAAGGGTCTTTATTATACAGCCACCTAATGAAGGCTATTCCATATACAAAGCAGATTCACCTGAGGATAGCCATTTCTGCTTACCAAGCATGTCATATATATATATATATATATATATATATATATATATATATATATATATATATATATATATATATATATATATATATATATATATATATATATAAGGAAACTGGCCATCAGCCAATCAGTCAAAATGGGCATCAAGTCACTTGTAAAACAAATAAGGAACAATGTTTTCTTTTATAGCCATGATATATGAGGATTTTATAGTAATTCTTCTGGTAACATAATACAGAAATACCCACAGCAGTGATTCTGAGCCCAAAAAAACTAGTGCAGTAACAATCCTGAGTGTGTCATTAATATATTCAGTGCATAGACTACTAAAATGGATTGTCCTGTGTACAAAATAAAGGAATGAGGCTCTAGATACATGAGGTGCATCTTGGATCTGACTATACACACTCCATGCACTACTGGGCAGGCAGCATTGTATCATGTTTCATCCTAGAGCTGCCTTGTAAAAGTTTTAGCTAAGATTTAACAGCTAGCTTCACCACCTGACCTACAAATCAACTGTATGATGAAACAAAAAATTTGAAGATGAATGTCCTGCAAATCTGATGCATGAAAAGAATATCTGAGTGTGCTAAACAGAGTGGATTGCACATGCATCAGCAACATTCTTTTTATTTTATCAACTGTATACATGAAGGGATAAATTACATATTTACCATTTGAGAACAGTTAAGCAGTAGAGGTCAGGTGATGATAGTTGGCTCTTGCTACTTAAAACAAAAGACACATATTCATTTGTGCACCATTTTCCTTCAATCTTAGGTTATTTTAGCTTGTGTTGAAAATAAGCAAAACAAAATAGCCACAAGCAAAATTAGGTCAGGGTAGTAAAAGGAGAGAGGCAACATCCAACTTAGTAAAACATTCACTGCTTCAGAAAAGACCAGAGCCTGTTGGGCATATATTATTACTTTTGGAAAAATTCATAGCCTTTCATAAGTCCCACATCTTGAATTATTATATATAAGGATATATGTAAAGAAATTAACACTTATGAAAGTAAAGATAGAGAGACTGCTTTGGTAGCTTTAAGAAAGACAAAGAGCAGTAGAGTAAGTTATAGCAAATGCGGCAGAAACGTAAGTAAGAGGTAGATTACCGTAAAATAGTGGTAAGATAGCAAGTTATGGGGGGGGGGCATTCCACTCTTTCTTAATTCTCAAAATTGCAAAAGCACAACATTAAACTTGAGTGCAATCTGTAAATGTATGGAAATTTTCAAAGTTATTTTCATCTTACATGGGCAGTTAAATGCTTTCTACATTATACTTTTTGTAATGTGGAATATATCAGCAATCTTATGAAAATGACCATATTTACAGGACTCAAGAGGGTTACAGAGACCACAGTTAGGGGCGTTATGGCAGAAAACAAAACAGTATCAGCATTAAAAAGACAACTTAAAAGATTCCACCCAGATGCCCATTCCTTTTCTTTTGGAGTTGAATTTTTACCTTTCAAAGATCTTTTCCGAAACACCCCTACAGCAGAGGCCCACATGTGCAGCATAACAAGAGTAGAAGTGTTTCTTGGTTAGTATGTGAGACAGGTTTGGGGTTATGGGTCCAATTAATGTTTAGTAAAATATTTTAAGTTACTGATTGACAGGCAGGGGAAGATCAGGTACATAATGTAATTAGAATGTAATTACACATTTGTTTTAGACATTAGAGGGGGAAAGCCTAAAACTGAGTGATTTATGTTTACTTGTACCATACAATGTGAATTTTTTTCTTCTTTTTACATCATTCAACGGGCTCAGGTATAATTGATGATAATAAATTTAATTTAATAACATGAAGTTTGTGAACACTGAGTCATATCAAAAGATGCAGAAAATGTGGATCCTCTATTATTTTCTTCTACATAGACTGAGAAGGATACATGGCTCATACTTCCACAAGCACTATTCTATTATAATAAACTGCTATTTCACACTACACTGATTCTGATGTTCATGAACTCCTAGTAGGAAAAAAAAAAAAAAAAAAAAAAAAAACTTGGAGTTCATTCAACTACAGTGAGAATTCAGAACCCCAATGGTACATCTGTACAAATAGCTCAAGCCCAATTCACACAATGCATTTATGTTAAGAGATGCACAACCAATAGATTACTACCAGTTTTTGCTGCAAACTGAGGTGACTTTCTGGTCTTACCAGTGTGTCGGGGACTTTCTGCTGATGGCAACTGTTCAGTGATATTAATCTTTGCTTTTGTACAAAAGTTGGCATAACCATGCTAGATGTACATCTCTAAACTGAGCAGCATCCTAAAAATAGTTATACACTAAACTTTTAATCTACTGTAATTAAAATTCAAAATTATAAGGCATTGCCTTATCTCTGCCACTAGATAAAAAAAGAGTAGGGCATTAGTGAGTTCAAACATTTATTTATAAACAATGTTTTGTGGACTTTGATAGGCTTATGGCATTGTGAAATATTTAAAGAAGAAATGTGTTTTAATATTATCTACTTGCTGACATATTGTTTCCCTGAGAGGATTGATGACATCAAGCCTTGCCAACTCTAGAGGTAGAAGGAAGAGCTGGCCACTCCCAACCAGCTGCACTCAGCCAGTGTCAGCTTTGTCATGGTCAGTCTCGCACATCGTGTTGTACAAGTCAGAAAGAATGAAGGGGGAAAAACACTGCAGTACAGAGACAAAACAATAAAAAGTGCCTCAACAAAACTGACAAGTTGAAGCGTCCAAGCAGAACAAACAGTGGGAGAGCAGAGTTGGTCTTTCTGTGTTGTCACTGAGGTAGTGGGGCCTCCCAGGCTGACCATACACACTCCTCACCACATATAAGAATAAAACACAAAACAGATTCTTTCTCAGAGAATACAGTACCAAGTTTAAGATTAGCTGTATCTGTTACACACAAAAATGCTGCTTCATTTTTTGCAACTTGAAGACTAATATTTCTGGGCTTCACCACAGGTTTTTGTATTTCATTTTTACATGAATTAATTCACCTTACAGGAGGAAGAAAACAAGAAACTTAGGGTCTTGCAACAAGATTCCTGGGAAGAACTGATATCATGACTGTTTTTGCCCTTACCTTACAAGTCACTAGTTTAATATGACACAAGCTAGCAATGGTTCAGCACACTTAGTCCTTGTTCATTTTATGTTGCCAGTAAAACAAAAGTATTCATTTTAATATGTTACTCATCCAATGAAAAACTGTTCCCATGCTGATTGTCAAGAACAATTTTTACTGAAGGAATTTCCAGTAATGATACAAATAATCAACATGAGTTAATAGGAAAGAATGAAGTGACTATGAAATTGCTAAAGAAATTTTTTAAGTGGCAAGAAGAAATTGTGAGTGTAAGACATAATATACAATGACTGGTTATCACTGATTTTTACAGGTGTTGTTAATTGGATGTATCTACTGAGGAGATACAGAAACATAAACAGCTGATGACAAAATGGTGTAGTTCAGTATAAAGCATTAAAGAGGAAAACTAAAATCAATAAAGAATTTGAAGTTTGTGAAATAAGACTAACCTAAAATGTGTGACACACAACCACCTACAAGAAGAAGAATTGGGAGACAGTGAGTGTAAACAACAAACTAATACTGGGAAGCTGCACAGCTTCTCAAAAATAGAAAATACAAAATTACTAATCAGAAGACAAGGTTAAATAACTACAAATGTGGCACAGAACACAGACTTCATGGATTCTGAAATGAAGCTGCAACAGTAAGAGCAAATTCATATTTGACTCCCAAACTATGTTCTATTATGCTCTTTAAAACTTGTCTACTAATGATCACTGAAATTCCTATACTAACATGGTGGCATATCATGAGGCAGGTGGATTTTATTTAATTTGTTTACTGTGAGTGCTTCAAAGTTTCTTGGGTGAACAAGATTCAGAAATTTCTTTTTAGCTTATTGTGTCATGGATGTCTTATTTTTGTTGACATAGAAATAAAACTAATACACTTTTAAGTGTTATACACCACAAGATAAAGGAAAATATACATAGGGAATTTTGAAAATAAAATGCTATAAATTTACAAAAAAAAAAAAAAAAATACATCTCATCATATGAAGGTAAACATTACCTTTAAAAATTTGTATTACCAACTCCCAAAACCAAAGGGTATATTCAATATATTATGTAAAACATTTCCTGCTTTTTGTTGTTGATTCAAATGTTCAACCAAAAAAGAGTACAACAAATTAGTAAAATCCAACCAAGTGAAAGGGATGAGTAAGGGAGCAGCAGCAACAGCAGGAGGTCAGTTGAGAATCCATCAGATTCTCTCAGTACTATTTTGGTGGAAAGACATGTCTAAGAGACTAACATGTCCTTGACCTATACTCCTCCAGCACAATGCTTGAAGCTTCATCTACACACCAGGAAAGAGAATCTTCACGGAGAAGGAGAAGCTATCTATTAGTATTACCAACATATTTCTAGTAGGCTGGTGATGTTTACTAATGCCTTCAGTGAACATTATGAAACAGTAATAAGTGTGACTAATAAATGGGACAAGTGTCTATTCATTAAACAATGTTCACAGCATTTCACCATTTTGCATTTACCATTATCTGTTTACATATTTATTTTCAATTTAAATTTTTATGCACATATTCATTATACTTGATGGCATCTTATTACAAATGTTACACTAAGGCATACATAAATATCATTTCATATATATATATATATATATATATATATATATATATATATATATATATATATATATATATATATATATATATATATATATATAATATGGTACAGTAAGAAAGTTTTCAAAGAACAAAAAATACCACAAAATACTGAAAAGAGGCAGGCATTTCCAGATACTTGAGGTATTGAATTCTCAAATTCATTTAACTCCTGGAATAACAGTAAAAAAAAAAAAGTTTCACATCAGAGTTGAGATTGGAGTGACACTCACCCGTGATGGAGCAGAGGAGGCGCAGGGTGGGTGCCTCACCCGAGTATTGGTTGATCATGCCTTTGCTGGAGGCTTGAGGCACTGGGATGGTGAGGGTGATGGGCTTGTGGAACTTGCGGCGGCGTGGCTCCACAGTCACTATTGGAGAGACAGCTACTCGGTTGCCCAAGAGTTTAGCAACCAAGTCAGTCGGGATTGGCTGAGCCTGCAAGAAATTTACTGATACAGCTATTACTGATATCAATCATCTTCATGAACTTGTAATGAATTTACCATGACTGCTCCACTCTCTTCCTACCAGTGTTCAGAGAATTTACTCAATGGCCTCCTCATATCTAGACAGCATTTGGGAAACATTACTTGTATTAATGGGTGTCTCATATTAGTTCCCTGTGTCCCATAAACCAAGAGTATCCACATTACATGCAGACCAAGCACATCCACGTGTCAAGAAGCCTCTAGCACCACCCACATGTCAAGAAGCCTCCAATATGCACCAGCCACACTTGTGAGGTTACTCATTCTTCTGAGATGGCTTATTGGCTGCACCTGACCCAATTCCTAATTTGTTATTGTTACTCACATTACACTGGCAATTAGTAATAACTATATTCTTTAAAACTCTTCTAACATCTGCTTTAGGATGAAGTGTCATGATACACTCCATGGATATGACTTGGTATGAAATGGATATGCATTCTTCATAAAGTTATTGGAAAGTGAAGCATCATCTAATATAGTCTGAATAACAAATTACTCTCAACAAGAAAACACCATGCATTCATGTACCAAGATAATTATCCATTGCTTTGTCCAGCCTATCATCTTCTGTGCTTCTACAGTGAGGCCCAAACTCTAGTCCTATACCTATTCTTTACAAGTGACACAAAGGTTACAACATGAAAAAAGACAAAGATGATAAGCTGATGTCATCTTTGTCCAGTCAAAGATCTAAACCCAAGAGCTCTCAGTTGTGAGCTAAGAGTACTGATCACTACACCTCCAGGCTGCTAGATATCTAGACATAATGTCTCATCATTTTCTAAATTTTAACTCTTTCCTTGAATCATAAAAATAATCAATACAAAACTATTCAACATGGTGAAATAATGTTTGCTACTCCAGAACTCAACACATTTCTTTGTTTGTCATGCAATGAAAATTATTCCCAGCACTTTCCAAAAAAGATTTGTGTTAAGATTTATGATGTAAACATTAACTTCTACTAATATTCTTCTCATCCTGCCAAATGTTTTGTTCAGTTCCACCACTGTTTATAGCTCACTGTGACAATTTGATCCCATCACAGGAAAGAGAATGTTCAAGAGAAGGAATGAAGATCTCCTACAAGTGTTACCCTATTTCTTAACAGCTCAGATTCCTGCCTTATACTCCCTGCTTCAGCTAAACATCTTCATTTCATATATATATATATATATATATATATATATATATATATATATATATATATATATATATATATATATATATATATATATATATATATATATACATATATATATACATATACATATATATATATATATATATATATATATATATATATATATATATATATATATATATATATATATATATATATATATATATATATATATATATATATATATATATATATATATATATATATATATATAATTCTTGTAGACATCAAGGGTTAGCTGGAGAGATGTGGATTAGTGAGCTACGAGAGTAGCACAACTTATAGATGATGATGCCAAAGAAGAGGAAGGAAGAGAAAGCACCATGTGGATTTATAATAGATTTCTTAGATGTAATAAGACAAATTTTGAAAGACAAGATAAGAGACGTGTGTGAAACCTTTCCTTCAAGCAACTCTGTATTTTCCACTAAAGAAAGGAGCAGAGATGTGAGAAAATAGCAATCCTATGTAAAGAAATCTTTTGTAAGGACCAGACTAAAAATGTTGAAGAGAAAATGCCTAGCCACATACTCTGGAGGATTACTGCCTTCATATTTCCTGCATTGTAAAAGACAAAAAAAGTTGATAGATTGAAGGAAAGAAGTCCATGTTCTGTATTTTCATTGATACAATACAGCATAAAATTTTGTCTTGGCTGTCCCCCTTCAAGGAGGATGTCAGGCTGGTGCACTGGTGGGTTTTTAGAGATTTTATTATAGACAAAATAAAAGATGACTCACATACTTGTGCAACATTATTATGAACTGAATTTTGATATCAACAATTTTTGATAATTCTCCTCTTCCTTAAGTTACTGAATAAAAGAACATGCTAAAATTACTCACTTTAGAAATCAGAAGTTAGAATTCTTCATGATAATAATAATACTTAATATTCAATTTCAAAGAAAATAACAACTTTGTTTCTAAAAACGACACTTGTGAAGTGCTTCAGAATGAAAAGATTATTTCTACATGAAGATTTCCTCTGTGGATTGGCCAATCATGACACTTGGCTGAGTGACAGTATTCCAGGTCTGTTTAATTATCATATCAAGAAATCTGTCTATCATGAAAATAGTATGGAAATAATATGAGAAAAATTGCGGCTAACAAATCTTTACAGTAATGAGGTGACAGTGATCCACATCCAGCATTCCCATACTTGCAGATTGTACAAGATAACTTTGTATGCACACTTCCTGTGGTCCCAGTGGCAAGCTGGAGCAAGAAGAGCAAGTCAAGTACTGTACCTCTCCTCTGTACTTTCCCTCCACCTCATTCATTAATAGCTGTAACAAATTTCAATGCTAAGTGTACTTCACATTAATCCTATCCTATAAGCAGATTTTGTTGATGTTTAAACAGTAAATATTATTTTCTTTTATGGAACTGCAAGATGAACTTGCATTATCTATCAAACACTAAAGTAGATATGTTCATTAAACTGCCAAGTATTATATTGCACTACACTGTATTCTAGTTTATATATATATATATATATATATATATATATATATATATATATATATATATATATATATATATATATATATATATATATATATATATATATATATATATTAAAGGAAGATATGTATCTTGGCAGCTCATTATGGATTAAATCAGAACCATGGTTTTCCTGAAACAACACTTCACACAAAGGATGATTTCATCTTCATGAACATTTCCCAAAACTATTTTTTACAACAGAATTGTTTCCTGATAACCAATGCCTGTATGTTTCAATAAATGTTAGCAAGAACATAAGAGGCCTTTTCTGAGGCATCTTCTTCAGTAATGTCTGACAGTGATGAAATGCATGTAACCTGGCAGCATGAGCGAGGCTCGACACAGCATGGACAAACAAGGCAGCCAACACATGTACAAAGAAGCACACACACACACACACACACATAGCACAAAGGATCAAAAGAAGGATGTATGTTACAAAAGCCCAATAAAATCAGTTAAACTGTGGTAACTGTCAATGTTTCTACAAGATCAAGTGTATGAAGTTTACTAAGCTACTGTAAACTTTCAAATCTACTTTCTTAATAACTACTTTGATGAAAGACCTGATCCAATGCTGTTTTATCGAACCTTGCTAACTGCATACTATTACACGCATTTTTAGACTAGATGGTGAAAACAAACTTCATGCCACTTGCGTTAAACTAAGTTTATTGGGCATTTTTTGTTCCAAGACTGTGGTACAAACTAGCTAACATGGTTAGTTTGTGCTGCAGTTAGTATTAAGCCAAGCCAATAAGAGACAGAAATGTTATCAGTCACCCTCCATTCCAACAAGAAACTGGTAGAATTGGAATGAACTATACAGTTCTTATTGTACCATATTAAATTGTAAGTGTCATCCAGACACAAATAGAATAATACTGGAAATATTACTATGCTCTTAAAAATAACCTTGAACCCTCACATGCAAGTTCAGTCTTCTAGTGTGTGTGAGTGTGTGTGTGCATATATATATATATATATATATATATATATATATATATATATATATATATATATATATATATATATATATATATAAATAATTATTTTTTTACACACACACACATACACACACACACACACCCACATACACACACACACACATTATATATATATATATATATATATATATATATATATATATATATATATATATATATATATATATATATATATATATATATATATATATATATATATATATATATATATATATATATATATATATATATATATATATATATATATATATATTACATTTAACTATATCAGCTCCAAACAGCTTTCCATAACCCCACATTACAATTGTGAACAGAAAGCTGCTGGGTAAGTGGCAATCTGTGGCTCTTTCCTTACCTGCTTTCATATAATGTTAATATTAATATCAATCTCACTGTTGCAAAATATCTTAATTGTGAAATATATATCAATTCATCATAAAGAAATCCAAGTTCTGAAATATATTTTTCTAAAGGGGAATTTGAAAATACAAAGTTACATGGAAGTGAACATTAAAATGATCAGTAAATATATAGTGATTAATGAATGCAAAGCTTGTTGTTATGAATCCAGAAGGTAATGACTGCAGCACACAGGACATAAGTACATTACCTACCTATATACTAAACAAATTAGAATCATATCTTCATCCAGTTCTAAGAATGATAGTCTTTAGGTCTTTAAGTCTACCACAGTGAGTATTTTTAAAATTAGACAACCTTAACAAGATGTGCCACACTCAATAACACTCATGCTCATCTTAACTGGAATGTGTAGACTATTTTCTGCACACTAGACCTAACTTGATATGGAAAAATTGTCCACTACAATTTGATAATACTTAACTTCTTCCCTTTCAGTCTAACTCATGTGCCTCTTCAGATTTTATGCTTATGCAAATTGATTGGCTGAATTAATTAAAAAATGAAAATAAATAATGAATGAACATTTCTGTGGATGGTAGTGTATGACTCTGGCTCAGTCAGTTCCTGTTTCTATATAATACTGATTATACATGAGTCTGTGTGGAAAGGAGCAAGATTGCAAGATACTAAATACTATAATCCATTTCTCGGATTGACCAATTTGACTTGGCCTCAAAAATGGTAGCAAAAGGCTATGTTAATTAAGATTTAGTTAAACTCCATATTATTTTCTGAGTTAGGGAAATGCATGTTATTGGATGTCACTATTTCAAAATAAACAAAATAACACCAAATTATCTTAAGCACAGCCTTAATCCAACTAACTGAACTGAACATATGTCTAAGTTCTAATCCTAAATATGAGTGAGCATGATGGATTATGTTAAGTTGCTCTTTGGCATATTCAAATTGACTGTATTCCAAATTGGATTTCTTATTAAAGCAAATTCCAAAAGCACAATGTTAGATCAAAGGGGAAGACTTCTAGAAGGGACATTTGCAAACCTGAATACAAGTACTGTACCCTAATAAATAAGAAACATGAAAATCTGTTCAAGTATACAAAATACAATATAAAGTAAGTTTGCATACTAAAGTGAAATGTAATAAAAAGGCTTTTCGAAAGGTACCTATTTCCTAATCTACAGATATTCTAACATGCTATTATCATGTGCTGTAGACAATACAGATCGTTGTTTTTTTTTCTTTCTTTATATGAATCTGTCAGCCAATTATTTCTTCGGTGTTTTCAAGTTCATATTTTATGAATGCAAATATCAAGTCTACAGAAGATGCCATAGATGTTAACATTACATATAAAAATATTAAATCTCAAGAAAGGCATTTGACATGTGATTTTCTAAGGCCTTGACCTAAGCATAATCATTGCAGCACTCAACTATTTTGTGATTTCAGCCTCAAAGGGAAAGTCAAGATTACATCTGGAACTACAACTTGTGAATTACGGGGCACTAAAAACTGCAGCTACTGGCAATTATACTGCAGTGTATATGCTATGGTCTTTTATCTGCTAGAAAAATACAAGTCATGCACTGGTATGACTAGATGCTTGGGCACAAATTCAAATTAGCAGTATATGAATGCATAATGTACAATATCAGAACTTGGCTAGAAACTTTGAGTAGTAACTGAATGACATGGTCCTTCTAGTGCATGAAATGTGAGCCTTAATAGTCTTTCTACCATAAAGAAAGACCAAAGGGTAGGAATTTTGTCCATGCTACAGAGTCCCTATAAGTTATGCACTGAGGTCTTGTTATCAATTCATATTTGACAATGAAGAATGAATAATTGATGGCATATTATGCAGGATGCATAACACTCATGTAGCATGAAATTTAGTTCTCTTGAAATTTTCACAAGCAAGGGTATATATATCAAAATATAAATTTTGGGCAATTTATATGCAAGTACACAAATATTTCTAATATTCATTATTCTGCTTTCCAAATCTAAACATTAATTTCTTAAGACAACTGAGACAGTACTGCAGCTTCATAAAAGAAAACCAATCAGTCACTAATGACTTCTTCGTACTATATTCACATCTTGTTTTAGACTTGAATTTAAAATCTTCACCTGCATGGTGATATGAACAGAAAATATTACCCTTTGCTGGCATTGGATAAGGTCTCTGTAGCAGAACAAGGTGAGCAGTTGGTCTGCATTATGCTTACACCATGGGTCTAGCCTAAAGCTTGTACGGTATGGGCGATTCCTTACTAGATGTCTGCACTGAAGCCTTTTGGTTATTTACTGCTATCATTCCCTTATTCCCCCTTCCAGACTCAAGTAATCATCTCACCATTTGCACATAACAATAGTATGTAAAGCAAAAATCCAAAAGGAGTAATATTTTACAATTACTATGAGACTAAAAATAGATATATGTATTTCAAAGCCCATAAAATACTGTTAAGAGAATAAAAGCAAAAAAGGAAAGCATATAAGCAATGAAAGCCATGCATGAGTAGTGACTGGAATGTGAAAAAATTCAGACTACTAGAAGCCAATTCTTCATGCAAATAAAATCAAATACTAGCAGCTAATTTGTTCTTCAAAATAATAATAAATACTTATTTCATCTAATGACTAATACCAGTGGATATCAAGAATCCTACAGCAACAAAATGAAGCATAAACTATATTGTCATAAAGTTATACACATATTGAGATCAGACTGACTAGAATTAATGAAAAATGACTAGAATTCAGGAAAAATAACAAGAAAATAAATATTTTGTGAATAATAGCAAAAAATATTATTCATAATAAAAATATCTTAATGACTTCCATACATCTGGAAGTCTTCATAAGAAATGGTAAGAAAAGTGTGAGCTAACATGTAAAGATATTAAATATGTAAAGTACAAATTATTGATTGTATGTGGTTCTTCAGCCTACATCATGTGGCCAATGCTCCACTACATACACAAGCTGCTCATGCTCAAATCTGCCGCTCACAGGACAAAATACAAACTCAGTGCAGTTCCCCGATGTGACACCTTGAGTGGTCACCCTCCACAATACTGCTGACACCACCATTGGCTAACCTGTCTATGCTACACTATGTCTTACCATCAGGAATATCAAACTGAACTGTTAAAGGAAAGTTCTCTGGAGGGACAATGAGGTAAAATATTTTCTCACTGAACCTCTTGCAGCCCATGAAAGTTGGGCAATGAACAAATGCCATATAATAATTTTTCAAGCTTGCAATGATGTTTCACGTAGCATGCCTCTCACATGTCACTTTCATTTTATGTATGTGTATTCACGTTTCAAGCTTTCAATACGTTATCATTATGTGATATGATGAGCCACGCATATCAAATATATCAAATGATGAATCTTTCTCATCTCCTATAAATATTGTACCATCGTTTATCATTGTCATTATCCTTATTCTTTGCAATGATTTGGTGTGTAAACATTACAATATAAAACAAGAGGGCATACACCTAGATAGATGGATAGTCCTCTAATAATGCAATGGAAAAATAAAAAAATTAAGCAGCTTACAGCATGTAACTTAATGACACCTTCATAAAGATAAAACAGCCAAAGGACAGAACCCTGCAAACGTGTGGTCCTACAATCCCTCTGCTTTCAAAATGATTCAATAAATATGAATGAAAATACAAATAATGCATGGCAAAGCCATAATTTAGAGGTGCACTCTACATGAAGGAAGGAACCAACAAACCATGAAACAGTACATGTGGTGATCACTGCAAACATCACATGAGAGGAGCTGAGCCAGTTTATGCAGCACAAGATTAGTCTAAAGAAAAATGATGTGACAACTCACATCAAAACAGAGCATGAACACAAAAGCAGCTATTGACAAGTATTTGAAACTTACTTGAATACTACCCATAATTCATTTAATACTGACATGAAATTGAAAATAGAAATGATTAGTATATACAATTGTCTAATTTGTCACCCTTCCAGAAAGCTGCAGGCCAGAGCTCTCACAATACAAGAGATGGCATCCATCAAACAGACAAGTTGATTATGTAACACCCAATCCAAACTAGTGCTGAATACAGTGATTTACCCTGCTGGCTTGGATAAGGCATGGATATAAGTAGTATGAGCATAAAGTTTGTAAATAATTAGCTTTTAAGCTTGCTGTTGTGTAAATAACATAGTTTTCCCATGAAAATATTAATATTCCAACTTTATATATTAAATCTATTCCAAAAATAGGCAACAGACATTACAGAAGGATCTTAAGTGCACTCCCTTAGTTTGGGCAACTTATGTCATTACTTGCCCAAAGCACACTGTGAGAAAACTGGGAGTTCAGCATTTCTGTCAGTCATCCAGTTCAACTGGGAAGAATACTAAAATAGCAAAGTGTGGCTTGGAATTACCACCCTTTCATATATCTACAGCTGCAATCTAAACTCACAGCTAACATTAGAACTTTTAATTTTCTGTGAACAGAATGAGTGGGATAAAAATCAAAGTTTTATGGCTGTTAATATATAAAGTGGTCACTGCATTACTGGAGGACTGCTGTATGCATCATTATCAAAATCATGTATCTTTAAATGTGTAAATATTATGTTGAAAAGTCTAATTAAGTGCATATCTCAATTCCTTAAATAAATTCGTAGGAAAGTAAATGTATTTTACCAGTAGGGTGAATAAGAACTAGAAAATCCTGAATAATCAGAAAATCTTGTCATATTAATTTAGCTCAAAGCATTTCCTTGACCCCCAAATGTTATATGCTGTACTTCACCATATGAGACTGAAACGCTTCTTCTTGGGAATGTTGTTGACACTAATTTTTTTCATGGGTCCTGTGTGGTTTTTGCGTGGCTTGAAGAGGTTTACCTGAAGTCCAACTTTGATCTTCTTGGTAAGAGCTCCTTGAGGGAAAACAGCCTGCACCTGTGGCACCACAGTGGATGACACCATCCCTCCCTCTGGACCAATCGCATGAACCTGTAAACACAAAAGCAATCATGTGCATAAGTAGCAGACTGGAGTTTCCTCTAAATACTTAATCACATTTAGACACATGCATGAAGGATTACATGCCGAAAAGGTTTGGCTGTCCCTTTGGAGAGAGTTGTCTGACCATTTTATCCAGTGTTTAGGCAATGTCTTTTCTGATGATTTCCTGGCCTGTGGCACTGCCAAACCTTGTGTTGGGCAAATTATCGGATTTGATCCTAAGTGTCAGTGATAACCTTGCTTCCCACAAACAATCTCTCTCTCTCTCTCTCTCTGCATACAGAATTTACATTTCACACAAATTTATTTCCTTTAAAGAGATCTATACTTGTCTATGAATTATTAGAATTTGAGAAAAATCTGAGTGCCTCTCTTTCTGATGTTCTAGAACATTAGAACTGGGCATCCTGATTAACAGGCTGAGCAGTGAAGCCTTTGCTAAACATCACTTGATGAAAATAGCGCTATACTGCAACTGCCCCAAGGCTGCATGTTCTATCTTTGTTCTGTAGTCTAAATGGGCAGGTATTTCTTACCCTCTGTACCATTCTCTCTCTCTCTCTCTCTCTCTCTCTCTCTCTCTCTCTCTCTCTCTCTCTCTCTCAAGCAACTCATCCACTATATACTAACTTCTTCATGGGACAGATTTGTAGCAAAGTTGATGAATGTATTGTATCCTTTTCTCACAGAATGAATTATTCACTACATGTGAATTCTGATATGGAAATTTATCCAGAACACAACTCCCCAACATCACAGAATGTAGAGATACGTAATGTATGTTGATAATATATTATCTATGCATCTGTCTGCTAACAATCTGAGATCTCAACTATTTTTAAGATTTAATTTACTATTTTCACTTAATCATCTGAAAGAAGCATATATATATTCAAAAGTATGGGAGATTTGATTAAATATAAAACTTTATTCTGTTGAAACCCAAAATCATCCTCTCACATATTGGTTTTTGGTTACCACATGATATCAATTTGCAAGTTTCACTAATAAGAAAGAAACACCTACCTCTTGTCTGATGCGAGTCACAATGGCAAAGTACTGAGGGAAGTCAGTGGTCAAGATCCGAGTGATGCGATTGGTGTTGAGGTCTTCCAGTTGTTTCAACTCTGCAAGTAAGTGTAAAACATTTTAATCCCTGAGGAATATAGTTTTAATACACTACCTTCATGGTAAATAACTATGACAATAATCTTTGCACATTTATTATTTGCAACTTGTTTTTGAGCTCAAATATATATATATATATATATATATATATATATATATATATATATATATATATATATATATATATATATATATATATATATATATATATATATATATATAAAAGAACATAATAATAGGTAAGTGAATTTTTAAAGTATGCAAAAGTTTAAAGAGTGAACATATCATATGATTTAATTAAAGTTACACTTCAATTTGCTCTTGAAATCCTTTAAATGACTTGCTTACTTCATGATTTACTAACAAAATGCAGCTCCACCACCACCCACCTTCTCCATCAAAGCTCTCGTTGAGGACCTCCTGCACCGCCTCTTCTGTGGCCTCCAGGGTGTGCTCTCGCCACGTCTCTCCATTGTCAGAACGAAGGATCACAATCTCACGCTCCTTCCCACGCAGAGAGGCAAAGTGTGGCACCTCAATGATCACAGGGCTGGAAGGAGCAACACCATGACATTTGAGGATTTATCATTGATCTTACACTCACATAATTTATATACAACTTTGGATTAGTCCAATCTTATAAAAAAAAAAATTATAATAGTAATACAAGCATGTCCTCTCTAACCCCTATTCAATAATCCTGTACTTCCCTTAATTCCTGAAACATGCAAACTGGTCTCAGAGTATTCTAGATGTCGAAGCTATGATAAACAACAAAAGTTCAGCATAACTATATTAAAGATTTAGGCATTTTTGCCAGTCATTAATTAGGTATCTACTGTTTTTCTTTGTGTTGAACAAACCTGAAATACATAGAGTCTATACATACCCTATACTCATGCTATTTTTGTCAGGCATTAAGTGATATCAATAGCTTGTCAGATATGATTTGGAACTCACCCTAAGAACTTGGCACCTGCAGGACCCATCTCCAGGATGCGGGATGCCAGCGCCTCACCCTCCATCAGGGGAGGAGCATGGACCAATTTATCCTTCTTCAGATAGCGGCAAGTGACCCTCATGGGCATGGCAGCCTTGCGAGGTGGGATGATGACTCGCACACCAGAGTGGCGGCAGCCTCGCATGGCTCCGCCCCGGGCATCCACCATGAAGCTCACCAGGAACCTGTGACAAGGTCATCATGATAGCTCCTCCCAGGAAGGGATGATTCATCAAGATGTTTGAACAATTATGTAGTGAGGTGAGGTTAATATACCTAAAATGTACTTAATGAACATTTAAAGAAAGATATTTACAAATTTGATATATGACTGTCAAGGAAATCTATATTACCATAATACTTGAGTAAATTGTTACAATTACACTGAAATAACATGTCTGGCATGAAATCAATTTACTGCATACATTTTCAAGTTGACTGATATAAATTAAATGATAATATCAAAAAATAAACCAAAAAATTATCACTACAAAATAAGGGCATTAAAAAAATCAATAATTAAAATGTTACTAGAAAATCCAAAGCTATTAAAATGCCTTACTGTAAGGCAATCATTCTATACAGCAATGAAAGTGCTGGAAAAAATAATGCAGTTAAAATCTACTGGGCACTACAAAAAATAAACAAATTCAAAGTACTATAATACAAGAAAATCAGAAGTATTCAGAAATCCACCAACTGATGATACAGAGCAGTCTACGAAGAGGCCAAGGTACTAGATACTCACGTCCTCCATGAGAGTTTGCTGTTATTTGAAGCATGCAAGAAAGGTTAGAAATGCACAATTAGTTATCAGCTCAACACAAGCCTCAGACAAACAATTCCAACAAGTAATAAGTATCAAGTATAATATTGTGTTATGAAAACACACACACACATTTGTTGGTGTGTGTGTGTGTGTGTGGGTGTGTGTGTGTGTGTGTGTGTGTATTTATCTACTTTACATAGTTGTGTGTGTGTGTGTGTGTGTGTGTGTGTATTTACCTACTTTACCTAGTTGTGTGTGTGCGTGTACATGTATTTACCTAGTCATATCGTACAGGGCACAAGCCAAAGCTCATTTTGTCCTATTTCCATAACCATATTTATCCAGTTTCTCTTTAAACATGTGTACACTGTTTGTTGCAGCCATCTCTTCCTTCAAATCATTCCAGATTTCAATAGTTATATATGGGAAGCTGCATTTCTTGATCCACTCTTCTTTATTTTCTTCCCATGATCCCTCATCCGTCTCTCTCCCTCATCCATCTGTGGTACCAAGTCATTTCTGTCTATTCTTTTTATAATGTTTATTAATTTGTGCATTGTTATCAGGTCTTCTCTTTCTCTTCTCTCTTGTGGTGTTGGTAAACCCATCTCTTTAAGTCTTTCTTCATAGCTTAAGTCTTTCAATTCTGGTACCATCTTCGTCACTATCTGCTGTATTCTTTTCCAGTTTCCATATATCTTTTTTTCCATGTGAAGCCCAAACTACTGCTGGGTATTCAAATTTAGAATGTATCATGCTTGTTATAATTTTCTTCATAATTTCTTTATCTAAGTAGTTAAATGGCATATTAATTTTTGTTAAAAAGGTTTATGTAGAGCCAAATATCCCATTTATGTGTCTTTCAGGTGATAGAGTTCCTGAATCATTACTCTCAAATCTTTTTCTTCATAACTTTTCATTATTATTTCTCCTCCCATTTTGTACTTTCATGAAAGTCTTTTTACTTTTTCCTATTTACAACATGTGGCATTTTCTGGTATTAAATTCTAATTTCCATCTTTGGCTCCATGCATGTTTCTTGTCAATATCATTTTGTAACTCCTTGCAGTCATTTTCATTCTTTACTATTTTCATTATTTTTGTATCATCAGCAAACAGGTTTATATAACTATTTAGATCCTCTGTCACATCATTTACATATATTTGAAACATAATAGGTGCCAACACAGATCCTTGCAGTACTCCACTCTCTGCACCAACAACTTGAATTAATGTCTCGGATTACTGTTCTCATTTTGCTCCATTGTAAATAATCCTCCTTTCATCTCAATGCTGCTCCCTTTAGTCCTCCTCCGTTCTCTAACTTCCACACAAGGCTTTTGTGAGGAACTTTATGTGTATGTGTGTGTGTCTATTTACCCATTTTGCCTAGGTGTGTGTGTGTGTGTATGTGTGTGTGTGTGTGTGTGTGTGTGTGTGTGTGTGTGTGTGTGTGTGTGTGTGTGTGTGTGTGTGTGTGTTTACCTAGTTGTAATTTACATGGCCTGACCCATCCTCATGCGGTCTTGTCTCCATATCTACACTTGTCTAGTTTTCTTTAAAGTTGTGCACACTCATTGCCAATACTACATCCTCACTTAGCTTGTTCCATACTTCTATATTTATCTGTGGAAAACTATGCTTCTTCATATTATTCAAGCATCTTCCTTTTCTTAGTTTTTTGCTGTGGCCTCATGTGAATCTGGTATTTTCTACTACTCTTAGCAGTAGTTTCTCATTATCAATTTCTTCCACTCCATTCCACAATTTATATATCGGTATTAAATCTCCCCTTTCTCTTCTTTATTCCAATGCTGGCAGATTAATTTCCTTTAACCTGTCTTCATATGTCAATTCTTCCAATTCTGGAACCATCTTCATTGCCATCCTTTGTATCCTTTCTAGTTTTTTTACATGTTTCTTCTTGTGGTGAGACCACACTGATTCAGTATATTCCAACTTTGGTCTAATCATAGAATCTTTCTCTTCATATCTTTATCTATGTAGTGGAATGCTGCTCCAATATTTCTCACCATTCTATATGTATCACTGAATATCTTTTCTATATGCTTCTCCAACTGCTGGTTATCTTGTATTATCACTCACAGATCTTTCTGTTCTTGCATCTTTATTATTTCTTCGTTTCCCATCTTATATGTCCATTTTTGTCTCTTCAGTTTTTCTCATTTCCATTACATGATATTTTTCACATTAAATTCCGTCTTCCATTTCTTATTCCAGTTCCATTTTTTATTCAAATCATCTTGTAGAATTTCACAGTCTGTTGTTTCTTATAAGTCTTTGCAATTTTACATCGTCTGCAAACAAACTCATGTAACTCTACCCCTTTAGGAATATAATTTATGCAGATCAGGAAAAAGTATTGGTGCTAGTGCTGATCCTTGTGGTACTCCACTATCTACTTTTCTCCATTTAAATTTTACATTTTTTACTACCATTCTAATTTCTCTTCCCTTTAAGTAGCTTTCCATCCAGTTTATTATTTTTCCATTTAATCCTCTTACATTCTCTAGCTTCCATAGTAGCCTGATGTGAGGAACTTTGTCAAAAGCTTTTTTTACATCTAAATAGACACAATCTACCTATCCATCCCTCTCCTGTGTTATATCACTCTCAAATAGAAGCTCAGGAAATTTGTAACACATGATCATTTTTGTCTAAAGCCAGACTGTTTTTCTGATATTATATCATGTTTATCTAAAAATTTTGTACACTGTTTCTTTGTCATTTCTTCATAGATCTTACATACTATACTGGTTACTAATACTGGTTTAATGGTTCTTCTTTCTTTCACTTTTATAAACTGGCACTATGTCTGTTTTCTTCCATTCCTTAGGCACTCTTCCAGTTCATAATGAGCACTTTATTATGTCATATACTGGTTCAATTAACTGTTTCCTGCACTCTTTTAAAATGAAACCTGATACTCCATCTGGTCCTGTAACTTTTCTCTCTTCCAGTTCCTCCATTTTATAAACATTGATTACTGTAATTTCCCACATTTGCCTTTTTGTCTTCTCATCTTGTGTTTTTTTAAATTCTGATTTTACCATAAAAACTTGCTGGAACTTTTTGTTTAGCAATTCACTCATGTCTTTTGAGTCTTTTTATGTTTCATTTCCATCCTTCAATTTTTCTAGTTTTTTTAGTTTAATTTTTCCATTTATGAATCTGTAGAACAGTTCTGGTTCATCCTTACACTTTTAAACTGTATCTTTCTCTTCCTCTCTCCTTATTTTTACATCTTCATTTCTTGCTATCTTAGTCTTCTTTATTTTGGGGGGGTTTTGATTTCTTTTCATTTTTATCCATGCTTTGTCTCTTTTTTTCTTTGCTCTTGCACATCTTGCAGTGAACCACACCTGTTTTCCTTCTTCTTTAGGCTTGTATAGTGGGTCATATTTATTCACTCTTGTCTCATATAGTTTCATAAAAATGTCATATTTATCTTGCACACCATTTGCTCTTTTCAGCTTTCCTCAGTCTATTTCTTCACAGAATATCTTAAGATAATTTATATTTGCTTTCCCATAGCTTCTCCTGTTTCCTTTGTATGATTCATCATTATCAGTCTCTATTTCTATCATTGCATGTTACTTTTTTCCACGGGGCACACATATCTTAATTCTTTAGTTAGGTTGATTCTTTTCATTAATATTAAGTCAAGTCTTGTTGGTTTGTCATCTCCCCTATATCTTGTATTTTCAGTCACCCATTACATCATTGTGTTTTCCATAGTCAAAATCTTTCTCCCCATGCAGTCTCATTTCCTCCTGCCTCAAACATTTCCAAACTTATTTCTTTCTAACTGAAGTCACCAACCAATAGTACTCTTTTATTACTTTCAATTAATTTACTGGATGGTATCTTCTATTATTTTCTCATAATTTTCCTTGCTCCAAGAATTTGTTTTGGGTGGTACATAGGTTGTTATTACTGTCAGTATATCTCCATTGTTATTCTCCAAGTTAACACTCACTACTTTTGCTTTTCCTTCCCCATATTACACTATTTTTGTCTTCACCTCATTTCTTGTCATTGTCCGCCTCCTTTACCAATCCTATCTCTTCTCCATATATTGTAGTTATTGTTAATGACAATCTGATTTTCTTCTTATAGCTTTGATTCCATTAAACACACCATCTTTGGATTCTTTTCTTTTGAATAATCTTGTAATTTCAGTGTTCTGTGTAGCAGTCCATCTATGTTGGTATACATCACATTCAGTCCTTCATTTTTACTATTTTTCTCTATTTTAGTTTCATTTATTCCTTTTCCTTTAAGTACCATTTCTTCATTCTGGCTCCCAAAACTCTCCAAAAATATTTAGTCTTTTCTTCTTCTGTTCTTAATTAATTTTTCCATTTAGCCTCTTCATACATTTATTGAATTTATTTCTGTTCTTCTTCATTTCTGTTTTTTCTTAATGTATATATCTTTGTATGTGTGTGTATTTATCTAGTTTACCTAGTTGTGTGTGTGTGTGATTCTCCAAGGCCTGATCATGAGTGGACCCACAACCACCAGCTGTTACCCTCTCAGTGCAAGCTCAGAGCTCATTATTACTGATCACTGGGTAAGACTGTGACCTCACACACCACACATCCCAACCTCCCTGCTTGTCAGTGGAAAAATTCCAGAGGTGACCAGCCCTTAGTGGGGTTCGAACCTATGTCAACCATGGCGGCTAACACAGACTCGGTCCCTTTGCCACTAAGCCACGAGGCAATGTGTGTGTATTTACCTAGTTTACCTGGTTTACCTATTTGTGTATGTGTGTGTGTGTGTGTGTGTGTGTGTGTGTGTGTGTGTGTGTGTGTGTGTGTGTGTGTGTGTGTGTGTGTGTGTGTGTGTGTTTGCTTATTTCACCCATTCTTTAGATGATACATCCTCCCAGAGTAAGTTGAGGGCTCCTATATTCTGGTGTTTGGGTAAGACTGTGATTTGTCAAACAGTGCAAACCCTCAACCTCTTGCTCAGGAACTTAGCCTTCCAAGTGACAGACCAAGATGTTACCACTGAGTTAGTGTGTGTGTGTGTATGTGTGTGTGTGTATGTGTGTGTGTGTGTGTGTGTGTGTGTGTGTGTGTGTGTGTGTGTGTGTGTGTGTGTGTGTGTGTGTGTGTGTGTGTAAACTGGTATTGTTAAGTGAGTTGGTGTGGGGTATCATTCAACAGTTACTTAAGTTGAAATTCCATCACAAAGAGGTAATCAGCATATCAGTCCTAGAAATTTACAAAAATAGAAAAAATTATCCACACACTAAATCAGATTACCATTTTGCACACACACATCGCACCATATATTTTACTATGTAACAGTACAGATACATAAAATACTATTGTTTTCTGTTGAGAAATTGTTTCTGTCTGTAATTATCAAGTTTGAATTTTAGAAGCTACATCTATTATCTTATAAAATTTTTCCTTCTCGGTTAGACCCATCTTGGAACATTCGTATCTTCTCAATATAACCCAAAATTTAGTTTCTGCTCTTTAACCTTGAATTCAGATCATCATTTTACACTGACGTGGTGAAGTACGTACTGTCACCTTAGATAACTAAGCACAGCAAGACACACCAACTTAAATATATCACATAATGAAAACACAGCAGTGATCTAAGTAGATTTTGGCCACATACATATCTTGAAAATTTCAGTTAAATTATACAACTTTTAATCAATCAGGAAATCACAAGCAGCCTTATCATTATCATGAGAAAATATCACCCAGTGGAAGACTGATCTTCATTTTATATGATTGTGATGGGTTTTAAATAGATAAATAAATAAATAAACAGATAGATAAATAAATAAATAAATAAATAAATAAATAAATAAATAAATAAATAAATAAATATAATATAAGAAATGAAAGCACCTCTTTTCTCTTACCCCTTTTGGTAATGAAACCTAACTCTGCATATACTATATTAGAAAAACATGCTAGATATTACACATGCACCAGTTATATTCTTTCAACCAATCAAGTCACTAATGCTCTTCATTTATTATACTAGATAGTATGAATTCAGAAATGTACACATTGCACAAAGTACCAATGGCTTTCAGATCACCAAGCCGAAGAACTTGTAGGAAAAGTTAAAGAAAGGCAGAGCAATCTCCTTCACTGCTCCACTGAGAGAAGCAGAATGAGAAATGAATAAAATTATTTTTCATCAAAACCTTGTGAGTCATGTCCTTGTGAGTCAAACCTTGTGAGGTCATGTCATGACAGGAGTCCAATAATAAGTGTCTCATCCAAGGTTAGCAGGTACACATGTACTCTGAATGCTCTGTCTTTAATTGGTTTGAAGGAAACAGTAAATTGAGCTCACATAACAGAGCCCCTCACTCTTGCTTGACTCTTGGAATGCTGCCAATGTCTTGTCACATGAATTATTGGCAGGAACAGCAGAGGTAGATACAGACAGACAGACAGGCTTCAAGATTCTACAAATCTCTATCATCATCACTGAAAGAGTTTCACCAAGTTTGTCTATATTTGAAGCATGTGCCAATGATTAGGTGATTAGTATGCCATAACAGGTTGGTCATCTTACTTTTCTTTTCATAAGAGCAGGCTAAGTGCAAGCAAAAAAAAAAAAAAAAAAAAAAAAAAAAAAAAAAAAAAAAAAGTAATTAATGTTTATGGTGTGGATGAAGATGCATGATGTGAGCGTGCCAACCTGTCGCGCCACATGCCCGATTCGTTGGTCCCGGATGACAGACAAGACGCCAGGCTGTTCAGGCTCACTCTGCAACCCCCAAAGCCAGGGCAAGTACCCTCACAGTTAACACAGCAGAAGGGCAAAGTAAACCCCAGCACACGGGCTTATGACAAAACCAAACAAAACTACAAAAGGCCAATATACTTTTGCAACTCAATCAAACAGCCACCCACTATATTAAAATGTTTTTCTTTAATTGCAAACATACACAAATCAAGCTTTATCATTATTGTCATCAAGCTCAGCTATGAATGGAAAAAATTAATATTATTATATGGAAATAATGAAACAATAAAAAAATTCCAAACAAAGCAAAAAAAATATCTTTAAAAAGCAAACTTTACCAAAACAAAAAAAGGAAACATGATGTTTGGCATTACTGAAACATCTACAAAACACAAGGAAAAATGAGAGGCATTATTTGCAGCAGTATTAAATGAAAGTACTGTAATACCACAAAAAAACCGAAAAAAATCCCATAATAGGCAAAAATATATTCAAATAAGCAAAATTTCACTAAACCCAAAAGAAAATACATTTCTTAGCATTATCATACTACTGAGGAACATTATGGAGAGGGAGGGATGGAAAGCAGGATTAAAGTATGGGTACCATAAATCATAAAGCCACACCTTAAGTGTCTTAATTTAGAAGGCACAGCATGTTTATACACAACTAATGCTCCAATGATCAATGCTCTTAAAAATGCAACTATTGTCTAGAGTAGCTACCGATGCTTGACTGCCATTTTGGTGAAGGAGGAGAGGCAAAGGGAGTGGTGAAGTCCGTCACAATAACCAGCCAACACTGAGCCAGCCGTGAACTTTCTCAGAGTGTCCCCCAGACTCTATTTTTAGCACTTGGCACAGGCTTTTTCATTGGTGATCTCAGTGCCTGGCTTCACAAGTGGCCACATTTCCCCCACACTGAATGCACTATTTTACATGAAACTTATGGAAATCATGGATAACATTTACACCAAATCACTTTTAAAAATAGGAGCATTTGGTGGAGTATTGCCACAATCAAAATCAATCATCAGCAGACAGAAAAATGCTCCAAAAGCAAAGGTAATAACACTCAGGTTGGAAAAAAAAAAAAAAAAGGAACAATAGTAATAACAATAATAATAATAATAATAATAATAATAATAATAATAATAATAATAATAATAATAATAATAATAATAATAATAATAATAACAGATAAATAAATAAATAAATAGATAAATAGATAAACAGATAAAATAGTAATAATAATAATAATAAATGTTAGTTGGTCAATATTTCTTGGAAGAAGAAAAATCATTCCTTTTTTTAATATTTATCCACAATACTTCCCTGTACTACCAGACACCCCCAACAGCACAGGTCACCCACAAATGGAAACAACAGGACATTAGTTAGCTGCTGTATTCCACTGCCTGTTTTACCTTCTAAAAAATGGCCAACCGTTCTCTGGAGTTTCTGAGTCGGTGGTGAGAAATGAGTACACTGAAGATCGATTGCCACTCCCCAAACTCTGAAAACTCCTGTAGCTGCCCCACCAACAGAAAACAATTACATAATCACAGTTGGTGAAATGGCCACTAAGAACAGTTGTTAAATGCTGCAAATCTGAAACTAATGGCAATGCAGTCTCCATAGCCAGCACCTGCAGTTTTTTTTATATATTTTTTAGTGTGTCAAAATAAAACAGTAAGAGTGACTAAGGAACAGATAAAGATAACACAAAAGGAAAAAAGAAGAAAAAAAAACATACACAATAGAGAGTTAGTGCTACGTGAAGCATTATTTTTTAGTCAATTGTTGTAATTATTAAATTTTATGTTAGTGATAAAACTTCACATGAAAGCATGTTGGGGAACATGCTTTCAATGTATTTAAAACCAGAGAGGTGTTTATTTGCCAGGAATTATCATGTTTTGCACATTAGTGATTCATGAACAGTGGGAGGTTTAAAACATTTGCATTTACATGCTTTTTAATTCCCTGACATTATCTTTTTTACAGAATGTAAAACTGGTAACCTTACATTTTTCAGGAAATTGGTACAAAAATCTATTCACATCTCAGTAATTGTTTTGAGAGTTACTGATATCCCCAAATGCATGCCATTATAGTATGACATAACTCAAACCCAAAACCTGTAAGAGTGGTGACATGGAGTGAGTAAAGGGAAAGGGGATGAGGACAGGTCTCAAACCACACACTCCACACTCCTTTTGTGTGATATCTCCAGGAAAAGTAGCATTGCTTCTGACAAACACAGATAACCATTAAATGTCCTTTTGACTGAGCATCATGAGACTCTTGATGGAAATTTTGCCCCTTAATTATCACAAACCTAGCACAGTTATACATAATGTGATCTTTGAATGGAGCAGTTATTCATCACACTATTTATCATAATGGCCTATTGTAATGATTGTAGCTTTGAACAATAACTGAACTGTAAAAGAAAAACTAATGTATATGTCATTTTGGCAGTCAGGCCACAGCAATGACAAGGAGATATGGAGAGTTTTGTCCACCTTGTGTGTTGTGTGATAATATAACTGTGGAGTCCATTTATGAAAGTTACCGAAGTCGTGCGAAAATAACTCCAAATAGTTGTTCATGACTCATAAATAATTCTGTTGGTGGCATCTATTATCATAATAGCAACAAGTGAAATAGAAGCTATCCATAACATGAAAAAATATATATAACTGATGATTTCTTGTAACTTTATGGTATGTTAAATATTACAACTTTTTGAATTTCATTATCAATGAAAAATATAAAGATCCCACATACTTGCATACAAGGCTAGTGTTAATATTCTATAAATGAGATATCAAAATATTTCCTATACTGGAACGACAAAGCTACAATAGTAATAAAGAGCAAAAATTATATATTTTATTGCTTATCTGTACATTTGATGTCATATTGAAATAATCAACTTTTTTTTCCCTAATTATTTACTTTATTGATTCTGACAAAATTTCCAGCAGCATGAGAAGTAATTCATTGAAAGACACAAAGATGAGAACCATCCTTTCCCTGGAGACACACACACAATGACTGGACATACCCTTCCCACCCATTGAGAATTTCTGCTGCCTTTTCAGACACAGACCCACTGTTGGCTAAGTCTGTGCTGTTCTCAACCATTTGCTGAGGAGCCAACTTGGTCTGGATAATTTGAGGCTCAATCTGAGCCTCAATCATGGCTGAGTCAATGGTTGTGTTGAGAGTGGTGTTCAGGGACTCGGGTCTGACACAACAAGTCAAGGGGCATCAGTATGCTATTCCCTCACCACACATCAAAATACATTTCCCTCAAAGAAACTCAGACATATCATAGTCTACATACATAAAAAAACTATGTATGTAAAGAGATTATGCCTGAATTTTCAAAGGATTTTTCTTTAAGTAGAAATTTATGCATGTGGTTTTCATAGTACATGATTTAAAAAATATATTTTGCAAAGCATATTAGTTTCCTCTAGGAAAATATTGTAATGCCTCAATAGAACACTAAAGGTTATCCTGAAATATCTACAGCAGAAATACATAATCTGTGATTTTGACACCAGTAGCATACTAAGAATCCATCATTAGTGAAAGAATAACTATTGAGAATCTCATAAATATTATCTATATTGTCTAGATTATCCAAATTATTTACAAAATATTCTACAAACATCATCATTATCATCATCAGCATCAAGCAGGCTGGGAGTTCAAAGGAACTAGAAATTCTCATTAACAGGAAATAAGGATCACAAAGTGACATGGGCTTAATGTCATCCAGTCTTCAAATTCTCATTAACAAGAAATAAGGATCACCAAGTGACATGGGCTTAATGTCATCCAGTCTTCAGAAGCCACCAAATAGATACATGACTCTGTGGTTGGCATATCATGCATCATGAAGTGATGACAGCTGATGGACACCAGTCCAAGTTATGTTACAACAGTATGAACAATATTTCCATTAATGATGGATTCACTTTTATAGAATCTGCCACAACCAAGAAGTGGGTAACACAATCCTTATATGAGAAAAAAAATATCTTAAACTTTGATTTCAGAATTATAAAACAGATATGGAAAACCAGAAACTGTGGCACATAAGCTGATAGCAATAAATATGATTTCAGCTTTTTTTCAAAATAGAAATGTGCACATGTACACATTACTTGTAAACTACAAGCTCATTATTGCAGAAACACTATTCATATGACATACTTTACAAACCATTTTTAGAGTAACAACCAAATTTGAATATAAAATTTGCAAATGATCACAATTTTGGTTGGGAGTGGGACAACTCCAGACTATTGATATGGTACTCAAGTAAGTTCATGGAGATCAAACCAGTCTGACTTCCTGACAAGGCATTCCCTACCACTTGTCTTTATGGTCACTTCTCATCAGTTCCATGTGTGTGATTCAGCCCAATGAAGGATGATTCATGACCAAAGTAGTTCAGCCCACCATATGACAATTTGTATTGTATATCAATGCAATTTGTCATATTTTACAAATGTCAAGATCATGAAGTTCAACACATACTTGTATGCCACAGTTAATGGTAAATACTGGTAAACAGTGTCTAGAAGTATTCTTGATGGTAGCTATAAACAGTGACAAGTCTAAAATGAAGAATTCACCACATGCATATCAATGGTTACTCAAAGAAGCTGGAAGTGAGCCTAATGCAGCAGTACACTAGTAGTTAGAGTCAGGTGAGGCCTATACATCTGTGAGAAATACCAGTGACTGTACAATAACTGGTTAAAATCTTATAGATCTGTACACACCTAACAACATGAATATTTCGCAATGAAAAACACTTTATCCAAGGAGATAAAAGAAATATAATTATATAGCACCAATTGCATATGAACAAAGCAAAACAAAATACACTTAGTGCAGCCAATAACTGCTCAGAGTTGCAAGACACAGAAGTAACAACTGTGCACAAGCAAGTAATTCTGTAAAAAATAAATAAATAAAAAACCTAGCAAAGCTCATAATATTATCTCACAGCCATGAGGAATCGATGAAGTTTACTCGCTTGAGGAAAAAAGTTTGTGTTTAAACTCTTCTCCCCATGCACACAAAAAGACAAAGAAAGAAACTATCACATTTATTTATGTGTATCTTGAATTTAAGTTCAATTACTAGCATATAAGAACACTTTTCATGAACATAACAGCACCTTATCAACAACATTGTTGTGCAAACTTAAGACTTAGAAATTAAAGGCAAAGATATTCATCATTAAAAGATGAAGGCACTGCAATTTGTACATGGGTGAAAACTTATCAGAGGAAGTTTGGTTATGATGCCAATAAATGAAGAAAAACTTCGCCACTGTTTCCTTCACTACCCTTAACTCCAGTGTTCTGCTGTGATGCTACTCAGTTTTGCAAACCAATTATCATCCAAACAGAAAGCTTTTCAGTGCTATTCATTTAGTCAATTGTTGTTTTTTTAAAGAAAGAATCCTTAATAAATTTTAGAGATATGATCAAGAGATTAAAATATCATACACATTCAATATTCATTGCTTGACTTTGATGCAGTGTTTTGTTTTTATGCTGAGCTATGCTAGAACACATTCAATATGTTTTTATGTGTCTTTATGTGTGCATAGTTCATTGATACTTTATCAAAATCATCATTAAATAGTTCTTGATTGTAAAAACAGCTGTTTTAAATAAAATATCTTCTACTTCATACATACCTACTTAACATATCAATGTACCCTAATAAACAGGTAGGTATATTATATATATATATATATATATATATATATATATACACACACACACACACACACTAGACAGACAGATAAATGGATAGATAGAGTGATAGATGAATATAGATAAATAGATAGATAGATAGACTGATAAACAGGTAAATATAAAGATAAATAAATAACTCGCAAGACTTACCCAGCAAGAATGGGTGTCTTGCCAACATCCACATTGTCAGCGGGATAGCTGGCTGTCATCTGGGCATAGTGCTCCTTCTGGTGCTGGGGACTCAAGTGATCTGCTGGAGCAACAGGAGGAGCTGCCAGGGACAGAATAAAAGATACAGTGTACATCATCATTATCATTAAGGTCAAAAGTTCCAACTTTATATCAAAAATGAATTTCTCCTTTAAGGTTTGAATAACTTATACACAACATTCCTTAAATCCTATAGACTTTCCTTCAAGACAACCTTCCATGAATGCATGCTATCTCATCAGTTGAAAATAATGATGGTTAAGTCTTAAGTAATTGTCTTACCTGAGCAAAAGGGTCTTACGGCCACTAATGGTACATTGGTTACTCACTTATCTGTGTTAATAGGGCAATTCAGCAACACAATAAAATCAATCCATAATCAAATAGAGTAGAGAAATATTGTCAATTCCATCACCAGATTTAAAGACTTCTACTTCACCAGCCTTCAAAAACAGACTCGTCACAATTTAATCTTTGATTAAATACATGAGGTTGCCACAACTGATATGTAGCCTAGATAATACACAAGGGAATGGACAACAACCACCTGGCTGCTACAAGTGGTTGTGTGCAGGTGACATAATCAGGGCTGACTCACATCCACTTGGGTCTTTGGGGGTCACTACAGCTTGACAGATAAATAGAGGAACTTAAAAAGGTTACAGCCATTTCTGCTCACCTGCCATTTGGTTGCTGCTGAAGGACATGTCCATCTTTTCATCCTTTGTCACATCAATTGGGAGAGAATCATCGCCAAGTGACTTCATCTCATCCACAGTGAGATAGCGATATGACTGGTCACCCAACATTGTATCATCACCTGTGAGGAAGAAAGATGTGCAAGTTATGGTGGATGTTATATACATTTTTTTCTGTTTTACTATCAGTAAATGTGGCCTGGGTATTGGTGTATAGGTGATAACTGTTGTTAAGTGGAGGAGGGTTGTACAAGACAGGAAGGGCATGTATCAGCTGTGTAGTTGGGAAGAGGGTGGTGGGAATGGGCCACATTTTATAGGAGCTCTTAGGAATGCTGTGCATGCACTTTTCTTTTTCCTATTAACATGTTGATTTCACGATAATGTCATCACAAATGTTTTATAACATACAACACATACAATAGTGCAGGTAAGACACTGGGTATGGTGGATGGTAACATAACATTTTCCACATTTCATTTCTCTGTTCACTAAGGGATACAATAAATTCATAGGTGATATTTCCTTATTAATCAATGTTTCTGCATAGCAGGCTGAGTTTCCACTTCAGGAGGACAACTGAGACAAGCTGTAAAGCCTTGTCTCATTGTTGAAAATAAAATACAAAGGAAAGGATTCCCATCCCTTTCCTTAAATTTTTTTTAATCCATTTCTGACAATGTGCATGAAATTGGAAGGCAGTGTTCTTCCTACTGAAGGCAGATGACTTAAAGCTCATCTGAGATTTCCTTTGTATGAAAGCAATGCCTGTGGTTTATGTACTGTTTTTACAGCTTCCTTTTTGTAATTATGTACTAGTCTGTGTGAAGAGAATTTCACCATGAAGAGTATCAAATGTAATCTTCCACTCTAGTACACACTGCAAGCGAAAGAATTCTGTCCTTAACATTTGCCTCACATACAATGTTTTTTTTTTTTTTAAATGTAATACAACACTAGAGGCCTAGAGTCTTGGTATGATGTGATACTATTCTTTGGGAATATCAGTATATGATCCACCACAGTCTTTAGGATTACATGCTGGACTTGTAATAGCCAGCTGTACTCTTCTGCATGACATCCTTAGCTATGGCTAAGGCTGACTTTTCACACTCCACACACTCCATCCTCTTACTCAGGAAAGACAGTAACTGCTAGCTCAACAGTAAAAATCTTTAGTGTCATAAGTCTGATTTGGATCCCAGCCTGTCAGGTGACAGCCACAGATAATACCACAGAGCTGGTGAGCAGCGTCTGTGTGACTGAGGGTGAGTGAATGGATGAGTTGATTATCCCTATCATGGGAGATGCTGGCCTGGTATATAGATAGATTACAAAAGCAAACAGGCAAACCAATCTATGAACAAGATATAGGAGAAATTATGTATTCCATAAATGTAAATTACTGTTCCAGAACTGAAGAGATCTCATTATCTTGTAATGATGACAAGGAATGTATGAAGATAACAAATAGAGTGCAATTATGCCATTACTTATATACACATTTGTGTGGAGAGAGAGAGAGAGAGAGAGAGAGAGAGAGAGAGAGAGAGAGAGAGAGAGAGAGAGAGAGAGAGAGAGAGAGAGAGAGAGAGAGAAATATATATATATATATATATATATATATATATATATATATATATATATATATATATATATATATATATATATATATATATATATATATATCACAAGAATTAAATGTTCAAGTACCAGTTTCTGTCATGAACTGTAAACATTTTTTTAGAAACACTTGTTTTGTAAGAGTTTTAAACAGCACAGCAGAAAAGAATCACCTACATTATAACAAACAACTTCAGCAAGTGTGCAGTCTTGTTTAGGCTGTCTTTTCTGACTCACTGTGCCTAATGTGACAAAGCATTGATCGCATGTATGAAAATAGGAAATTTTCAGAGAACAAAATTCAACTAAATATGTAAAAAATTTTAATAATTTTGTTTTTTAAATTCATTATGATTTTTTTCATACTTAACCAACACCTCAACAAAAGAAACATACATACCAATACTAAAACCATTTTATGTTTCATGACAGACTGCAACTCTTATATTAACTTAGAGACATTGGAATCAGGATGCACCTTGACTATTCAAGTATTGTAGGCTTCACCACAACACTGTAGAAATATATACAGCATTCAAGGGAAAACAACTGTACATTCAGAGAATAATTTTCAAAATGACTGCCTTTCTAAGTTTAACAAATCATACAGCACTTCTCCTATCTTTTGTTTTCTATGAATTAAGTAAATCTACAATGTGCTTTTCAATGAAATTTGAAGTCAACTTGAGGTAACATACGCACACACACACACACACACCATAAATACCACTCCACTACATGCCAGAATACTTTTCACGTTTATCTCACTGTGAAACTTTCATCTTGTAAAGAGACTATACACTTGTGGTAACAACTGTACTTTTACTTACTGGGACAGTAAAGATTTTACAGAACAGAATATCTCCAGTTTAACATATGACTCTATCTCACTCCCATTTGACAAAATAAAACCGTCAGTCATATTCACACAACTGATCAGCCAAACAAAACATTATCAAGATGAGTACAACCTCAATACCTTATCATATCAAACAATGACATACTGGTCTTCTATCAATGAGTTAATTCAACTGCTTGCTTTTCCCATGGAGTACTATACCAATATCGTTTTCACAGCTAATACTATTGTGCAGTAAATATCTACTTGATATCCATTTCCATGTTCTTTTTAATACATTCTATTACCACTTTTGTGTGTGCATCCTTCCCTAACACCACTAAGCACACCACTCTCATCCCACAGCCACTTTCACTAACACACAGCTATATACCATACCTAACAATTCATATCTTACACCTGCTCCTCACAAAATCCTCCATTTATTCCTATACCTGTATATTCTCATCTTGTTTTTCTTCTTTATTTTTTTTTCAAGAAATTCCAAGATATTTAGCAATCAATACTTTATTTTCCTGAAGGTTATCTTCTCACACCACACCAATCTCAGTCATATATATCTTTCCTTCATCCCAATACATGCCATACCAGCAAGTATTTATTTCCTATCATAACTAGCAGCTTCACAACACTGCACCTTATCACTATCACTTGGTTTGGCCTACTACCTCTCATCAACAGAACCCTGTGATACATGCAACTCTAACTTGCAATAAAAAACACTCCAGTTACATGCAGTGAGGGAAGTATGTAAGTGTGCTGCAATCAAACCAGCATACTTATCTATCATGTCAATCTGCAGCTACAACATCAAAGAACAGATACCAAGCAACACACTGTAATATTTCAAATTTTATGTACTGTAAATTAATTTCAAATAGTTCAAAGCTGTTTTAAAGGCTGTGTGTGTGTGTGTGTGTGTGTGTGTGTGTGTGTGTGTGTGTGTGTGTGTGTGTGTGTGTGTGTGTGTGTGTGTGTGTGTGTGTGTGTGTGTGTGTGTGTGTGTGTGTGTGTGTGTGTGATTCACCTATGGTCATCTGCTGGTCACCCAGCCACCTGTTCCCCTATGGAAAGAACTCAGAGCTCATAGTGACCGATCTTTGGGTAGGAGTGAGACCACTTTCACACCACACACCGGGACAGCGAGGTCACAACCCCTTGGGTTACATCCCATACATATTTGCTGCTAGGTGAACAGGGGCTACACATTAAGAGACTCACCCATTTGCCTCCCCGTGCCCAGGTTTCAAACCCAGGCCTCCTTGGATGTGAGCTGAGTGTGTGTGTGTGTGTGTGTGTGTGTGTGTGTATTTATCTAGTTGTATTTAACTAGTTGTGTTTTACAGGAAAAGAGCTACGCTCATGCTGTCCTGTCTCCATATCTATAAGCATCTGGCTTAACTTTAAATTAATTAATATTTTTTGCTTGTACCACTGTTTCATCTAAGTTATTCTATATTTCTATGCTTCTATTTGGGAAACCATATTTCTTGACATCTCTTCTACTTGCTGTTTTCTTCAATTTCACTCCATATCCTCATGTACCTCTTGAGTCCCACACAAATAAGTCTTCTTTGTCAACTTGATCCTTATCCTTTAAAGCTCTGTAAATAGCAATCAGGTCCCCTCTTTCTCTTCTCTCTTATAATGATGGAAACTTCAATCTCCTTAATCTTTCTTCATAGGTTAAATCTCTAAAACATGGTACCAATTTGGTTGCAACTCTTTGGATCCTTTCTATTTTTCTTATTTCCTTTTTATTATGGGGTGACCAAACAATTGTGGCATATTCCAGTTTTGGTCAAATCACATATTCCATCAACTTTTTCATCATCTCCTCATCCATGTTTTTTTTTTTTTTTTTATGTAGGAAGGATACTGGCCAAGGGCAACAAAAATCTAATAAAAAAAATGCCCACTGAAATGCCAGTCCCATAAAAGGGTCAAAGCAGTGGTCAAAAATTGGTGGATAAGTGTCTTGAAACCTCCCTCTTGAAGGAATTCAAGTCGTAGGAAGGTGGAAATACAGAAGCAGGCAGGGAGTTCCAGAGTTTACCAGAGAAAGGGATGAATGATTGAAAATACTGGTTAACTCTTGCGTTAGAGAGGTGGACAGAATAGGGGTGAAAGAAAGAAGAAAGTCTTGTGCAGCGAGGCCGCAGAAAGAGGGGAGGCATGCAGTTTGCACGATCAGAAGAGCAGTTAGCATGAAAATAGCGGTAGAAGACAGCTAGATATGCAACATTGCGGCGGTGAGAGAGAGGCTGAAGACAGTCAGTTAGAGGAGAGGAGTTGATTTGACGAAAAGCTTTTGATTCCACCCTGTCTAGAAGAGCAGTATGAGTGGAACCCCCCAGACATGTGAAGCATACTCCATACATGGACGGATAAGGCCCTTGTACAGAGTTAGCAGCTGGGGGGGTGAGAAAAACTGGCGGAGATGTCTCAGAACACCTAACTTCATAGAAGCTGTTTTAGCTAGAGATGAGATGTTAAGTTTCCAGTTCAGATTATAAGTAAAGGACAGACCGAGGATGTTCAGTGTAGAAGAGGGGGACAGTTGAGTGTCATTGAAGAAGAGGGGATAGTTGTCTGGAAGGTTGTGTCGAGTTGATAGATGGAGGAATTGAGTTTTTGAGGCATTGAACAATACCAAGTTTGCTCTGCCCCAATCAGAAATATTAGAAAGATCAGAAGTCAGGCGTTCTGTGGCTTCCCTGCGTGATATGTTTACCTCCTGAAGGGTTGGACGTCTATGAAAAGACATGGAAAAGTGCAGGGTGGTATCATCAGTGTAGGAGTGGATAGGACAAGAAGTTTGGTTTAGAAGATCATTAATGAATAATAAGAAGAGAGTGGGTTACAGGACAGAACCCTGAGGAACACCACTGTTAATAGATATAGAAGAACAGTGACCGTCTACCACAGCAGCAATAGAACGGTCAGAAAGGAAACTTGAGATGAAGTTACAGATAGAAGGATAGAAACCGTAGGAGGGTAGTTTGGAAATCAAAGCTTTGTGCCAGACTCTATCAAAGGCTTTTGATATGTCCAAGGCAACAGCAAAAGTTTCACCAAAATCTCTAAAAGAGGATGACCAAGACTCAGTAAGGAAAGCCAGAAGATCACCAGTAGAGCGGCCTTGACGGAACCCATACTGGCGATCAGATAGAAGGTTGTGAAGTGATAGATGTTTAAGAATCTTCCTGTTGAGGATAGATTCAAAAACTTTAGATGTAAGCAAATGCCCCTTTCATCTTTCTTAGTAACTCATAGGTTTCCCCAACTATTTTGTTTACATGTTTTTCTGGTGATAAATGATCATTTATTGTAAATCCCAAGTCTTTTTCTTCTTTGGTTTTCTTAATTTCCACTTCTCCCATGGTGTAGGAGCTTGTCAATCTTCTTTTGCTTTTTTTTAATTCCATCACCTTGCATTTCTTTGCATTGAATTCCATTTCCCATTTCTTACTCCATTTATATATCTTATTTAGATCTTTCTGTAATATTTCACAATCCATATTGTTTTCCACTCCTTTCAATAATTTTGCATCGTCTGCAAACAGACTTATATAACGTCAACCTCATCCACCGTATCGTTGACATACACCAGAAACATTATGGGGGCTAAGACTGTCCCCTATGGTACTCCGCTTGTAACTCTACACCATTCTGATTTTTTTCCCTTTATTACTGTTCTCATTTCTCTGTCCCTCAAGAAGTCTGTAATCCAATTCAGTGTGTTGCCTTGTAAACCCCTTATATTTTGAATTTTCCATAGCAGTCTCTGGTGTGGTACCTTAGCAAATGCTTTTTTTAGGTCTAAATGAACACAGTCTGCCCAACTCTCTCTCTCTCTTGAATCATATCAATTGCTCTACTATAAAAGCTCACTAAATTTGGGACACAAGATCTTCCACTTCTGAATCCAAATTGTCTGTCAGTCAATGTATGTGCTTCTTCTAAACATTCCATCCATCTGTTTTTAACTATTCTTTTTGCTATTTTTGCCACCAACTTGTAAGGGACACTGGTCTGTAATTCAATGGATCTTATTTATTACCTCCTTTAAAAATGGGCACAATATTGGCTCTCTTCCAGTCTAGAGGAATTTTTCCTTCCTTAAAAGAACATACTATGGCACTGTGTATACTTTCTGCCAGTTGTTCACAACATTTCTTAACTATCCAGTTGGACACTCTATCCAGTCTTTGAGCCTTACTTACATCCAAATCTTTCATAATCTTCTAAATTTCACTTATATCCACCTGTATCTCTCTCATCACATTGTCTCTGTGCCATGCTCTTTCTCCTTCAAATTTACTTTCTTTGGTGAATACTGACTGGAAGCACTTATTCATTAATTCCGCTTGTAACCGTGTATCTTCATATGTAATGTCATCTTTTGTTAATTTATCTATTGTTTGCTTGTTTTTCATCTTCCCATTCACATATCTGAAGAATAACTTTGGCTCATCTTTGCATTTGTTAACTATATCTTTCTCATAATTCCTTTCTTCATCTCTCAGGATTCTGATATATTTGTTTCTTGCCTTCTTGAATTCTTCCCATTTCTCACTTCCTCCTTTTTTCTCCATCTATTTCATGCTGCTTCTTTTTCTTTTCTTGCCATTATACATCTCGTATTAAACCAGTCTTTCCTCTTTTTCACTTCCTTTATTTTGATCTTCGGTACATATCTACTGACCCCTTCATTATACACTTCCATGGACATATCCCACTTTTCCTGTGTATTACTTGCCGTGAACAGTTGTTTCCATTTAGCCTCTGCAAAATATTCCCTCAACCTGATAAAATCTGCTTTCCTGTAATTATATCTCCCATTCTTATAAATTTCATTCCTATTTTCTATTGGATCACTGCCTATACTGAATTCAATTAACAGATGGCCACTTTTACCTAGTAGGCACTGATAATTTATTCCTTCAATGATGTCCATTTCCTTTGTAAACAACAAGTCTAGCCTTGATGTCTCTTCATTACCCCCAAATCTTGTATTTTCTCCAATCCATTGGGTCACAGTATTTGTCATTGTTAAATTTAGAAGCATATATCCCCATGACTCTTTTCCTCCATCTGTGGTTCACTCTTCCCAACATACCTCCTTGCAATTAAAGTCACCCATAAGTGTTATATTTTTACTCTCTGCCAGTATTCTCTCCAAACAGTTACTAGTATCTTTTAACAATAATTTATAATCCTCTTGTGTCCATGCATTCATCTTTGGGGATACAGTAAAATCCCTCTTATCTGGCATCAACGGGACCGCCGACATGCCAGATACTTGAAGTTGCCGGATACTTGAATAGAAGTGAAATTATGTCCACAATCACCACCCTACACTCACGCATCTTACCATAACAAAGATCAGTTGATCGCTGTGCCGCGTGTTGCCACCCGCGCTGCTGCCTCACACTTACCAACACACATTGTGATTGTAATTGTGACTCCTTCTGATCTTTTCAAGCTGAACCACTTGTATAACACTTTGTCCATCATTTCACCACAATGATACTGCAGTGTGTGATGATTTTCCGCTGCCTTTGGGGTGTCGGTGGCTTTCATGTAATCCCACAACTTTTTTGTTTGGGATTTCATGTCATAAATAGTTGATGAGCCCACACCATATTCCGCCATTAGTTGCTGTCTGCTTTCACCTCTCTCTAATTGTCGACAAATGTCTACCTTCTGCTTAAGTGTAAGCACAACATGCTTCCTCTTTTTTACAACTTTAGGCATGATGAAGGCGTCAGGCGATAAACAGTGCACACACAGGACTGAGTCACTGAGTAAACACAGTGCAGTGGGCCGTGGGTGGCGTGAAGCAGTGCGCTCTGGTGGCAAGGGGACAAAGTATGCCTCGTGCGGGAATTTTAATTGATTTTATGAGTACACATTGATTTTTTTATTGATTTTAAGGCTTGGGGAAAAATGTGCCGGATACTTGAAGCTGACGGATACTCGAATGCCGGATGAGAGGGATTTTACTGTACATAAGCCACTGCAAAATCTCTTCTTTCTTCTCCCTTCCTTTTTGTTTTAATTCTAATTACTTCTGCCATTCCTTCTCCCATTTCGACATCTTCCACTGTTATACTCTTCTTTGTAAGTAGCATGACTCCTCCCCCTTTCTTATTATTTCTTTGTTTTATCCACACATTATAATTACTATTATCAATTCTTATATTTTCTGTTGTCTCAATTAGTTTAACTTCAGTAATACCCATGATATCAGGCTGCTATATCTTAATATAATTATTCAATTCTTGCAATGTTGATATTAAACCAATTATATTTGTATATGCCACTGTCCACTTTATATTTTTCCATACGTTATTTACATTTTCTATTCTTTTTTTGTCAGATACCACTTCCTGAGCCTCTCATCTTTTACTTTCCAATAGAATTTTTTTTCTCTTCCTCCGTTCTGTTCTCATTTTTTGCCTTTGCTTCTTTTATTAGATCGTTTACCTTGAGTCTCTCCTCCTCATTCATGTCTCTCTTTATCCAAACTTTCCTGTATTGCTCTATCTTGTCCAGTTTCCAAGCATACGATATCACTTCCATGGCTGTTGTTTGTGCCCTAAATTTTACTTTCAGTGGTCACTCTCCTCCTTCTGTATACTTCCCCAGTCTATGTATTTCCTCAATTTCACTTATCCAGTCCTCACCTTCTCTCTGTATATTTTTTACAATGTCCTCTGCTACCTTTTTTGTTCTTTTTCCCTCTTGTATCTTACTGGCTCTGTTTCCTCTTATAATCCATATATAACAATACATATCTTTTTGTCCACTGTGTCCCTTACAATCGATTCCTTCTGTTTGATCACTTTCACAATTTCCTTACTTAAATCTGTCTTTTCCTTCTTTTGCACTTCTATGATTTCTGTAAAGTTAACTTTTTCTTCCTCTTTTTCCTTCCTGCAGATTTGATGTTCACTTTTCATCCCTATCACTTCATTTTCCTGTTTTTTAACAATATCATTGTTTTCCTTCATTTTTGTTTTTAGATCAGGGCATAGTGTTTTCAATTCTTTGTTTTCCTCTTCCAGGTCATGTTGTTTTTTTTCTATTTTTTTCATTCTTTTAATGAGGTCACTGATCATCCCATCCATTAAACCCACTTTCCTTCCTTGCATTTTTCCATGTAGTTTATTGTCTTCCTCAAATCCTGGGAATGGTGACCCTGTTGGCAACATTCTGCTCCCACCTGTGGCGTCTGCCTTGCTGGAGCTTTTACTCATCTTATTACATCTATTATTACTTAAATTTTCCCTTATATTTTATTTCTAGAAACAGGACAACTCTATTTGAGCACAGCTCCTACCTGGGAACACATTCTAGGCTCCTAGTGGTGGCCGGGGTCAGGCAAAATTTTTCTCTGCTGGAGCTTGGATTACTGCTTATTTACTTGATGACAACTTGACATGACGTGTGTGTGTGTGTGTGTGTGTACCAAGTTGTATTTACCTAGTTGCACTGTACAGTTCATGAGCCAAAGCTCATTTTGTCCTGTCTCCATCACCATATTTATCCAGTTTCTCTTTAAACATGTGTACACTGTTTGCCACAACCACCTCTTCCTTCAAATAAAAATCATTCCAACTTTAAATAGCTCGATACAGGAAGCTGTATTTCTTGATGTCGCTCGAACATCCCCTCTGTTTTATTTTCTTCTCGTGCCCCCTTGTCCATCTCTCTCCCTCCCCCATCTGTGGTACCAAGTCATTTCTGTCTATTCTTTCTATATTATTTACTAATTTGTACGTTATTATTGAGTCTCCTCTTTCTCTTTTCTGTTGTAGTGTTGGTAATCCAATCTCTTCAAGTCTTTCTTCATAGCCTAAGTCTTTCAATTTTGGTACCATCTTTGTTGCTATCCTATGTATTCTTTCCAGTTTCTACATATCTTTTTTTCTATGTGGAACCCAAACTACTGCTGTGTATTCCAATTTAGGTCATATCATGTTTGTTATAATTTTCTTCATCATGTGTGTGTGTGTGTGTGTGTGTGTGTGTGTGTGTGTGTGTGTGTGTGTGTGTGTGTGTGTGTGTGTGTGTGTGTGTGTGTGTGTGTGTGTGGATGTATAGATAATAAATTGATTAATTGGGATCAGTTCCAAATATATATGGAAGTTCAGTATCTTCAAGACTGCTGGTTATCTGAGAGGTTATGGTATCTGGATAAATACAAATTGCAGTCTTCTATCTGATTTCAAGTTCCAAGAAGAATTTCAATTATACCCTTACCTTCCATTTATTGCAGTTAGAAAATGTATGATATATTGATTAGTATATTACACATTCATTTTATATCAGTACTTTTTAAAAATATAATATAATCAACCACTGTCTGCATTCTTTAATGTTATACTTTGACTGTTAACTAAGCAAGAAATAAACTAATAAAGCACAATTAAATATCCTATGCATGCAAAAGGCTCTCTTAAATACAGGACAAATACAACCTACTTTTCTTAAGGGTTAAAGACATTCTAGGGTGCATCAAGATTAGAATTTATAACTTTCTTGAAAATCCTTAAGATCTTTCAAAAGTACTCTGATTCAAATTTAGAAACTCATAAACTCATCCTGTACTTTTAGAGTGATGATGGAAATTTTATTCCTAGTGGAAACTTACTGGTGTAGCGAAACTGTCCTTCATAGTACGGGAGGGTGACGTGCTGCGGCTTACCGAACATGGAGGAGACCATAGTGTCGTCACCTGGACACAGACAACACCCACAACGGACAAGGGTTAGTCAGTAACACCTTTCTGCACTGGAGTCACACCTAGGTCTATGTCTGTCACTTTCTGCTTGATGAGGTCAAAAAGGTTTGTGTACTATGAATGTAAACTGATGATTTGACTGAGAGTTTTAAAGTTTTGGAGTGTTTGTTCTTGTTGCAGTATTGGTTGAATCTTCAAACAGGAGCATCATCAAGCGTGAAACCTAATGTCAAGTTTTGCAGTGTCATTTTGTCACCTTTTCAACACACTCCTCATGCTGTTAAATAATACCACTCATAGCAACTTGAAATTTAGATAAAAAGACCACCTAAATCATAACTATATGACAAAATATTGTTAATATCTTAAACCATGCACCTTGCAACACCTACATTCAGCTGTGATATAACAATCAACCAATTTTGTCTAATAAAACACTGTACATAATAACATTAAAAAATAAGAAGCTCTGCACAAGCAACACAATACAATGACTTGTCTGGCAGCCGTTGATTCAAGCCAATAGATCTGAACTATTTCTCTAATGGTACACTATCTACTACATTATAAAGAGCATAAACAAACTGCAATCACCATCCAACTTTATTTAAAAAGCTTCTCATATCAAGTTCATGAAAAGCTGATTCTAGCAAAAGTATGCTATGCAAAAAATTTCACATCAGTAATCAAAGTACTCTTGTCTAAGGAAGTTGTGATGAGATGTGTGTGCCTACAAAATAATTTCCATACTACAGAACAGGTCTGATAATTACTTATGATGGATAATTTTGCAAATATTTCTGAGTCTAAATAAATACTAATGAATATATAAATTATGGCATTTACATTGGTGTTACATAAAAATAAGAAAATCAAAACCTTGCAATGTATATCTTCTAATCTTCAAAGCTTCATTCTTCTGCAGCAAAAAGCTTCCTTACATTACTGGACAACTCCCCAAGGTTGAAGTAGAGGTTAGTAGCTCAAACAACTTAAACCTGTGTCAAGATGCTGTCTTGTGTCAAGTCATTTCAAAGATGGCATTACCTTACCCTTCTGTAGATGGTTCTTGAGAGTGCCTTACACTGTTGCCCTTGCATGCATACCTTTAGATACCCACAACCTTTCTACAACAGTATTTGGATCTTGTATATACTAATGACATGCAAATAATAATTTATCAATCAGTAAAAATGCATAAATATTGTTAGCTTCTTAGAAATATAACCAATGACAAATGTATTATACATATCCTTGAAATTTTTCTTAAATAAATATAAGCCATGCTTGACATGCAATATATATATATATATATATATATATATATATATATATATATATATATATATATATATATATATATATATATATATATATATATATATATACATGTCAATATCATATACAGTTCATGCCTTTACTTTGCAAAAGATAACTATAAAGCCCTTAGAAGTAAGTGAAGTGATAAAAATCAAAGCAGACGTCATGTGTGCCAGTCAATGTGTCATTCAACTGGAGAAGTTAGTCACATTCAAAATAAAAATTATGTACTATTGAGGAAATTTCAGAAAAAAGCATCACACTTTTACAACTAGAATTTCAAATCTGATCAAAACTGTAAAAACAATTACTGAAGTGTGCAAACTCATCAGGGAGAGAGAGAGAGAGAGAGAGAGAGAGAGAGAGAGAGAGAGAGAGAGAGAGAGAGAGAGAGAGAGAGAGAGAGAGAGAGAGAGAGAGAGAGAGAGAGAGAGAGAGAGAGAGAGAGAGAGAAAAAAAACATTCCATGGCTAGCAATCAACTTCAAGATGAGTTAACTTGAGAACAGAGTAATAGCAGCAGCAGCACAACACACCAGGCTGCCACACAGAGCCTGTTCTGCCTCTAGACTCTTACTTCAACATAATCAAGTACTCTTTAAGTGTTACATCATGCTCTGCTAAGCTGTAGTAGATTGCAAGGAAATTTTTTTTTGGCATTAAAGAAAATTTTATATCTGATATAGATTATTGTAATATACCACAATAAAAATAATGCACAATAAATAAATAAATATATATATATATATATATATATATATATATATATATATATATATATATATATATATATATATATATATATATATATATATATATATATATATATATATATATATATATATATATATATATATATATATATATATATATATATATATATATATAAAACTGAATTTACTGCAATATTAGTAAAGAATAAAGATCACTCATATCAAAAATTCACATCACACACAAAGATTACTATACTTTATATCAAGCTGACTATTAATGGCAGTTCCTGCAATGCAGTATTATGCATCAAATAATGGGGCTGTCAAAATAATGTGTTCATTTTGACAATCTCAGAGATATCATGACAGAGAGAGAGAGAGAGAGAGAGAGAGAGAGAGAGAGAGAGAGAGAGAGAGAGAGAGAGAGAGAGAGAGAGAGAGAGAGAGAGAGAGAGAGAGAGAGAGAGAGAGAGAGAGAGAGAGAGAGAGAGAGAGAGAGAGAGTACATGAATTATTTGCCTAATACCATATCTTCAATTTGCATTTAAGTGAATAAAAAGAATGACACTACCAAAATGTAAATGTGAAAACATATTGACTTGCTTTCATCCCCAACCACAGATTCACCATGAACAACATACAGAGTAAATGTAAATTTTGTTTTGAACTCTGCTAGTACCATATTTTATGCCTTGTACAATGTCTTCGAATTTTGTCTTATGCAGGTAGTCACCTAATTCTTTCTTAATACAAAAAAAAAAAAAAAAAAAAAAAAAATCAGCAAAATACTGTAGTCATTCTAAAACAAGTAACTGCATTCAGAGTAACACTATGATAAGTATGATTAATTAGCAAGGTGATGCAATGTATTCCTTATCCTGTGCCAGTCTCTAGCCAATCACACTCTAATGTTCCTTAGCTTCACATAAAACATGAAAAATGACAACAACTGTCATTTTGTCATCATTCACACTACTAAAGTAACCAGCCAGTCAACTTCATGAAAATCTTGTGGGGATATGAAATCTTTTAGACATATTAGATATCATATATATAATGACTTAAAACCTGTAGAGCATCCTGTACTGAAAGTGCCAGCAATAGTATGAGGATGGGCAGGTCTGCCACACCAGTGATACTGAAGATGAAGGACCATCACAGTGAGATGGAGAGCACAGCAAGGATACACACACAAGTGAATTAATGATCCAATTCAACTCATGGATTTACTTTGGTGCTTTAACACTATTATGTACATTGTTATGTGCATTTTGTGCAAAACTTTATTCTTATGCCTGTTAAGCTGTAATAAATGAAAATATTGGCAGGTGGGTGCAATTAAGATATATCAAACAGCTATGCTGAGTCAAAATGCCTTCCTTAGGATTGTTTCTCTAAAGTTACGGTGTGTGTTCTACAGTGTAGCATCTTATAGGGCATAAAATACGGTACTTTATAATGGTACAAAAATCACAAGTTAGGCAGAAATCTGGATAAATATTTGAAGTAACAAAATTAAAATTCCTTATGCCATATATACATGAATCAAGGATTTTCACAAATCAAATCAATATATCAGAAAACTTAGTTTTAAAGCCGCCAATAAAGTAAGAGTATCAAATTCTTTATAATAAAAATTTTTAAATAAGTTTGCATACAACAATAGATGCCAATCCTGAACAACTATAAAGAAGAAATAATGAACAAATTGACAAAATAAGTAAAAAATTCAGTCACAAGTGTAATCCTCACAAGTTGTGTAGTATTCAGATATAATGTACCCACTAATTGAGCACCCCACCTAAAATGTGTACAGAACTTACCTCCCTCATCCTCAGACTCGCTCATGAAGGTCTCATGCATTGTCTCTGGCACCACCACCTTGTACTTCTCCTCAGTGGTAGTGGTGGTGGTGGTGTTGATGGTGGTCTCAGTGACTATCTTCAGCGTCTCGACTACAGAGATGTAGCCGAGACGCTGAGCAATGCTTAGCGCCGTCTTGCCGTCCTGTTGAAAGGCATTACAAGATGTTTACAAAATATGAGAAAGACAGTTGTTTCCATTTTTCTTCCCAATTAGTAAGTTTTTTTTTCAAATGGTTAGATAAAATTTTTTACATAATTTCTCTATTTCTTTTCAGCAGATATTTGGTGGCATTAGATTTTGTTCTCTCATTATGTCAAACACTCTCTCTCTCTCTCTCTCTCTCTCTCTCTCTCTCTCTCTCTCTCTCTCTCTCTCTCTCTCTCTCTCTCTCTCTCTCTTTCATGTTCTGAACATTTTCTCTTTAAAAGTAATCACTGAGCTGCCACTATACCAATAAGGTTTTGTAGTGTTGGGCATTCATTTCTTCTTACCTACTTTGATATCTGATAAAATCTGGTACTATTTTCTTTAGATGAGGAGAAAAGAAGAGTAGATTAACCCTATCTGAATTGAAGTACAGCAGGGAATTCTGCTCCCTATCACTGCTATTTAGTAAAATTTTCCCAATATTAAATGTACAAGCTGCAATGAGACTCACGTTTGTCTCCGTGTTTGGTTCGGCCTTGTTTTCTAGCAGCAAGTTGACAATCTGGGTATGGCCTTGCTGAGCTGCTTGGTGGAGTGGTGTGTAGCTGTGGGAGGAAACAAGCACATCATTAATGCTTCAGGAATATCAATTCTCATGAACCCACAAAACAATACTAACATTTGACTGGTAATGACTCAGAAGGCATGATGGATTTGTGAGAAGGAACATAATGAACAGCTAATGATTCACCCATGAATAACACTAGAAGAATAAGCAAACCTGCACAGAAAATATGAAGTGTAATGATGTTATGAGGGTATGCTCCCTTGCTCTCAATAATGAATGAGTCATCTCTGGTTGGCTAGAGAATAAATAAAATACATTCTTTTCAAGATTACACTGGTTGACTAGAGCATAAATAGAATACATTCTTTTCAAGATTACAAAGCTTATCATTATCAGCATATTCTTATTTTTGTGATGTTTCAGCTCAGCATTCTGCCTTAACATACATTTCGCATGGTAAAAAGTTGAATAATTTTCATATTAAAACATTAAGATGTGCATGATGTCTGTGGCCAAATAAGCACAGAAAATTTGCATTTTTTTTCTTTGAATTTATCTGAAAATGCATACTGGTAATCACCACAAACTAAAGTAATTGTAAATAATCTTCCAAGAGGAAGGAAAAGAGTCAGTTTTCTGCCAGAGTCAGTTTTCTGCCTAATTAAATTATCAAAGAAGCTGAAAAGTAAATACTTTGCTTGTGACATTATGAGTTTTACTTTGTCTGTCCACAGAATAACAATGAAAATTCCAATTTCATGATTAAAAAGGCATACAAGGACCCAATGACTCACAATCTCTGAGTTTGTGATTTGTGCTACATTGTGCATCAACAAGGAAAGAGAAAAAAAAGCAGTTACATACAAAGAAGACAAATACTTGCTAGAAGGCCACTGATATGTTGAGTTTAACAGAATGAAGTGAAAGACAATGAGAATGGAAGGAAGCAATTGAAATGTTGACTCTGAACATTCATACACTATACTTACAGATCCCTCTATGTACACAATATTTACTCTCTAATATCAATTTGTTTCACTAACTTTTTAAATATCTTTATCAATATAGCTATTTTATTTATATTTTTATATATTTCTTTCAATATGCAAAAAATCCAGATATATATATATATATATATATATATATATATATATATATATATATATATATATATATATATATATATATATATATATATGCGACACTAAAGTCTTGGTGTTCAAAGGCACTTTACATGCATTGATCAGACAGTTAAATGACTATTTCCTCCGTAGTTTAACACTTTCTATAATGCACAATAATCCAGCACTCCTGCATGCAATGTAAAAAAAAACCGCAGAGAACAGCAGCTCTCTAAGAGCGTTACATAGCAGAGGATGGTTAACTTTGTGTTTGGGTGGAGGGAACACCTCACTCCCTTATCTTATCACCAGTATCACAGTAGGATATAAGCAGGCTTAATCTCAAAGGTTATCTTTCACATTTCTTTTACTCTCCCTGACATAGTTTTCCACCCCAACACATAATATTTCATTGTTTAATGATAAATTTGAATTGGGTTACTTTCAAGGTTTTCTTGTTCATGCAGTATATTTTACCACTACCACCACCACCACCACCATCATCTTCATCATCATCTTCCATATCTCTATACACTGCATAATCTTAGCATTTTCCTATTCATCTATCTCACATGCAGCAAGTCCATACATCACAAACATTATATTAACTTTCTAGGAATGCCATATTTCATAATTTCTCTGGACATTGCATTTACACTCCAGCTTTACCTTTCTTTTCTTCCCACATATACTTTTCTAAATATCTTTTCTCTTTGATTCCTCCTCCTCCATCTACTGATCTTTTCTAGCATTCTATCTACAGTTTAACAAATTTTTCTCCCACAAATCTCACATATCTCTTAGCTTCTGGGGTGATTTTACCATTTCAATTTCCTTCCATCTTTATCGACTTTAAGACAGAAATTATCCCAAATCTCTTTTATCTCCTTACACATCACTGGTTGCATTTTATCATCTTTGCTGCTACTCTACTTTCATCACTTAGTCTTTTCCTACACATTTAATAGTATCTCTGCATCCTTAACTCATTTCAGTTCCTTGAAATAAATATTCTGTTCAAACTATTCAACAATCTCATCTCCATACTCCTCTTCTACTTTTTTGTTTCTTTTAAAGTGTTTTTCCTTTTGTGGGAATAGTTGATGAAAGTGTAAAATATAGTCACGTAAACAGAAAATAAAAACACAAGATCAGATTTGAAAGAAGCTTTGAAATAAAAAAAACAATAAAGAAGATGAACCAAACCATGTAACTTGATAACAAATGATGAAGTCATGGCCAGAAGTTGGTCAATTTGCTGCACTCACTTGCACTGTGTTCATGCTTTCCCTCTGTCATATGTCCTCTGATCTGCTGACAATCTCTGTAAAAGACCTAACAACTAATAGACTGTCAGCTGAACAGAGGACCTCAGTTTGAGGGGAAAACTTAACATGAAGTGAATGTAGCATGTTATTCAGCTAATGACTGTTGTTACAACTGCCATTTAGAACTGCTATGATTATTCAACCTATTTGCTGAGTTATCGCTGAGAAACAGAGCAGACAGCCTTACCCAAGCTGAGTGGTGGAGTTGACCTTGGCTCCGTGCTGGAGGAGGAAGCGCACCATGTTCATCTGCCCAAAGTGACAGGCGACATGCAGTGGTGTGTAGCCAGCCTTTGTCACTGGGTCAATCTAGAAGGTGGACCAATAATGACATCAGAAACAGCCTTTTTGCAAATATGTGACTATGATAAAAGTCCAAAAGTATCATGAGCCATCATACATTTTACAGCAAATAATAGGAGAGATATTGCATATACTATTTTTTTACACAGATATATACTTGAACAAGCATACATTTCTTTTTCTTCTTCTTTAAAAAAAATAAATAAATAAATAAAAAAATAATAATATTTATTCTATTATTTGTACAAAATTATCCTTGTCTGATGGGGTGACTCAAAGACTTTATCATTAAGGGAGAGCTTTGGCCTTACCTGAGCACCATGCTTGACTAAGATGGCAGCAACATTGACTCTGTCCTCCTGGCCACACAAGTGTAGTGGCGTCAGTCCATTCTTAGCACAAGCACCTGGTGCAGCATTGTGCTCAATCAGGAGTGTGGCCATGTCAGTGTGACCCTCCTGCAACACAAGCAATTCTGGTTAACAAAAAAGCAGTTGCAAAAATCTGAAAAAAACAATTAGTGACATAATTCTCCAATTTCAGTTTGACTTCTTATTGTATATTCATTTACCAATCCTGTTTATGCATACTCTGTTCTCACTCCCTCATCCTCTCTTTCTCTGTCACATACACTCTAACATTCAATAAATGGTGGTGCAATAAATTTGCACTACACTCTTATACTTTTATTCTACTTGTCTATTTATTTACTTATTTTCATTTATTCATTTACACTCATTCACACTACTCTCTAAGCCTTTTGGACCCCAACACCAAAGAGAAAGTACTCCTGGCCACAATTTACAAGGATCAGCTGCACAGATGATGACCATATCTTGGCTACCTTCCTTTTTTGCAGGCATAGCTTTGGTATATGTATGTATGTATGTATGTAAGTATGTATGTATGTTATTTATTTACTTATTTATTTAATCATTTTTTCTGTCACTTCATGATTCTCCATTATCACTTTCTATTTCCTCTTCCTTCTTGACTCACCTGAGAGCTCAGATGAAGTGGTGTGAAGCCAGCCTTGGACTCAGCATTGGCACTGGCCCCATACTCCAGCAGGGTGGTGGCGATGTCCATTTGATTCTTGCGAGCAGCAATGTGGAGAGGTGTGTAGCCGTTCTTGGCAGTGGCGTGAGGGGAGGCTCCCTTATCTAACAACAGCAGTGCCACATTCTGGAGAAAAATGTCTGGGTTTAGATTTAATGTATATGGAAATTATACATGTTGATAACCCTAACCACTTTCCTAACCATTCTGTACATAATAAATGAAAAAATAGAAAAGAGATTACATAAAGAAACTGATAATCCTAACCACATTCTTTAATCAACATCTGAGGAAAAAAAAGAAAAGAAAATTAGACTAACAACATGTGTTAAATGCTAAGAGAAATATACTACAGGTTGGTAAAAATAAGTTTCACAATATACAGAACTTAACCAATACAGCATAACAGAGTCTCAAAATATCAAATACCAAAAACATCTACAGCTTTAAAACTTTTGATAAACCTACTGGAAAAATGTAAGCCATTGCACTGAAAAAAAGAACAGAGAGGTAAGCATGAACTCACCTGGTGGTCGTAGTGAGCTGCCACATGAAGGGGAGTGACACCATTCTTCCCTTGAGCATCAACAAGAGCATCCTTCTGAAGCAGCAAGCGAGCAACCTTCATGTTTCCGTACTTGGCCGCCAGATGGAGGGGTGTGAATCCCTTCTTGGTGGTGGAGGTAAGGGAGGCGCCATGCTCCAACAACACACTGGCCACCTCCTCCTGGCCCTCCTTGGCAGCAATGTGCAAGGCTGTGTAGTGGTCCTTGGTGGTGGCATCAACAGCAGCCCCATGTTGAAGAAGCAGCACCACAATGTCGCTGTTGCCCAAGCGGGATGCAATGTGCAGTGCAGTTTGTTGTTCCTGCAATAAAAATAGTTAACTTTTTCTATTCTAAATCTAAGGAAATAGGTTGACTGGACCATTATGTCAGTCTTTGGTAGTGCAATTCAATCCTTAATCAAAACTTACAAGAACAACAAAAAAAGAAAAGAAAAGGCCTACTGAGAGTGCCAATCTATAATATTCAAAAGGATCATCCAAAATTGGAGGATAAGTGTGTTGAATATGACACTTCCTTATATCGTCTTTGTGTAATTAAACAAACCAATCCACTAATGTTCCGAAAATGCCCCTGTGATACCTACCCGGGCTCTGGCATCCACCTGTGCTCCATTCCTCAGCAGAATGCGGATGATGTCGGTCTGGTTGGCCCGGGCGGCAAGGTGGAGAGGTGTTTCTCCTCGTACAGTTGGCACATCAGCAGTGGCAGAGTGTTGGAGCAGGTATATCACAATGTTCATGCAGCCCATGAAGGAAGCCACATGGAGGGGAGTTAATCCTGACTGTAAAAGAATAAGATCAAGTATGTTTATTCAGTGAGTTCAGAATCCTGCTTAGTATTCTGATTGATCTTAATTTTACTTATCATGGCAGCTTAGTCAATACAGAGGCAACATATTATAGTAGAAGTCAGGGTGGTGTGTGCTTGACTGCATCCTGTCAGAAGGAGGAGGAGGAGGAGGAGGAGGAGGAGGAGGAGGAGGAGGAGGAGGAGGAGGAGGAGGAGGAGGAGGAGTCTTACCTCTGTGGTCGCCTCAATGCTGGCGCCATGCTTGAGGAGCAATTCCACCACCTTGATCCTGTTCTTTTTACAAGCGATGTGGAGGGGAGTGAAGCCATTGAGAGCTCGTGCGTTGGCTTCAGCTTTACGGTCCAGCAGCAGCTTGGCCACTCGGACATGTCCACAGTGAGCTGCAGGGAAGGCAAAGCACCATTAGCTGGGCAAGAAGATGAAACACTTCTATTGTGCATGACTAACTGGACAATAGACTGAAATAAGATCCAGCAGCAGCTTGGCTATTCAGACATGTCCACAGTGAGCTGCAAGAGAGGCAGAGCACCATTAGCTGGGCAAGAAGATGAAACACTTCCATTGCGCATGACTAACTGGACAATACCCTGAAATATGATTAACTGGAAAAAAATAAATAAATAATTCCTCTACCAGATTACACTGATGCATATACCTATAACAAAGCACAAAGGACTGAATACACAGATATATCTTTAAATTTCTTAAGAGAGATGGACAAGAAGAAAAAGAAAACTCACTGAGGTGTCAGTCCCTAAAGAGAAAGCCAAAAGGATTATCCAAAATTGGAGGACAATGCATTACCAGCAACATGAAGAGCAGTGAGGAAGTCGACTGTGACATCATCGACAGGAGCCTTGTGGTAGAGAAGGATTCGGGCGGCATCAACGTGATCCCCCTGAGAAGCCATGTGTAGTGGGGCCAAGCCATTCTGCAAACACAATCATCATCAGCATCTCCCTTCCAGTTTCATTACCATGGTCTGTGCTCTGTGTTTTGGCATCTTATTTCAACTTTAATGTAAGTTGCTGGGATTCTCAATGGTATTTTCATGATTGTAGAGATAGTTTAACTGACATCTTACTTCAACAAACTCTAGTGCAAGTTACAGAGGTTCTCAGTAGTGTCTTCATGATTCTAGAGAAAGCTAAACTGGCATCATCATCATCAATAAGAAAACAGCCATGAAAACCTGACTAATCATCTTTGTAGTCTGAGAAAGTCACAATGTAAATTCAGAGTGTTTCAAAATACTGGCCTATCTCATATTAGTAATTCGAAACATACTCATATTTAAATATATTAGTCACTCCAAACAAACATGTTCAATATAATATACCTAACTCTATACATACTAAAGGATATTAAAGCCCCATATAAGCCCAACTGTAATCCATATATATCAGTAGAGTACCTTGGTTTTGCTAGTGAATGGATGCCTAATTCTGTACACACTAAATCATATTAAAGTCACATGTAAGCACACTTGTAACCCATGTTTACCAGTGCAGTACCTTTGTTTTGCTGGTTATTGGAGCCCCTTTCTCCAGGAGCATGTCCACCACTGCCTCATGGCCGGATCTGGCAGCACAGTGGAGGGGCGTGAGACCATCCCTGGTCTTAGCCTCATAGTTCGCTCCTTTGTCTATTAACAGTGACACCATGTTTCCTTTGCCCCACTTGGAGGCCACATGTAGAGGTGTAATTTGGTGCTGTGGAGGCAATTTAGTGATATAATTCCTATTTCAACCAAGATATAAACTTTAAATTCATCTCTGGTATTGTAATAGGTTATCAGCAGTAGCTCAAATCACAAGATGGTTCAAAGTTCACTAACCTTGGCAATATAATTTACATCAGCACCACGTTGGATGAGGAGATTAGCGATGTTTTCATTGCCATAGTGGGAGGCTATGTGCAGTGGAGTGAACCCTGACTTAGAGGTGACATCTGGGTTGTGGTCGGTGTGAAGAAGCAAAGCAGCAGCCTTTGTGTCATCCTTCTTAGCAGCAATGTGAAGAGCAGGGAGGCGGACCTTCCCTCTAGTATCATTTTCCAGCAACACTGCTACCACCTTGTCGTGTCCTTGCTGCAGGGCAACTGCCAGTGGAGTGAACCCATCCTGGAACGAAGAAAACATGTAAAAGATTAGTAACTAGCTAAATTAGCCAATAATCATATGCATGTACCTAAATGAAAATCTCAGTTTTGTTTGGCTGAAATTTAGGAATGATTCTATGTACATATCTTGAAAAAGTTCCATATCTTAATCTAAATAGTAAGTATTTTCACAGAGCAATCTTGGTATTCTAGTACTCTGCTTGCATTTCTCTCTCTTTTATAGTCTTCCATCTTCATTTTTCCAGCATACAGTCTTCCTTTCACAGCTGAATGAAAACTTTCCCCATATGCTAAGTTCATTAACATTTAAGCCACCACAATGATCCACAAATAATAACAACAAGAATTAAATGATTAATCTTGCATGATTCTTTTCATCATTCTAAGGCAACATAAGTAAGATAGCTTTTTATTTAACAGGAAAGCTACAGGTTAACAAGAACACAGGGAATCACATCTCACCTCGGTGGCAAGACTCTGATTGGCATTGTTGGCCAGGAGGAAGCGCACCACACTGTCGTGGTTCTCCTGGGCTGCCATGTAGAGCGGTGTGAAGCCATTCTGGGACTGGATGTTGACCAGAGCTTGGTGCTGTACCAACACCTTCACAATCTCCTCCTGACCAGCTGTAATTATCATCACCATCACAATACCTTCTTCACTTCACAAAACAAACAGTATTATGTCCTTGAAAACTATACATAACAAATACATAAGAACTTACTGCCCCAAGACACTTAATGACAGGGTAGCCAAGGTCACTTATAATCTATTCAGGTCTTGGTGTTCCTCTTGGCCTGACCAGTAAAGTGTTGGACTCATGTTTTAGTGAGTGTCTTGACAAAGGTTCAATTCCCAGCACAAGCCTTTCATAGCTAATGCATCTTGCCTTCAGATAAATTTTTCACTGTTTCCATGATGTTCTATAGTAGTAGGCATTAACATCTCACACTCTACTTACATGAAACACTAGATTATTAATTGGTGAGTCTAAACATATACTTGCCAGCATAACAATAAGCAAGAAGGGGTCTCACCAAGGGAGGCAATATGAAGAGCTGTGTTCCCTTTCTTGGTGGCGGCATCCACATTGGCGCCACGCTGGAGCAGCTCGCGTACCACATTCACATGCCCCTCCTTGCTGGCCAGGTGTAGTGCATTCAGCCCATTCTGGAAAAGGACACATGTTAAGTTAAAAATTTCCTCTTCCACAATCCTACACAGAGCTACACTTCACAGAATTTAATAAAGCTATTTGCTGTTGACTCTCCAGCCAGAAAATATATTAGCTCATCCAGAGATTACCATGTCACCACTTCCATTCAATATGCAATGCTAGGGATACACAGATGGCTTTGTACCACATAGCAATATCACATAATACATAGTAATAATAAATAGCATTGGAGATGTAGGATATGAGCATTGTAGTATATATATGTATAGTATATATATATATATATATATATATATATATATATATATATATATATATATATATATATATATATATATATATATATATATATATATATTATAACTAGTACAAATTTATACTGCAAACCCTTGTTTGCCTGACAAGTAATGCTCAGTACTTCCTGCATGTAAAAAATACCAATGCAATTCTTCACAATTTATATACTGTAATCTCATAATATCCATGTAATCTGAACAAAGCAGTGAGGCAATAAATGTTCTATTATTATAATTTTTATTATTATTATTATTCTATCATCATCATAATCATTATCACCAAAATTATTATTATTATTATTATTATTATTCTATTATCATCTTCATCATCATTATCATTATCACCAAAATATTAGCATTATTAAACTGCACCAATGCAGTGTGGCATCCCATTACATTCCTGGTCAACAATCCACAACTTTCCACCAAGAGATGCCCTCGTTATGGTTTGCTCACACACTTGACACTGCACCTTTAATTTAGGTCAAGCATAAAGGTGCATTCATCACGAACACTCTGCTCAACCTTCACTGATAATAAATCACTCACTCCATATAAATGCAAATAAGTTGCACCACTGCCAAGAAAATAATTCAATATGTGCTAAGAATGTTAAGTCTTCTATGAAATAATGTTCATTAATACTTCATAAAAGCATAAGAGTATACATTCAGAACTTCTAAATTTTAAGGAGGAGGAGGAGGATGAGGAGGAGAGAATATATTGCATCATGTTTCATGCATAAAAATACATTTAGTTTTGATATAATGAAATATGACAGATAAACGATTCCACATATAAAGAAAAATATGGAAACATTTGTATAATAAAATTTTGATGAAACTGTCATGTCAGGGAACAATGCTGGGCATGAAAATACTTGAAACTTGCAGATCATGATGGGAGATGAACAACAACACTGTATAAAAACAGGAGAACCACAAACATGGCATCATTATCATTTGTCACATTATCACTGGCTAACAAGGCTTTACAGAAGGACAGCATTTTATCAGCAAAGGTGATGGGGAAAGTCTGTTTAAGAGTGTCTGAGCTAATATTTTCTTGGAAATCAATTGAAGCTAAGAGATGAGAGTGGTGCCAAGTGTAGCAGTAAATCTTGCTGCACATGCAGATTTTACTTTTTTTATCATTTTTTTTATTTATTGATTTATTTTTATTTTTATTTATTATTATTTTTTTTTGGGGGGGCAGGCTTGTTGAGGGAGTTAGTTGCTGACAGGGGCTAGCATGCTGGGTTATGTAACATGTTCATTGCATTTTTAATTTTTAAACACAGTGACAGAAAGTTTTGAACAGTATTACCATTTTTTTTTTCAAAAGAAACTTGGTGATACATTGAAATAACTCATAAAATACACCAGATTCTTGGGAACATTACAATGGAGGTTACACAAATAATTTGAGAGTAGTTTAACCAATTTCAAGAGAGCTAAATTTTGTTTGACAATGACTAACTTTCCAGTGGTCAATAAAAAAAAGTTAACTGGAGCACTTAAGACCAGTCCAATTCAGTTCAGTTGCAGTTATGTCAGCATTACCAAAACATGTAACTTGCTCATTACATTAAAACTTCACAACAGGTGAGAGAAATTCAGGAAGTTAACTCTTCTAATAGTGACAGACTTCCCCAGCACACAAGATGGAGACTATAGTATGCACTCCACCTCAGACATGAGAAGTGCACCATTTTAAGGAAGTGATGATTGGTTTATTAAAAATCATGATGTGAAGTGAATAGAATAGTATACTTAAAACAGCATGGTGAGGATGTGCAATTTAAAGTGAAAGCTAGTGATTAGATAGACATTGAAAGTATCAGAGGTAATGACATCAGACTGCACTGGTTTGGCAGCATGAAGAGAAGGGAAAACAACCATATTTATTCTGAAGTGATGAGCAGTGTACCAAATAAAGCAAGACATGGCATGAAGGCTTGACCGAGGACACAAAGCAAAGGAATTGACAGACATGTTGCAGTTGGCTATGCAATTTGTAACAAATGCTGACCAAAACAATAATGAGAGATTTCCATTCTCTTGCTATGTTTCAACTACTAATATTGATAGTTCTTTCTAGATCATCTTGGAATAACAACCTACACATGAATAACTACTATATAACAATATATGGAAAGGTTTCTTTTTAACACAGATTTTCAATATTGTGGTTTTCTTTTGCTACTGAAAACTGTACTTATTTCTGGCTGTTCTGAGTAAAGAAACCTAAAGATAATTACCAAGTGACAACATGTGAAGGGATTTCTTTTTAACACCCTTTTGCATGTTACCTTTATTCTGTATCTAAATACATATAAACTGAAAAAAAAAATAAATAAAGATCTATATATCTATATACCAGACTGGCTATTCCACATAGGGCAGCCCAGACAAGACACCACACACTCACATACACATCATTCACACTCTGCCTAATCACCTCCCAGTGCATTAAAAAAAAAAAAAAAAAAAAAAAAAAAAAAAAAAAAAAAAAAAATCCAACTGTAAATAGCAGATATCAAGCCTGCTCCAGACACCCCAGTGTTGCATCTATGTATACTCACCGCATTGCAGGTGTTGATGTCCGTGTTGGTCTTCAGGAACTCCAGCACCTTCTCCAGGTTCCCCGCCCGTGCCGCCCGCAGGAAGCTGGCGCTCCCATCACTCTGCAGAGAAAAAAGATCAGTGTTAAACATAAATCACTGGTACTGTGGTAAAAATATAAAGATACTTGAAATGCTCGTTTCACTTTCTAGTTATGAAGAAGATATGTTGGTTATATTATCATGGGTATAATTATGGTATCATCATATTTCCTTTCCTTGCATGACTCTCTCTTTCTCTCTCTCTCTCTAATCCACAACATATTCCTTAACATTCCCTCACATAACCGTTACTTTCTCTCCATTCACTCCATACTAGATAAGAACATAAAACATAAGATAAAAAAGTAAACTTTACAAGACCAACAGGTCTACATGTGCCAGTACCTGAAGTGATATTGTAAACTCACTCTAACATATTAAATGCAACACAAACATTTTTCCTTCTCTCCTCAATATCATATGCTAGGATAATACACAACGCACGCCTCAGTAAACAAATCCAGAGGAGGAGGAAATGGCCAACCTGCTGACTCACACACATGCCTCCCAGCTCCTTTCTCTCTTATCTGCTTCATCCTGCCATCAGGAAGAAACAATTCCAGGGCTGCATTCTCAAACATTTCAATATCTTATCTCGACTACTTTTAATAAGTACAACTAATGGAAGTTATTGTTGTTTTCAAGGATGCTTTTATGATTCTAGTTATGTCTTATCCTGCCATCAGCTCAAAACAATTACCTGAATGCATTCTCAAACTTATCTAAACTAGTTTAATAGACACCAGAAGAAGTTACTGAAGTTTTCAAGGATGCTTTCATGATTCTAGTAATAGTTCATCATGAAATGCATCATAACTGGAAAAAAAATAGCAAGAGAATTTAAATTTAACCAATTTTCTGTGGCCTTTGAAAATTGGACTTGAGAGAGAGAGAGAGAGAGAGAGAGAGAGAGAGAGAGAGAGAGAGAGAGAGAGAGAGAGAGAGAGAGAGAGAGAGAGAGAGAGAGAGAGAGAGAGAGAGAGAGAGAGAGAGAGAGAGAGAGAAAGCATGTCAAAATAATGGTTTGGTATGCATACAGTACTAGTCAAAAATATGTGGCCCCTACCCCTAGGAGTGGCACTCTTGTGGTGAAAAAGTGATAGTGTTCTCTGAGGTAAAATTGTGTACATATAAAGTAACTGGCAACTCCCTGCCATCGTGCTGGACCAACAGAGTAGAACGGAAGAGATAACCCAGCCTAAAGCATCTATGCCACTGTGGAGAGTGGATACATAGGTACTCCCTGTCTTTGTCACCTTGCCTTTTTTCACACAGGTTTTCTTCATTTCCCTACAGGCTGTATCATTACCATGGCACCTACAAAGGAACTGACTAAAGAAGTAATTGCCCATATTATTGAACTAAAGGCAGGTTATGGAACTAAAGAAACCAAATTGTTAAACGTGGCCAAGTCCAGTCAAGAAATAAATGGCATGATTTTGGGAGGGAGGAGGGCTGGAGACACCATCCCAGAAACCAAGGACAAGGGATCCTAAGAAGACTTCTTGAAGGGCTTTGAACATCACAAAAGTATACCTAAAAGTCAAATCCACAAACACCACCAGGATCTCTGAAGGAGAGCAACCCTGAAGTGTTTGGGGAGACTTCTGTGTGTACCATGTCATGTTGTGTGCAAGAGTTAAGTTACACCAGCCACACACCGAGGAAATGGTGAAATGCACAGAAACATTGCTGGTTTCCCGTATGCATGAAATATCTTGCCTGGGATGAGGAGGACTGGCTCTAAGTGCTATGGTCAGATGAAGCTACATTTGGTGTTACATGCAATTGTGGAGGGCAAGTGTACTGGCAAAAAGGCAGTTACCCCCTCGACCCCTGCTATGTGCAGCACACAGTAAATGACCCAGACTCACTCATGGTGTAGGGTTGCTTTGCTGGGAGGGCTCTGGGGAAACTTGTTGTTCTTCCAAAGAACATCAAGGTTAACCAGCATGTCTACCTGGAGCTGCTGTGTGATGGCCTGATTCTTTTGAGCTCACCAATGGCAACACCTACCAGAAAGATGATGCCCCTGCCCACACAGCAAAATATGTGGCCCAATAGCTCGTGGACTACATGGTACCCTTTATAAAGGATTGGATGAGCAATAGTCCAGATCTGAGTCCTACTGAAAACCTGAGGCACATTATAAGAAGGATTTACAGGGGAAGGATGCCAGTTCAGTACCCAAGCCTGAGGCAGCCATTTGTGAGTCCTGGTACAATATCTCACCTGATACACTCAAGAATCTTGCTCTGTCACTTCCTAGATGTCTTGACAGCATGAAGATAAAGAAAGGCAATGTACCAAGTATTAAAATGTAAATTAAACACATTCTTTCATATAAATTCCTCAATGTATTCATTGATGAGCTAGGTGGGAAAGAAGGGGCCACATAGTTTTGACTAGTACTGTATATGCAGAGACTGGTAGTGGTAGCAGAAAAGAAAAAAAAATTCAGAAGAATTTAACTTATCCTGATTAACTGGGCTTTGAAATTATGGTTGTGTGAGAACAAGGCATATCAAAATGTAGGCTCAGGTTTAAATGCTGTGGTTGGTATAGTGGTGGTGGTGGTGATGGTGGTGGTGAATGCAGTGTGGCAAAGCACTCCCTCTGAGCCTCACACACTGGACACCTGACCTTTCCAGAGTCCCTTGGCACACCTCCTGGCAACACACACACACGCACACACACACACACTGTATCACTGGTACTCAAAAAATCAAAACAAATTCATTAGATCAGGGAAATATTAGCTTACTTTTATTTATTTATTTATTTATTTATATTTGGATGCACATCAGTAAGCCTAAACTTGAGACTAAAGTGATGCCAGAGCAAAATGCCCCTTTAATTCATTAGTTAAGGGAGACATTACATACAAAATAGATAAACCCAGGCCGTGGTAACACACACACACACACACACACACACACACACACACACACACACACACACACACACACACACATGTACTTGTAAACATTATGCTATCATCACTCCTTTTCCTTATCTCTCTCTCTCTCTCTCTCTCTCTCTCTCTCTCTCTCTCTCTCTCTCTCTCTCTCAGTATGTTCCTATTACCAACCAACACAGACAGGCACACTCACTAGCTAAACAAAGGTCTGTCTATCAATGCTTGCTATAAATGCCACAAGTCTTTCCTGAATAAACACAAATAGAAAAGTGTTACCAGACTTCTAGTCTGGTACCAGTTCCAGTTCCAGAGCGTGGTGGCAGACTGGTGGGTGGTGGTGATGAGGAAAGTTTGTTCATTCCTGAAATTCTCTGCCTTGGGAGCTGTACATATTCCTTCTCCATCTGGGTATACTCTGAAGTTTTGCCCATTTACGTTGTTTCTCCTTTTGCTGTTTTCGTCCTTCACATTTTTTTTTCTTGTCATCCTCTTTGATAATAATCAGTGGAATGTTTTAACTTCACAGAGAGAGAGAGAGAGAGAGAGAGAGAGAGAGAGAGAGAGAGAGAGAGAGAGAGAGAGATGGAATGATGTAACACTCAGGGAGCGTAAATGAAAAACGAGATAATTTTTCCATAGACTTAACCATCTCTCTCTCTCTCTCTCTCTCTCTCTCTCTCTCTCTCTCTCATCTCTCTCTACAACACCAATCCCCTAATTTCCAAACCCACGAAAAAAAAAAAGAATGACCGCCATAATTAAAATCGAACGGGAGATTAAAGGCGCGCTTTGATAATATGGGGAAGGGATATATTCTGGTCATTTTGTGAGGCTCTACTGGTTAATGGTATCAATGGCGGCCTTCATTGATCGGCCTGGGTAATTAAGATGGTACAAGCACCTATGCAGTTAATTGCCTTGTTCTTGAAATTATTAGTTTTTCTCCTTGTTATGTATTATGTTTCTTGGAGTATTTATTATTTTTCTTATTTAGTTGTTTCGTGATTATTTTTGTCCTTATTTTTTTTCTGCTGGGAAGATAGTTAGTAGTAGTAGTAGTAGTAGTAGTAGTAGTAGTAGTAGTAGTAGTAGTAGTAGTAGTAGTAGTAGTAGTAGTAGTAGTAGTAGTAGTAGTATGAAATAAGACACTTCTAAGCTAAACAACAAAATAACTAAAACCAATAAAAAAAAAATAAAAAAAATCCTACTGCGGCTTACATAAGTCAGCCCTAAAAATTGCAACGTTTTCTTCCATAACACACTAGTAAAAAAACACTAATGTTGCTAGGTAGATGAAGTCGATTCGTTAACCCAACCCAGAATTCAAACAAAGATGATACATAATAAATATAAAAACACAAAAACAGAACTCACAAAGAAGGAAAAAAAAGATATAAACCCTAAGAAAAATCTCCCACACGCAACAGCAGAACGAAGAGGAAGAAAAAAAAAAAAAGTAGGAAAAAATAAATCATAAAAATAGAACAGACCCTCCTTCGCCTATAATCCTGGTGGAGCACTGGAGAGCAGGGCGCCTTCACCACCACCACCACCACCACCAGCGTTACTAGCCTCAGATGTGACAACAGAAGCTACTCCAGAGAGCTCGTGCGACCAAACAATGGCTGGGAATGGTGAGGCAGGAGAGAGAGAGAGAGAGAGAGAGAGAGAGAGAGAGAGAGAGAGAGAGAGAGAGAGAGAGAGAGAGAGAGAGAGAGAGAGAGAGAGAGAGAGAGAGAGAGCGAGTACGTAAAGACAATAATCAAGGCAAGAACGGAGAAGGAAAACGAAGGCAGAGACGATAAGGGAGGAGGAGGAGGAGGAGGAGGAGGAGGAGGAGGAGGAGGAGGAGGAGAAAGGAGAGAGAAACTTGAACCAAAGGACTGCCGGAGCTGGGTCAAGGGGGCACTCCTCAGCCTACCAAGAGGTGTCAAGTCCCACGTTTTCTGTTATCATCGTGGGCAACGAAAAAGAAAGAAAAAAAAACGGGATGAAAAGGAAGAACTACAATATTGAGGTAGAGAGAGAGAGAGAGAGAGAGAGAGAGAGAGAGAGAGAGAGAGAGAGAGAGAGAGAGAGAGAGAGAGAGAGAGAGAGAGAGAGAGAGAGAGAGAGACGGCGGGAAGGTGGCCGTAATGAGAGGCCGAGGGTGTTGGGGACGGCCGCGGAGGAGGAGGAAGAGGAGGAGGAGGGGAATAGACTGATCGATACTCGGCCGTCCGTCTCTAACCCCGTGGCGCACACACACACACACACACACACACACACACACACACACACACACACACACACACACACACACACACACACACACACACACACACACACACACACACACACACACACGGTACTAAGAAGCCCTAGTAATGAACCAAAAATGTGTATTTTCTCACGACACCTTGGGAATGCAATGTCTTTTCCGCCAACCACGAACTCTCTCTCTCTCTCTCTCTCTCTCTCTCTCTCTCTCTCTCTCTCTCTCTCTCTCTCTCTCTCTCTCTCTCTCAACCCTTCCGTCTTCAGCCCTCCAACCTCCTCCTTCCTCCTTACCCCCACCAGCCACACCTCCTTCAGCCTTTGCTCCTCCTCCTTCTCCTCTTCCTCCCCTACCTCTCATCCCAGCAGCGACCCAATAATTCCGAGACACACACACCCACCCTGGCTGCCCCGCCACCACCCAGCCAGCCAGCCAGCCAGCTAGTCATAGCAAAACCGCCACAACACCGCTCGTCTGCTTCTCTCTTCTGGTTCCACATTCTGAAACGTTCCTCTCTCCCATCTGACTATTCCCAAAGGCCACGGAGATGATGAGCCGTGTTCTCATGACTGTTTTTAGCAGTTAGAGAGGCAGAATCCTTGTTGAACTACCACTGGAATGATGAAAACACTCTTGTCTACCTGTTCTTTAAAACAAGAGATAAAAAATCGTGTTCTTATGAGTGTTTTTATTTATTACAAGTGTAAAGTCATTATCAAACTACAACTGGAAACATGAGAACTCTTGAAAACCCGAAATAACATCCTTACGAGTGTTTTTACTTACCAAAGGTGTGGAATAATTATCATACTATCACAAGAATCATGAAAATATCCTTGGAACCCTGAAATAACTTCATTATGAATGTTTTTACCTATTGAAAAGGCAGAATCATTGCTAAACTACCATTAGAGTCACGAAAACATCTTGGAAACCCGATATAACTCCCACTGCAGCCGACGACGAAGTGCTTAGGAATGCGATCTTCTTTCCCTGAATCTGTCCTGGTGTTCGGTGCGTCCCGGTGAACACACGTACCAGGGCGTGACAGTGACGAGCGTGGCTAAGCAGGGGAGTGACAGTTAGGGAGATACGCAACGCATGTGTAATGAAGTATGGAAATAAATATAGACACACAGATACACAAATGAGGAGACTATCAGTATCAGTATCAGTGTTCGTAGAGGATTCCGACACTGAAGGACGTAAACCAGAGAGTTTCACAAACATACAAAAAAATACGAGTAGGTTAGATGAATAACTGATGAAGAAAAACCAGTGAACTATACAGAAAGAGGCATATGAAGTTAAAAACAAACCAATGAATAAAGGAATGCAATACTGGAAGAGAGGAAGAAAGATTAAAATGATAAGTAAACAAAAAAAATGTATGATATAAAGAACAAAAGGTGAAGAGAAAACTAAAATAAACTATAAAAAAAAAGGCACGGATGGATAACAAAACGAAGGATCTAAGATGAAAGAATAGAAATATCACGCAACTTTTTTTTTAATTACAAGTGAAAGTGTCATTTCTTACCCTATACGAGTACCCCAAGACGAATTTACTAAGCAATATGTAAAACTAAAGACTGGAAACGGTTTTTATTTTAGCTATTAACCCTCTAACACTCTCTTCCCGGCGGTGGTGTGTTTCAAAAGTACCCTAATCTTGCACCAGGCAGCCCCATTAAGGTGAGAGGAAACCAAACCAGTCAAGGGGTCAGGGATGCAACACCTATGGAGACGAAAGCCGCTGAACGGATAAGTTGAAAATATACATGTGTTACCGTAGAGTCATGTCCATACAATTTTTTTTTATTTGTTTATCCTTTTCTTTTTTCTTTTTGTATAATGGAAACTAAAAATGGGGAAAGGAAAAATACAGAAAAAAAGGGGAAAAAACATTCATGATACTATCCCCACCGAGAGAGAAAGAAACAAGGAAAGAAAAGAACACGAAAAAGAAAACACAAAAAGAAAAGACAGAGAAAAGATAGAGAAAGGCCACTCGCGATTCTATTCCCCACAAGAAAAAGACAAATAAATAAATAAATAAATAAATAAATAAAGAAAGAAAGAAAGAAAGAAAGTAAGAGATGAGAAGAGGTTGTAAAAAAAGGCCAATTTATTTGCTAAAATGATTTTGCTAATCCTCTTTTGAAAACGCACACACGCACACACACACACACAATAGCTTTCAAACTCCAGCAAAATTGATAGAATACTAGACAAAATGGACAGAGAGAACATGTAAATATTGGTTGGTAGGTAGACAGGTGGGCATGTCGGTAGATATATGAATAAATATACGTAATGACAAATAAATAAATAAAACATAGACAGGGACATTACATGACTCAGCTTCTTTACTCCAACTGTGCTTGGTGTAATTGACATAACTGTGATAAACGCCTTCCCCCTTCTCTCTCTCTCTCTCTCTCTCTCTCTCTCTCTCTCTCTCTCTCTCTCTCTCTCTCTCTCTCTCTCTGAAAAAAAAAAATGATAAGACCAAGATAATGTTTTCTCCTTTTAATCTAATCAAGCACGAACACGACCAGAGAGAGAGAGAGAGAGAGAGAGAGAGAGAGAGAGAGAGAGAGAGAGAGAGAGAGAGAGAGAGAGAGAGAGAGAGAGAGAGAGAGAGAGGTCAGTAACCCCGCCCAACACAAGTGGTCGTCTGCTCACTTCAACAGACAGTAACGGGACGAGAGACTCATTGTATTAGCACCGTCACCATTCCAGTCCTTGATTATTGCATTCCTGACATCATTACGTGGCATAGTCTTGGATGTATCTGAAATTCCTTGACTTCTAAAGGTACTATGGCACTTGCAAGTAATGAGACGAGTGAAGTTGTCATTGTATTAGCACCGTCACCATTCCATTCCTTCATAATTACATTCCTGACATCATTACGTGGCATAGTCTCGAAGTGTCATAAATCCCTTGGTTCCTAAAGATACTTTGACACCTGCTACGGCGTCTGAGTAAACACTAGGTAGTTTTAAAAGAGTAGCAACAAAACCTATAGACGCCAGAGATTTCAAGTTCAGTGCCATCGAGATAATCTATATGTTCGGGTTCTGAAACACTTCCTTCTCTTCTAAGGCCACAGAGAAGAAAAGTCGAGTTCTAAAGGTGTTTTCCATATTAAGAGTGAAGAAGGCTTTGAAATTATCACTAGAATCATGAAAACACCATCGAAGATCCTAAAAAAGTTGGGTTCTCTTGATGTTATTTTATATTAACAGTGCAGGATGCTTTCACTAGAATCATGAAAAAACTCCATTGGAAATCCTAATAACTAGCACTAGAATCTGTCTGTAGCGAATAAAGGACAATGAAACCTCTGAAAATACCGACCATATTTTTTTTTGTCAGCCCCCTTTTTTTCTTTTTTTCCCCTCTGGTCAGTGTTTTTAACCCTTTTATCGCCATGGTCATCTTTTGATAACATTAAGAAGAGAATAAAAATACAGTTTGCACGGAGAGATGCAGTAAAGAGAGGATAAAAGATTAATTTTGTATTTTATCGACTAAAGTAGGTAGTATTTTACACGCTATAGTATAAAAATAAGTGTCAGGAAATGTTGTAAGGTATTATAGGAAAAGAATATTTAGCAGTGAAAAGTTTTTTTTTTCTTTTCTTAACCCTCCTCTTAATCAGTGTATCTTTAACTTTTCTCTTCTTTTAGTTTTTACTCTAGTCGAAGTATCTTAAAGCTTTTATCTGTTCTTTTTTGTTTTTCCTTCGTCAGTGTGTCTTTAAGCTT
>NC_087157.1:24003115-24023115 GCF_035594125.1 Scylla paramamosain
GAGAGAGAGAGAGAGAGAGAGAGAGAGAGAGAGAGAGAGAGAGAGAGAGAGAGAGAGAATGTCACTTGGATAAGAAGAGAGTAAGGGGAGAGGGAAGGGTGATGGAGTGATAGAGGGTAGAGGAGAAAGGGAGAGGAGAAAATAAGTAGTACGTATCGTATTATTTGCATTCCCCTCTCTCTCTCTCTCTCTCTCTCTCTCTCTCTCTCTCTCTCTCTCTCTCTCTCTCTCTCTCTCTCTCTCTCTGAAATTCCTGATCTTTCAAACATCTCAAATAAATACACCGGCTGATAAATAAATTAATAAATAAATAAACTGCATTAATTTAAATTTCGCACAACCAATCACTCCATTTCTCGTTTTCTTTGACACTTCCCTTTCCCTTCCCTTCCCTGTTCCTTATCATTTACCCTCCTTTACACACTGGTCAGTCTCCAATTAGTGCTTTTGGCGGACACCTGAGCTTCCTTCACCTGTACAGAGCTACCTACCAGAGACCAAAAACTACTACTGCTGCTACTACTACTACTACTACTACTATTACTACTACTACTACTACTACTACTACTACTACTACTACTACTACTACTACTACTACTATTATTACTATTAAGCTTGAATAGAAAACCATCATCCACTCTCCCATTCTTAAGTTCATCAAATACTTCACTCACTCACTCTCTCTCTTCTATTAGTAACCTGATTCCAATTTCACTTACTCCAACAGTCCCTCCCCCTCCAGTCCTTTCATTCTCTCCCCTCTCCCCCTCTCCTTCACTTCACCTACTACTATTACCCGTACTGTTGCAACCCAGAGTACACTAACTGAGCTCCATTTAGAAGACCCACTGTCTCCACTACCATTTCTTTCTGTGACGAGAATGGAGACGATTTATTCGACATATGAGCTCAACTATACAACTCCTATTTTTCTCCAGCAACCACTAGTCTTGTCAATACCACCTTTCAGATCGGTAAATTCAAGCCTATGACCCGCATTCTTAAAAACTTTGCTCTCTCTCCACGACTATTTTCAAAGGCCAAAGAGATGATTAGCCGTGTTCTCAAGAGAGTTTCTCCTGTTAATAATGTAGAAATTTTGTCCATCTATCACTACAATCATGAAAACACCCTTAAGAACTAGTGTAACTTCAATTAGAGCCTTTTGAAAGTAGTGGAGATGTGGTGCAGACGTGTTTTAGAATAAGGTCTTATGTATATACTACAGAGATGTGTTTTTGCGTCTCCAGCCTCTCTTCCTATCGCGTCTAGGCCAGTCCCAGAGTGTTCCATTCACCACCAACCACCAGACTTGTCACTAGCACCTCTCAGATCAGCAGACTCAAGCCTATGTGTATAGTGACGAGGGTTAGCATCTCCAGCAGACTTCCTCCTCGCGTCTAGCCAATACGTGAGTGCTCCATTCATTAGTGAGGACATGAACAGCTATTGAGGCTCAACTACGCTAAACACTCGTCCCTCCTTGAGCCTCGCCCCGCCCCTGCAGCCGCCCATTCACACCCACGCGACGCCTATTCATCGACAAACACAGACGATCACGTGGAGAGTCTGATCAATACGGGAGTGACAAAAAGGAGCCACGAAAGAAATGAAAACATGCATTAGGGTGGAGAGAGAGAGAGAGAGAGAGAGAGAGAGAGAGAGAGAGAGAGAGAGAGAGAGAGAGAGAGAGAGAGAGAGAGAGAGAGTGTGTGTGTGTGTGTGTGTGTGTGTGTGTGTGTGTGTGTGTGTGTGTGTGTGTGTGTGTGTGTGTGTGTGTGTGTGTGTGTGTGTGTGTGTGTGTGTGTGTGTGTGAAAGGAAAGGGAGGGACGGAGAAGGAATGAGGAAGGAAGGAAGGAAGAATAGAAAGAAAGAAGGAAGGAAAAAAAGGGGAAAGAACGAAAGAAAGACCTGAAGATAATAAAGAAGAGGGTAAGAAAGAAGACACGGGGAGAAAGGATGAATAGGAAAATGAATGGACAGGGAAAGGAACAAGGAGCAAAGAATGAATTAAAAATAAAAGATAATAAAGAAGTAATGGAAGCAGACAGACAAAGAAACACCAGACTGGCAAACATTTCCCTCTATTCTTCTTCTTTTTCTTCTTCTTTTTCTTCTTCTTCTTCTTCTTCTTCTTCTTCTTATTATTATTATTATTATTATTATCATTATTATCATCATCATCATCAACATCACCATCATCATCTAACTATTACTATACAGACCCCCCTCCCTTCTATAACCCTCCCCTTCCTCTCTCTAGTCCTCCCCCTTGTTCCTCTGCTTCACCTCCTCTCTCCTTGTTGTCCTACCCCTTCCCTCCCTTGCTCCTTCCCTTCTTCTAGTCCTCCCCACCATCCTCCACGAGTCTTTCTCCCTCCCTCACCTTGTCCTTCCCCTCTCTCATCTAGTTACTCCCACTCTTCCCCTGGTCCTCCTCTCCCCTCCCCTCCCCTGGCTCTTCCCTTCCTAAGCACGTCCACCTAACGAGAAATTCCAGCACCGTCTCAGGTTGTCAGGTTGCTCGGCACTTCCTCACCGCCATTACCTCCTGTTGCCTCACCCCCGCCACCCTCTGAATGCAGACGCCCTTCGGAAGTACTGACTGTTTCTATTCAGGAGATACAAGACCAAAACAGTAACAATGTAACTTGACTTAAATTAACTTAACCTAGTATAGTATAGTGTAATCTAAGTTGATCTAATGTAATTTAATGTAATCTAATCTAACTCAACCTGTATTTATTTTTTTCTGGGAATGGGATGATGAACGTGCTTTATATATATATATATATATATATATATATATATATATATATATATATATATATATATATATATATATATATATATATATATTGTCCTTTACTAGTTTTTTTTTCCCAGTACATAAAAAAAAATAATAAACTTTATGTTCTTACTTAGCTGCTTAGTTCGTTTACACTTTACACTTCTCCACATTAGTATCAATGTTAAACGAAAGGAAAGTATTAACCAAGGTATAAAAGATGAGAAAAGGGAACCGAGGGAAGGAAATAATTAGAAACACGATCGCTGACCACCACCACCACCACTACCACTACTACTACTGCTACTACTATCACCACCACCACCACCACCACCACTACCTCACCGCCTCGAGCGTCACATTATCAGCAGGTCAACACACTAAGCCTCCCTAATACTCTCCCTTGTTGACCTTCTCATCCCCCACCCCCTTCATCGCCTCCCTGCCTCACCGCCCCCCTCATTCTTTACCCACTATCAAGTATTTAGCGCCATCCTGTCACTTCATATAGAGGAGGAGGAGGAGGAGGAGGAGGAGGAGGAGGAGGAGGAGGAGGAGGAGGAGGAGGAGGAGGAGGAGGAGGAGAAGAAGAAGAAGAAGAAGAAGAAGAAGAAGAAGAAGAAGAAGAAGAAGAAGAAGAAGAAGAAGAAGAAGAAGAAGAAGAAGAAGAAGACTTGTTAATCTGAGGACTCACCTCTGAACGCACTCTAAAAAAAATAATAACCTTCCTTTAACGCACTTTTCTTCTTCTGTCTTTTTAAGTTATTATAATACACTCCCTCTATTTTCCTCTGCCCTCTCCTGTCTACTAACGCACCCACGCACTTCACAACGCTCTCTAAACAAGCTCTTCTTATCCTTATTGTATTTCTTTATTAGTCTATTCAGTGTTTTTGTGCTGCCTGAGACACGAAGACACACTTTTCTACTCTCTAACGCACTTCACACACACACACACACACACACACACACACACACACACACACACACACACACACACCAATCTCTTCCAATTCACACACCCTTAAACCTAACTCAGCTAACCTAACCTTTAACTAAACCCTTTAAATACCACACAACACACTCCTAACACCTCTAAACGACAAAACCCACTTTATACTAACACCACCACCACCACCACTACTATTACCACCACCAGCACCACCACAGCCGCCTCGTCCCCTCCACCACACTCAGCCAAACAAGGGGCGACTGAGAGACCCATCATCTTGCCCCACCTCGTAAAGATCACTATTGCAAGGCGCTCTTATGCCACCCGCAGGAGGCGTGTGGCGAGGCTTACGAGGGCGCTGGGAGAGGTGGCGAGTACCTGGCCGTGGGGAGAGCAAAGGGGCAAGGCAAGGCATGGGAAGGGAAGAAGAGAGAGGAAGTGTATTAGGAAAGGAAGTATGGGAGGAGAGGGAAGGAAGGGGAAGGGAGAGAAAGAGGAAGTATAGGACATGCAAAGAGAGAGAGAGAGAGAGAGAGAGAGAGAGAGAGAGAGAGAGAGAGAGAGAGAGAGAGAGAGAGAGAGAGGAAGTGAGCAGGTTAAAGGAAAGTGTGGGTGTGACGGACGAGTGGGATGGAGCGGGGTCGGGAGGGGAGTGGAAGGTTTGAGGGGTGGGGCGGGGCTTGGTGTGGACGAGGTGGGTGGAGGAGTCCTGCCAGGATAACATGGTAGGCAAGGCGTCTGGCAATTTCCGCTGCTGCTGCTGCTGCTGCTGCTAGTTAGACGAGGCGTCCGACACCCACCAAACTGCCCCTTCCTTCACACACACACACACACACACACACACACACACACACACACACACACACACATTTACCTATTCACAAATCCTTCCTTCCTACCTAATAACTGGCTTCCCTCGTTCAGTTCCTCCCCTTAAAGAAATTATTTTGAATAGGACACGACTTTCTAGGGGAACTGTGTGTAAGGAAGAGTCCGGGACAAAACAGTAAATCATGAAGGTTAGGGAATGAAGTCTAGAATATGAAAGCACAGCGATGAAAGAAAAAAAAAGAAAAAAAAAAATGTTAGAAGACTAAAAATTGTGGAGTTTAATCTTTTTTTATCCTATCTTTAACTGCAACTTTTTTGGACACATTATTTTACCACGGTGTATTTAACAGTTTTGTAGTTTACTAAAAGAAAGAATTAACCCCCTATTTTTTTTTTTCAGTGAGTGTCCATGCAAAACATTTTTTTATATTTTTTTTACGGTGCTGAAAGCTAACAAAGGACGACTAAAGCTGTAAATGGGTTGTAATTAATGCAATGAAAGTTAGCCCCATATTTCGAACGACTCTGCTCTCTCATATCAATGTTTTCAAAGGCTAAAGAGATAATTAGTCAGGTTCTCAAGGGTATTTTTCCTGTTGATGATGCAGAACCCGTGTAATAAACTCTCATTAGATTCATGGAAACGCATTCGAAAACTCTAACTCTTATTGATGTTGTTAAAAGTTACTCGAGATAGGACGCCGAATTGTTTTAGAATATGGAGCTTACTGTTCTATAAATAAAATACACGAGAGAAAAAGAAAACATAGGAAAAAGAAAAATAAGGAAAGAGTTAAACTTTTCCCAATATCATCTCTCTCTCTCTCTCTCTCTCTCTCTCTCTCTCTCTCTCTCTCTCTCTCTCTCTCTCTCTCTCTCTCTCTAGGAGGTCGGTAGGTACTGGCACGAACACAGGCACTGGGCAAACACAGCAAGACGCCTTCACACGATCACCCCAACTGCAAACACGGCCAGCAAACAGCGACAGCCGGCCACTGCTTGGGTTATAGTGCTAGTCAAACACATTAGACAGAACCTTACCGTGTGTGTGTGTGTGTGTGTGTGTGTGTGTGTGTGTGTGTGTGTGTGTGTGTGTGTGTGTGTGTTTGTGTGTGTGTGTGTGAGTGTAGGTAGGTAGCAGGGAGGGAAGTGTATTGAGAAACAGGGACTACCTCACATAATTTGTTGTCAATTAATTTAACATAGTTTCACATTACTATGCTATACTGGGTCAGATTTTCCTCCCTACGTCGCCTTCTTCTTTGCTATCCTGCCTCTTCCACGTGTAGTTAGTATGGGGTAGTCATATACACAGCTTAGTGAGTGCAGTTTGTCTTCTTTGCTATTCTGTCTTTCACGTGTAGTTGGCGTAGGATAATTATACGAGCAGCCTAGTAAGGATATCAAGGTTTGTTGTTGTTTGTTTTCTTTTGTGTTCCTTTGTATCTCGACTAGTTTGAAAGCCAACAGAGGTTAGTAGTCAAGTTCCTACAGGTGTTTTCTTTCCCTACCTAAATTATCACTGGACTCGTGAAAACACCCTTCCTTGAGAACACCAGTAACTTGCACCAGAGCGTGTTAATAGTAATGGAGATAAAGCGAGGAAGTGTTTAAGAATGCATATATTCATACAAGAGTTAAAAGTAGTGTAAACGAGAAAGCAGGTAAGGCATGAATAAAATAAGGCAAAGCTGAAATGTTATGGCAAGAAAAAAAAATGACGATAAAAAGGTGAACGAAGTCATATAAATATGGAGACCAAAAACAAAGACAAGGATAATATTATGTGAACTAAAAAAAAAAAAAAAAAACAAGAAAAAAAAATCGAGGTAAAATTAGACCATGAAAGTGCAAAAAAAAAAAAATAAATAAATAAATAAAAATAAATAAATAAATAAATAAATAAATAAATAAATAAATAAATAAAATAAAATAAAGGACGAGAATTAAATCTAAAAGGGAAGTTATGAAAAGAAGAGATAAAAACTTACGGGGAAAAACAGAGGTGGTAAATAGAAAAAATAAGGGGAAGAAGCCATATATATGAAAAAAAGTGGAAAAAAAGGAGAAAAGGGAAATATTAAGAGATAAAAGGTAATGGAAGCCATAAAAAATAAAAAGTTTGTCAAAGGAAAGGACAAAACGGAAAAAAATCCCATTAAAAAAAGAAAATAGAGGATGAAAAAGAGAGGACGTAGAGTTAAAGGTTACGAAAATAAGGGGATGAAAAAAAACAAAAGTAAACGAGAAAAAAAAGTTAGTTACGAAAAAAATAAATAAATAAAAAGTCAGACACCAAAAAATAAATAAATATATATATAACTAAATAACAAAACAAAAATAGTAAAAATCTAAAATTCTTAAAAAAAAAAAAAAAAAAAAAAAAAAATATATATATATATATATATATATATATATATATATATATATATATATATATATATATATATATATATATATATATATATATATATATATATATACAGACAAAATGTACGTACAATTTTCCAACAATCAAGAAAAAAATAACCACACACAAAAATAAATAAATAAAATAAACAAATAAAAATAAACATGACTGCAACCTTCGTAAACTTGGCATACAGAAAACAAACCCCAACACTACTGACGAAGGCACAGAAGAGACGAGGAGGCAGTAGTAGCTTTGCTGTGGGCGTAGCGATGAAAGTACACAAAGGCTCATCCCTCCTTCTCCTCCTCCTTCTCCACCTCGTCCCCTTCTTTCCTCGTTACAGCTCTTCACGCCGTCCATAAATAGAGCTTTCAGAGCCTCCGCCGCGCATCCCATTCAGAGCCCAGCCAGCACTCCCTCCAAAGCTTCCAGGGTCAATAGAAACCTGTGTACTCTCTCTCTCTCTCTCTCTCTCTCTCTCTCTCTCTCTCTCTCTCTCTCTCTCTCTCTCTCTCTCTCTCTATCACGAACCTCTCCACCCAGCCCCTCACCTTTCAACTTTATTTCTCCTCTTCCTCCTCCTCCAGGTCTCGCCACTTCCTCCCCTCTCTCCGTCTCTCTCTTATGATGTCGCTAAGTTTGTATTTTTTCAGCTTCAGAGAACTTCAAAACAAGCGAGGGAACGATGGAAAGTTAAAGGGAAGGAGGGGAGGAAGAGGGATGGGTGGAAGGAGGGAAGGACAGGAGGGAAGGAGGAGGCGTGTGTCCCCAGGCAGTCTTTTATGAGGTGTAATGATATTGTGTTGCGTGTGTTGTGTATATACTGATGCTGTGGTGTGTGTCTCTGAAGGAAGACTAGAGACTCGTACAGTGTTCTATGTGTTGTTTACTGGGCGAAGGAGGAGAAGGAGGAATATAAGAACAACAACACAATATCACAGCAACAACATGTAATAGCCTCGTGATTGTAAAAAGTGGTGGAGGTGAGTGCTGCTGCTTTACTTTGTGGTGGTGATGCTTATCTGACACTTCTTTCCTTGATCACACACCACTCTGAAAAAATTCCTTTGCTTTCTACAGCTTCCTCTATTCATGACGCTTGCCAGAAATTAGAAAATCTATTCACTTAACTTCCCCTTTTCTTTCTTGTGAGTAATTGTAGATTTATTTATTTTATTTTTTTTACGGGTTTTTGGTATTGTGAATTGTTGCATACCGCAGTGAAAGAGTTAAGAAGTTTCAAACGAGTTGTGTTTTGTTAATCATTTCTGAGTTTGTGTCCTTTATATATGTATTTTTTTTGGGGGGAGGGGGCGGAGAGGATAAATATAGGGAATAATTTGCAGATCTGATGGTAATATCTCTCTCTCTCTCTCTCTCTCTCTCTCTCTCTCTCTCTCTCTCTCTCTCTCTCTCTCTCTCTCTCTCTCTCCAGGCAAGCAGCGATATATTTCTTCTTCAGGCAATAAATTCACGAGACTCTGATTACCGCGGCTGTACTGGAGGGAGAGAGGGAGAAAGAGAGAAGGAGAGGGAGAGAGAAAGCAGGTGTGGTCGTTAATATATTTTTTCTCTCTCTCTATTTTCTTTCCTAGTAATGAATGAAAGGGAGGAAGTAATGAGAAGAGAGAAGAAGCAGGTGTAGAGAGAGAGAGAGAGAGAGAGAGAGAGAGAGAGAGAGAGAGAGAGAGAGAGAGAGAGAGAGAGAGAGAGAGAGAGAGTGGGGAATTCCCGTTTGTAATAGAAATAGTAATGTAGTTTCAGTGGGGCCACCACCACCACCACCACCACCACCACCACCACCACCGCCACCACCACCACCACCTGCTTCCCAGTTCTGATAAAGTCTCTCTTTTGTTACGAAACTTTCAGTACCGTAAACATAACTTGGAATTAATGAACGTACGTAGAGCGGTAGTAAGCTATTGAGAGAGAGAGAGAGAGAGAGAGAGAGAGAGAGAGAGAGAGAGAGAGAGAGAGAGAGAGAGAGAGAGAGAGAGAGAGAGAGAGAGAGAGAGAGAGAGAGAGAGAGAGAGAGAGAGAGAGAGAGAGAGAGAGAGAGAGAGAGAGAGAGAGAGAGAGAGAGAGAGAGAGAGAGAGAGTGTGTGTGTGTGTGTGTCCCGTGTCTTTCCTCCTTCATCCTTCTTCCTTATCTCTCTTCTATCTTTTCCTGCATCTCTTTCTCTTAAGCCCTCTGTTCTTCTCCTGTCTTCCTCTTCTCATCATCCATTTTCTTCATCTCTCTCTCTCTCTCTCTCTCTCTCTCTCTCTCTCTCTCTCTCTCTCTCTCTCTCTCTCTCTCTCTCTCTCTCTCTCTCTTCTGTGCATCAACTCTTTCAATTAAAAAGGGAACAAAAATAAAAATAATAATTCCTTCTCTTCCTTCCAAAGCTTCCCTAAACTCAATCAAATCCTCTTTTATTTTTCTTTCCCTGGAGATGAATGAGGAAAGGAAGACAGTGAGTACAATATTTATTACATCCTCTTACGATAACACAGCTTCCCATCATGAAATACAATACATTATAATTTGAACGCAATCCAATCTTATATGTCAACGTAAAGATAGGTTACTTTAATCTTGGACGCGTTTTTTTCAGATAGTTATTGTTGTTGTTGTTGTTGTTGTTGTTGTTGTGGTGGTGGTGGTGGTGGTGGTGGTGGTGGTGGTGGTGGTAGTAGTAGTAGTAGTAGTAGTAGTAGTAGTAGTAGTAGTAGTAGTAGTAGTAGTAGTAGTAGTAGTAGTAGTAGTAGTAGTAGTAGTAGTAGTAGAGAAGAGGAGGAGGAGGAGGAGGAGGAACAAGAACAACAACAACAACAACAACAACAACAACAACAACAACAACAACAACAACAACAACACACCCTATACCTACATAAACAATATAACACATTAATTAATATTAATTTTGAATCTCTCTCTCTCTCTCTCTCTCTCTCTCTCTCTCTCTCTCTCTCTCTCTCTCTCTCTCTCTCTCTCTCTCTCTCTCTCTCTCTCATTGCTTTTCTTATCCTATCCTATCCCATCTTAAACATTCTCTTCCTTTTCCACGAATCTCATCCTATCTTTCCTCTTCCTCCTTTTACTACTACTACTACTACTACTACTACTACTACTACTACTACTACTACTACTACTATAATATAATACCCCTTGAGGACAGTCGCAATATTTTACCTTAATCTGTCACAACCTATCTTAAAGTGACCACAACCACCACCACCACCACCGCCGCCACACCCTCGCGAAAAGGTCTTTCCTCTGCTCTCCTTGAAGTCTGAGTCTCGCAAAGGGCAAACCAGGAAGCTAGACAGGGAAAGGTCAGTGTCTGCGGGAGCTTTTTACAGGAGCAATATCGCCACAGGTATGAACGTCCTTTCTTCTCTTTTTCTTCTTCTTCTTTTCTTTCCTTCTTTCTTCTCTTATTTTTTTTCTTTTATCTTCCTACTCTTTCATGATTTATTCCCTTTCATGTTTATTTGTTTTCCTTCTCCTCTTCTTTTTCTTTCTTTCTTCTCTTCTCTTTTTTTCTTTTCTCTTCTTATTCTTTTCTTTTTTCTCTCATGTTTACTTGTTCTGGTTTTTTTCCTTCTTGCCATTTCTATTACTTCAACTTCTCCTCCTCTTCTTCGTTCTCTTCCACTTTTTTTCTTCTTTCACGTTAACTTGTTTCACTTGTTCTTCCCTTCCTCTTCCATGTCCTGCTTTTCCTCTTCCTCCTCCTCCTCCTCCTCCTCATTCTTTATTAAAGCTCTTTTCTCCTGTCCTCCCTATTACATTATCATCATCTTCTTTCTTGTCTCCTCCCATTACAGTTTGCTTCTAAACTCTCAGCTTTTCTACATCTCTCTAAACCTCTTTCCCTTTTATTTTATTGTTTTTTCTTATTCTCCTTATTCTTCCTCCCCCTCCTCTCTCCTTCTCAATCTCTTTTCTTTTCCTCTTTGACATTTACTTTTTTTTTATTTATTTCTACTTACTCTCCTTCTTCTTTCCCCCTTCCTCTCCTCCTCCTCCTCCTCCTCCTCCTCCTCCTCCTCCTCCTCCTCCTGCTGCTGCGTCTCGCCTTTCCTTCCAATAACTCTCAGAAGTTTAGCAGAGATAAGCAAAGCGGGCGTCACGTGACTTATGGAGTTAAGGAAGAAAAATTACACTGGAGGAGGAAGAAGAGGAGGAGGAGGAGGAGGAGGAGGAGGAGGAGGAGGAGGAGGAGGAGGAGGAGGAGGAGGAGGAGGTATAAGAACAAAGAATCTTATCAGCAACATTTAACAGCAAGCTTGAGGAAACAAATTGACGCCACCAGCTTATGTGACGCATTGAAATGATCTTTACTGTGTGTGTGTGAGGAGAATAGCAAAGAGAGAAGGCTCCTCCCCACCCCACCTCGTCCTCCAGCACTCTGTCGGCAGGGGAAGAGGATAGAATATGTTTGGTAAAGAACGACTGTGGAATCTTTCAAAGGGAAAAAAAGAAGAAGAAGAAGAAGAAGAAGAAGAAGAAGAAGAAGAAGAAGAAGAAGAAGAAGAAGAAGAAGAAGAAGAAGAGAGAGAGAGAGAGAGAGAGAGAGAGAGAGAGAGAGAGAGAGAGAGAGAGAGAGAGAGAGAGAGGAAGTTTTTGATGATACACTTGGCATGAGAGAGAGAGAGAGAGAGAGAGAGAGAGAGAGAGAGAGAGAGAGAGAGAGAGAGAGAGAGAGAGAGAGAGAGAGAGAGAGAGAGAGAGAGAGAGAGAGATCAGAGCTAACTTTTGCATACTCCTCAGAAAGTTTATATCATTATAAGAAGCACCGGTTCCTGTGAAAATAATACAAACTGAATGATAATCTCAAATCACAACTGTTTTTCTCAAAATACTGAACGAAGCTATTCTGAAACTAAATAATGATAAAAATGATGATAATAGCACTGATACGCAAACAAATGACAATCTAAAATATCGAGTGTTGTTTTGAAATACTGAAAGAAGTGATTCTGAAACTCAATAAATGTTTTCGGATTTACAACACACTCGCCTTTGCTGTCCTGCGTCTCTTCAGATAACATACATATATAGTGCAGCTCATCAAAAACAGCCTCGTAGGGGGCAAAAATGTATTCTACTGTTTGTTACGTTCGCCTTTATCATGTTACGCATTTCTTCCTTCTTTTTCATTATACACAGTGTAGCTTAACAGAGAGCCCGTCATGAGGACCAAAAGGTAAGGTGCTGTTTCTCATACTTGCCTTTACCTTACAATCCTATATCCATGACTGCGCATTACTTACAAACCTATCACAAACAGACTCGTAAGGACCAAAAGGTATGCTGCTGTCTGTTACACTCCTTCACAAACAGTCTCTTAGGAATCAACAAGCCTGCCTGCCTGCCTGCTTACTGCTCTTCCTTGTTCTTCTTCCTTTGCATTCCTTTATAACTCAACGCTCACTCCATCTTCTCTCTGTGACAACACCATCAAGAGGCGGAGGGAAATTTTCTGCCTGCCTCAGTATCACATCTCTTCACTTTAAGCCACGCACACAACTCTTTCCCTTCGTCACGCTCGTCCTGGGGTTAAAAATCTGAATTAAGGCACCACCGACCTTATCAAATTTACGGCGAATCTTGTAAACCTGCTTCATGTTTCACTGTAATCTTGTAATTTTTAGGAAAGAGGAGAAGGAGGAGGAGGAGGAGGAGGAGGAGGAGGAGGAGGAGGAGGAGGAGGAGGAAGTAAATATGTGGTAGGAGCTTAGAGAGAGAGAGAGAGAGAGAGAGAGAGAGAGAGAGAGAGAGAGAGAGAGAGAGAGAGAGAGAGAGAGAGAGAGAGAGAGAGAGAGAGAGAGAGCCAAGAGTACAAACCAGAGAATAGGGAGAGTAAAGGAGAGGGGCGAGAAGAGGGGGAGGGGAGGGGAGGAGAGGCGAGGCGAGGCGAGGCAAGGAAGGGGAGGAAGAAGAGGGAGCGGAAGCGAGCGTGGGAGCAGCAGCAGCACCACCAACCTGTTCCCCTTGGTACCCCTTGGTCCCCTCAGCCTGGCACAACTCTCCCCTCACGCCTCTGATCAATACCCCCGCCTCTCCCCACTCCTACACCACCGCCACCGCCGCCGCCACAGCCGCCACCTGCTCAACTACACTGCACACACACGCACACGCACACACACTCGCCGACCACACCTGTACCTGACACACTGCAACATTCCCACAACTGCAACGTCCGGGAGGAGGAGGAGGAGGAGGAGGAGGAGGAGGAGGAGGAGGTTAAGGAAGGACACACGCAGCGCCAGTCACTCAGCCACACACGTCTCACCTGTGAAGTTTGCTGCTCTGTTCGTCTTTTTTTTTTTTTTATCTTCGTGTTTTTTGCTTCCTAGGTTAATTGTTTTGGTTCCTACATCGGTTATTTTCTTCCTGGATGGACTGTTTTATTAATTCTGCATTCTGGATCGACTGTTTTTCTTTTTTCTTTTCTTTTTTTTTTTTCTTTGCTTCCTTGGGCGACTGATGTTTCCTAGATCAACTCCTCTTTCCAGATCGACTGTTTTGCTCCTTGGAATGACTGTTTTGCTTCCTAAATCGATATTTTGCTGCCTAGATCGACTGTTTTCCTTTCTAGATCGACTGTTTTGCTTCCTAGATCGACTCTTTGCTGCCTAGATCGACATTTTTTGTTAATTTTGCTGTCTAGATCGACTGCCTGACTGGAGACGTGACCCGTGCGTGCAAGCTATGGCATAATTGTACTACACTTTCTCTGTAATAAAAAATTTACTACACCTTTAAACGCACGACAGTAAATCTACTAAACTACCTCATAATGGAACATAATCGAACATCCGGCCACGCTACCTCTTACCCAAAATACTTCACGAAAAAGCCACGATAACTGAAATACGTAAACGCACAAAGCTACACTGACTGACAGACAAGAGATGCGAGATGTACGATGACATAAAAAGAAAGAGAGTGAAAGGAAAGAGAAGAATCAAAAGATTTCGATCCGTTCCCGAGCTTTGAATCCTTAGTTCGCGGGGGATTTAATTCGAAACCAAGTCTAACGGCAGTGAAATCGGAGTGACTGAGCGTCGGACTAACACCGCGACCGCCAGACTGAGAGAGTGAAAGGATGGAGGAGGAGGAGGAGGAGGAGGAGGAGGAGGAGGAGGAGGAGGAGGAGGAGGAGGAAGCAGGGGTGGTGGTTCAAGGGAAGAAGAATACGACGAACCGCACTGACGTGAAACAAAAGAGTAACGTGACTCCCCAGACGCAGCGTAAACAAAGAAAGAGCATTGAGAACCGAGGGGCGAGGAAGTAATTAAAACGGACATGGCACACACACACACACACACACACACACACACACACACACACACACACACACACACACACACACACACACACACTTAAACCTTTTCCCTCCCTTCCCATACCCTCCGGTCCTTCACCCTGCCGTGTCGTGAAGGAAGGGAGCCTCAGTGATACCTCGAAGTGACGCATCCTTGACAACTCCATCCCAAGAAGCAGTTCCCCCCTACACACACACACACACACACACACACACACACACACACACACACACACACACACACACACACACACACACACACTTGAAACTCTCCCTCCCTTCCCACACCCAACCTTATGTCGTGAAGGAAAGAGACCTAGTGATACCTCAATGATTCTGCCTCGACTAGCCCCTAAGAAACACAACAGCCACACACACACAAACACTTGAGCCTCTCCCTTCCTTCTCACACCTTCCAGTCCCTTCCCTCACCCCGCCCTACGTCGTGAAGGAAAGCAGTCCCAATGATACCTTAGTGACACGGCCTCGACAACACCCCGAGAAACACCACAGCCACACACACAAACACTTGAAACCTTCCCCTCCCTTTCCACGGTCTTCAGTCCTTCACTTGTCCTGTGGTGAAGAAAAGTGGTCCCAGTGATACCTCAGTGGCGCGGCCTCGGCTACACCCAAGAAACACCAGTCACACAGACATACAGACTTGAAATTCCCTCTCTCTTCACACAGTCTGGAGTCCTTCACCCCACCCTACGTCGTGAAATAGGAAGTCCCTGTGATGTATCAGTGTGACGCGGCCTTAGCTCCACCCAAGAAGCAGCACCACAGTCACACACGCCAGGCTGAGTACACCAGCTCCTGGGCGAGGCGCGGCGTCTCAACCCTTCTCGTATTACCCTCCACCAAACCCTCTTGAAAATGACCACTTGAAGGCCAAGAGACTAAGAGCCACTGGGGACGCCGCTGACAAAATATTTGGCCCTCACACTTACCACTCTCCTCACCCTCTCTCCTTTCCCGTAGAGGCGAAAAAATATAAAAATACGTGCCACCAAAGATCGAGGCGGTGAATGACGCGAACAGGGAACTCAAACCGAACCCAAATCGTGTCTCTCCGTCCGTAGTGAGTCGCTTGGTGCTCAAGAACTAAAGGGAAAGCCACCCAGTTCGTACGTAGTCAATATCGATCCACGACAAGTGAGGGAGTAACAATTGGAGGGGGCGGGGGTGGAGGATATGGTCGGAGGGATGGTGGGGTGAGGAGAGCAGAGGAAGGTGAGGGGTGGGGACTGTTGCTGTGAGGAGATCAGTGAGGGGAGACGGTGGGGGTGGAGAGGGGAATACATGAATGGGGCTGAAACGAGCGGGGAGCTGAGGGGAGGCGAGAAGAGGGTAAGGGAGAGGGAGGAAGAGAGGGAAGGAGGGAGGGAGGGAGGGAGGGAGGGAGAGGGGAGTGTGCTGTATCGTTCTGACCAAAACAATAACAGTGAGATTTGGACGTGCGGGTTAAAAATAAACACACGACTGGAGGAAAACAAACGGCGGAAAACAGAAACTGAAATACTGATTCAAGGGGAAAATTAATGGGGGAAAAAAATCGATGTATACCAGAAGGGAAATAAATAACGAAAACAACAAGCAGCAAGACTGATTCAGGATGGGAAAAATAATGAATAACCAAAGGGAAACAAACGATTTGAAATAAAAAAAAAAAAAAAGGCTGAACGAGAGGGAAAAATAATGATGAAACTGGAGGAAAAAACGACTGGAAATAGAGAATAGACTAGAATGGAAACATGCGGCGGTGACATGAGATAGGGCGGAAAAAAAAATCAATACCAACCTAACTGGAGGAAAGCGCGCACACACACACACACACACACACACACACACACACACACACACACACACACACACACACACACACACACACACAGGAAATATAGAGCAAAGGTTAACGTCCGGAACTCCAAGATGACGTGACTATGACGTGAAAACACCCACCGCGTGAGAAAAAGATTTGATAAGAGACCATGAATGAGATCTGGCTGGAAATCTGGGACCATTGGCGCCTCTAATCCAGCAGTAAGCCAGCAACCCACCAACGCATCACACAATAAGCCTTAGCCGCCTCCATTCTTCCTTCCTCTCTCCTCTGTATTCTGAAACTCTTCGCTCTTTCACCACGACTATTTTCTAAGGCCACAGAAATGATTAGCAGGGATTTCAAGAGTGTTTCTCCCGTTAATAATGTAGAAATCTTGTTAATCCGCCACTAAAATCGTATAAACAGCTTCATAAAACCGTGTCACTTCACCACTGTTTTCAAAGGCCACACTGATGATTAGCCGGGTTTTCAAGAGTGTTTCTCCTGTTAATAACGTAGAAATCTTGTTAGAATTGTCACTAGAACCATAAAAAAAAAAAAAAACGCTCTTAAAAACTCGTGCAAACTTCAACAAGACCCCTTTGAATGTATTGGAGGTGCGGCGCAGAATATAGTCTCTCTCCGCAGCGCCTCGTCCACTGTGCCCTGCAGGGAGTCGCGGAGCACAAGACAACTCGGGTATACCAACAAGAACGACAACTTTAATATACTATTGCATTCAAGTACACGTCCTTTTTTCGAATGTTCTTTATTCTCTCTCTTAAAGACGAGGTTTGGTTCACTTTGATTCTCTTCCTTTGGGTTCACTTCAAATTGCGTCCGTGATAGGGAAATAATGGTGCTTAACCCTTTGACTGCCACTTGGTACACCTTTCTTTGATTGTCAATCACTCTGAGACATCTTAACTTGTCTACACCCACATCCAATCTTTGAACTGGGAAGAAATTGCAAAATGTATTCTGTTTTTCATCGCTAACTTTCTTTCGCTTATAAAGACTTCACACATTATTTCTGGTGCTGCTTGTTGTCTCGTGTTGTGGGTTTGATGAAAGAGTGACATTACTTCTTGTGGGTTTGATGAAAGAGTGGCTTTACTTTCACAACATCCCCCACCCCTGCGTTAAGCATCAGTTTACTACATCAATATACTCACATGATCATACCTATCTTTCCTTAAATGTTCCCTCTTAAATATTTGTTTTCTTATTTTTAACAAGAATTCAGTTATACACTTCACACGTTTTCTTCCTATTCTTTACATTAAGATATTATAATACCATTTTTTCCTAACCCTCTCTCTTTAATATTTCTTTTGTAATTCTTCACAAACAGCCACGTACACATTTCATGAATTTTCTTTTTCTTATTCTTCCCGCACTTTTCGTAACAGTATTTCTTCCTTCTTCCCCTTCCCTTTCTCTTAACACCTATCACATTCACTGCTTCACATAATTCTTTTTGCAACTCCCTTCTCTTCAAATCGATTTTCTCCCCCTCACTGACAGAGCGAAGATAAACTGCCTAATTACTTGATAAATTCTGGGAAAGCTTAACGGAACTGTACTGAAAAGAACTGAGGCGACGTCAATGATTCAACCCTTAGAGCACAATGAAATGAATCTCTCTCTCTCTCTCTCTCTCTCTCTCTCTCTCTCTCTCTCTCTCTCTCTCTCTCTCTCTCTCTCTCTCTGTCTCTCACCAATTCATGTAACCTCTAAACCACACTTTTTCATTCTAATTCCACTCCATCACACATTGTTATAACCCGGTTTTTTTTTTTTCTATATAACCCCCAAAATTTTTCCCCTCCTGACGAAGACATGAAATCGATCTCCCGGCGGCGCGTCAGCCTTGAACAAACCTGTAACATCTAACAAGCCACCATTGCCTCTGCCTTCCCTGCATCACTTGGGCTGCCACTCTACGCTATAAATACTTGCCCGCCTATCTGAGGCTGGAGGAGGGGAAGGGGAGATGCCAGCTTTTTTTTTTAACCTTCTCTATCTCTCTCTCTCTCTCACACACACACACACACACACACACACACACACACACACACACATACGTACATACTTCCCCACCTATCTGAGAGGGGGATATGGGGGTGGGAAGGAATAGGTGAGGAGATGCCAGCTTTTATTTTTGTTCACCTTTTTCTTCTTTTCCTCATACGCGCACTTACTCACGCACACACGCAGACGGAGGCTAGACAAGGCTATGCGCAGGCTAAGTGAAGTTATCATCGCTGCTTTAAGGTCATCTAATATTCATTCCACGAGCGGGAGGTGCATGGAGGAATGGCGATGCTGTGTGTGTGTGTGTGTGTGTGTGTGTGTGTGTGTGTGTGTGTGTGTGTGTGTGTGTGTGTGTATGTGTGTAGCTGCAGCATTATACCACAAACACACACACACACACACACACACACACACACACACACACACACACACACACACACACAAGTTTCGCTTCCGAATTTCCTTTCCAGTTTCCAATCAGTGCGAGTCCTTTCTATGACTTTCCCACAATTCCCGCGCATTAAGGCCACTGCTATACACGGAAACACGGAGCTGGGAGTCCTAATCACAAAGCAAGGAGGACTTCACTACCTGCAAGACTCTGGGGACGGGAGAAGACTGGGTGATGTTTAAATCGGACACCCAAACAGCAACATACCTTTAGTTCTTTAATCAGTATTCTTAAACGCTTCTGGCTCGTAAGAAGCATTTTCAAAGGCCACAGGGATAATTAATCGGATTCCTATGATTGTTTTTCCTATTGATGATGCGGAATACTTGCTAAACTATCAATGGAATCATGAAAGCACTCCTGAAAACTATGATATCTTCCACTTCAGCTTCTTAACGCTTTCACTGCGATGTGCAACAATTCACGGCACTAAAAGCAATGTATGAAATTCTGTAACCATCTACAGGAAAGAAGGGGATGAAAAAGAACAGATTTTGCAATTTCTAGCCAGTGCAGTGTTTAAAGTACAACAAGAAAGGATGTATCAGAGTGATTAGTAATTAAGGAAAAATGAGCCAAATAGAAGTGAACTTGTTGATATACTCTTGAAACCTCGATATCTTCCATTACAAGTTGTTGAAAGTCACAGCAAGACGACGAAAGATTTAAGAATAAGACTCATCCATTATTGCTCTGGGAACTAATCTTAACTTCTGGATAAAGAGGACAGTACAGGAGCGTGAGGAAGCGAGTGGGATTGCGTGGGGGTGAGTATGCTGGCCAAGGATAGGTGAGTGATGAATAGTTAATGGGTGAGTGAGTACAAGAGAGTCAGGAAGTGTGTAAGATTGCATGGAGATGAGTAGGATGGATATGGGTAAGTAAGAAATGAGTAAATAATCAATGAGTTAGTACAGGAAAGTAAGGAAGTGAGTAGGAATGCATGGGGATGAGTGGGGTGGAATAGGACACGTAGATACTGATAAATTTAATAGATAAGTTACGTATTTTTTTTTCTTTATAGTTTTTGAACAGCATGATGAAATGTTAGTTTGAAGCGACACTCTAATACTGTATCTCTAAGTATGAATTGTTACTGTGATCAATTGGGATACCTATCTACTCATTCATCTGTCTATCCAGGCTAAGGGGGACGTGACGAGTGAGTGAGTGAGTGACGAGTGAAAGGGCATCAGGGTCGAAGGGAAAGCTGCCCCCCTCACAAAGGACACACACACACACGCACACACACACACCCGCCTCTCTCCCTCAGACAGCCGGTAAACCACACTATACAAGCCCCTCCCCCCACACCCCACCATCACCCCCTCACCCCCCTAGACAAACCCTCTGACCTTTCCATACAAATACAGACAC
>NC_087157.1:24025615-24028115 GCF_035594125.1 Scylla paramamosain
AGACAAGGAAAGAAAGCAAAAGGGAAGTAAGGAACTGAAGACTAGAAAAGAAAGGAAGAAAGAAGATGAAGGCAATGAATTTGTCAGGAAAGGCGGAAGGAGTGTGAAGAGGAGAGAAAAAGCGAAGGAGAGAGAGAGAGAAGAAAAGGAGTGAACGATGCAGAAAGAAAAAAAGAGCAGGAAAAGGAAAAAAAAAAGAAAGATAAGGGAGGAAAGAAAATAAGGAAATGAAAAGGAAGAAAAGAAAGAAGAGAAAGGAGAAGGGGAGATTTGGAAAGCAGATGACAGACTATTCAACTAACACCCCACTCTCCCCTCCCCTCCTCTCCCCACACACACACATCAGCAGTAGGCTTACCGCTGACCTACTCCCTGGCTATCCTCCCTCCCCCATCACCACCACCACTACCCGGGCTGACCTTCAGGAAGCCCGTGGGGAAGAAGGGAAGGGGGGAGGGGGGCGAGGGCGATGACTCTCAAACATTGCACGTTGAACTTTGCCAAATGAAACAGAAAACGAGGAAAGTTGCGGGGTGGTCTTGAAGAAAATGCAGCGTGGGAGTTGATGAATGGAGATGTTAAAGGGAGGGAATAGAGAAAAGAAAAATGGTTCAAGAGGTCTTGGAGAAAATGTATGACTAGTTTATGGGTTAAAATTGAAACAGAAAGGGAGGAAACTTGTGACGTGATCTTGAGGAAAATGTGGTGGTGGTGCTGATGAATGGGGGTGTGAAGTGAGTGAATAGAGAGAAAAAAAAAAGGAGAGAAAAAGAAGAAATAGAAGAGAAGTAAAGTTCTAGTATGTAGTAAGTCTTGAAGAAAATGTACTGCTACTTTATGGGTAAGAAATAAAACAGAAGGGTAAAATTTTGAGGATTGTCTTAAAAAAAAAACGCAGAACCGGTTGACGGATGAGATATAAAAAGTGAAGTAGAAGGAAAAGCAAAGTACGTAGTTCATCAAGGAAATGTAGTACAAGTGGCAGAATGCTCCTGAAGAGAAAATAAAAATAAAAATAAAGAAGAAAAATAGTCTCGTACATTACTAAAGCTACATTAAAACAAGGAAAAAAAATATGAAAAAAAAACAACAACAGCAGAAGATCAGGAAATACCACCGGAAACAAATTAACCCAATCACAGAAACAGATTAAATAACAGGAAATAAATCTGAATATTTCATAAACTTTTACCTGATGAGTGAAACACAAACACCACCACCACCACCTCTACTACCACCACCACCACCATCTACTACCACCACCACCACTATACAAAAATAACAACAACAACAACAGCAATAAGATCTCTCCACCAACACTACCACCACCACCACTACCACCATCACCATCAGCAAATAACAATAGAGGCGTAAGTAAAGAGTCGATTCCTACAAAATATTAGACTTTTAGCGTTTCCAATCCTTCCAGAACATCTATAAATACAAAAAAGGGAAGGCTTACAAGGGACCCAATCAGCTAATGCACCTTCAGGAAATCCATAGAACAAATTGATTTAACGAGCCAATTTACGGATTAAAAATAGGGACCGAAAAGAGAAGAAAAAAGGAGGAAAACGAGGGAAGAAGGAGGGTTAAAGGAGAAAGCCAGACCGCCATCATGGAAACACGTAGGGAAATTTGAGAAGAGAAAGTCAAATGGGTGAGGAAAAAAGTGTAAATGGAAATGAATAAAGGAAGTGAAAAGAAACAGAGAAACTAAAAAGGATGAGATATGTGAAAAATAAAGATAAACAAAAGCCAGGAGAAAACATAAATAAGTAAACAAAATTACGTAAAATGAGACAAAAAATATAAAATACTGAGATCGTTAGAAGAAACTAAACGAAACACACACACACACACACACACACACACACACACACACACACACACACACACACGGAAGAAAAATACAAAATAACGACCAAACATTACATGAAAAACAATGAAAGAATAACTGAAAAATAGAAAACACTGGAGTAATAAATGAGAGGAAATAAATGAAAGGAGAATGAGAAAAAATGATGATGGAAAGGGAAAGATATATGGGAATAGAGAAAAAAACACAAAAATATGGAAATATATGTCTAAGGGAAATAAATAGGAGAAAGGGAAAAATAGGGGATAACGAAGGAAATACGACAAAGTTAAGTGCAAAGTAAAGCAAGAAAGGAAAACAGAAAAAAGTAAATATTAAGAGAAAATAAGAGAAGGAAAAGGAAAAAAAATATACAATCCAGAAATTAAAAGAGAGAGAGAGAGAGAGAGAGAGAGAGAGAGAGAGAGAGAGAGAGAGAGAGAGAGAGAGAGAGAGAGAGAGAGAGAGAGAGAGAGAGTATTGTGAAGATCAGAGAACAAATCATCCGTTTTAATAAGACCATAAAATTTACAAAACGTAGACATATTGGATTCTCTCTCTCTCTCTCTCTCTCTCTCTCTCTCTCTCTCTCTCTCTCTCTCTCATCCAATTACTCTCTTCATTTATTCGTTTTATTCCCTC
>NC_087157.1:24035615-24045615 GCF_035594125.1 Scylla paramamosain
TTATTTGTTTAAACGGGTGGGAATATTTACGATGCACGGGATTCGAGTGGTATTTAGTTCTATGAATGTACCAATATACCAAAATGCGAAACGATATTCAGGATCAAAAAATGTGCATAGTAAAGTTGTTGAAGGACTAAAATGCTAAAAAAAAAAAAAAAAAAAGGAAATATGGAGTAAAAATAATCAAAACCCAAAACAATGTCAAATAGAAAGAAAGAGAAAATAAAGAAGAAAAAGGAAACCAAAAAATGTAAAACAAAATACAAAACAAAACAGGAAGAGGATGACGGAGGGAAAGAATGGAAACAGACAATGCAACACGGAAATAAACATGAGGAGAGTGAAAGGGAAAATAAAAAAAAGGAAAACAAGGAAAAAGGTAAAGAAACACAAAACAGAACGCAATGCCAAAGAGAAAAGAACAAGAAAAGAAAAAAGAAAATTCGACAATGCAACACAACACAACACAACACAACACATATAAAAAAAACGACGAGAGAGAGAGAGAGAGAGAGAGAGAGAGAGAGAGAGAGAGAGAGAGAGAGAGAGAGAGAGAGAGAGAGAGAGAGAGAGAGAGAGAGAGAGAGAGAGAGAGAGAATAAAAAAACTCACAGTACACCACAAAACCACCTGAAAAAAAAAAAAAAATCTCAGTAAGGCAACCCATGAATCACAGCAAGACAAGATAAGAGAGAGAGAGAGAGAGAGAGAGAGAGAGAGAGAGAGAGAGAGAGAGAGAGAGAGAGAGAGAGAGAGAGAGAGAGAGAGAGAGAGACGAGACGAGACGAAAGCAGAAATACATCATAAGCGGCCAGCCATTGAGCGAGGCCAGGCGAGACAAGCCAAGACGGGGACGAGCGGAGGCGAGGCAAGGGCGAGGCGAGGGACAAACACGGCACACTGGAAGGCTGGGAGGAAGGAAGCAGGTCAGATGCTTTTCCCCAGAGTGAGACAGCGACCCCAGTGCCCCTTCGTCCCTTCCTCCTCCCTTCCCTGGTTGCCTACGTGACTCTCAGCCCACGCCGCCACGCCTCCACGCCTCCACAGCCTCCCGACCCCCCGCGGCGGCGACACGAGGGAAAATGAGTGACTGAGGAGGGAAAGACGACCTGGGAAAGGGAAAGTTTTGAGCAGTAAGTGGAGGAGTATGAAAGAGAATTGAGTAAAATATGGAGTTGGTGAAGGGAAAATGTGGTTTATGTAATGGCAAAGGAGATGGGAGAGGGGAAAGAAGCGATAGGATAACAGAAAGATAGGAAAGGGTTGGAAAGTGACTAGAAATGCGCTTTAAGTGATAGAAAAGGTGATGGAGGATGGGAAAAGAGATTACTGGATACAGGAAAATTGAAATGGAAACAGGAATAAGGGACAGGAAATGAGAGATGAGGATGAGTGGAAAGAGAAATTGAGAAAAAGGAAAAAAATAAAGGTTAGGAAGAGGAAAATGATAAAAGAATGGACCAAAATGAAAGATTATAGATGGAAAGAGGGAATGGGAGGAGCGAGTGAGAGGTGGAAAGGGAGGGAGGGAGATACATGAGGGGCGTGGAGAGAGGAAGGGGAGATAAATAAGAAGATTTAGGTAGAATAATGAGGTTTAGTGGAATATCGGATGGGGAGAATGAAGAGAATGCAGGAAGAAAGAGGGAGAGGAAAGAGAATGATGATGATGATGATGATGATGATGATGATGATGATGATGATGATGATGATGATGATGATGACGACGATGAAGAGGAAAAGGAGGAGGATGATTAAGAGGAAAGGGAATAAATGGGAGGTAATGAGGAAGAAGAGGATGAGAAGGAAGAGGTATAGAAAAGGGAATGAGAGGTCAATAAGAGAAGGAAGAGAAGGAGGAAAGAAATGAAATCCTCAAAATTACCTTCGTACCCTTCTCTTCCTCTTTCCCTTCTCCCCTACTCTCCCTCTCCCTCCACTGGGTCACCTAATACCTTTCCTTCCTTCCCTCCCTCCTTCTTTCCCTCCTTCCTTCCTCTCTTCTTGCTTACTTTTGCCTTCCTCCTCCTCCTCCTCCTCGACTTACATAGTTTCCTCAATCTTATACAGCCGGTATTCATAACCTTCCTTCCTCCTCGTCTTCTTCTTCTTCTTCTTCTTCCTTCTTTTCCTCAGCCTCCTCTCTCTCTCTCTCTCTCTCTCTCTCTCTCTCTCTCTCTCTCTCTCTCTCTCTCTCTCTCTCTCTCTCTCTCTCTCTCTCTCATCAATTTTGGGTTATTTATACAGGTAAAGATTTGCACATTGTTAATATACTGTAGGATAAAAAAAAAGTAGAGAACCTCTTTAATGAGTCAACATTTTTTTTCATTAACCACTTCGTCATTCCTTCCTTAATACTGCTGCTGCTGCTGCTGCTACTACTATTACTACTACTACTACTACTACTACTACTACTACTACTACTACTACTACTACTACTACTACTACTACTACCTAGTTTCGTTACTCCTTTTCTTTCTCTCTTATTCTGTGCTTCCTCTTCGTCGTCGTCCTCCTCCTTTTCTTCCTTTTTTACTCTCTTACATCTCTCACCTTAAATTAGTTTAGTTTTTGTAGAGTTGGCCACAAAATAAACCAAGATATTTGAATAACCATTTAATCAAGTTATGTTTGTCCTTCCCTCCCTCCTCCTCCTCCTTAAGATCTTCAATACCTTCCTCTTCCTTCCTTATTCCTCCTCCTTCTTCTCCAGAAAACTATCCTTATCTTCTTCTTCCTTCCTCCTCTTCTTTTTCCACCTCCTCAAGACATTCAGTTCCTTCCTCTTTCTTCCTTCTTCCTCTTCCACACATCAGTCCCTTCCTACTCCTCATCTGCATCACCACTACCTCCTCCTCCTCCCACCAGTACCTCTTTAACAGCTCCTCTACTCCTCATCAACGACCTAAATGCGCCGTCACGACCCCACCTCACGCCCCACGCACCGCCGGCCGAGGGAGCGTGATGATTGGTAGCGGCAGGAAGACCAATCACCACGGCCGGGGCTTCATTCAATCACCCCCCGGGCATTCTTGGGCCTTCAGTAAACAGGACAATTTATTTCCTGCAGGTGGTGGTGGTGGTGGTGGTGGTGGTGATGGGAGGAGGAAAAAAAGGAGGGGGGAAAAATGATGATGATGATGATGATGATGAAGAAGGAAAAAAACAAGAAGAAGAAGCAACTACACTAACATCAATAACAACAACAAACTAGATTCAGGAAGGAGGCACGATACAGAAGATGAAGAAGAAGAAGAAGAAGAAGAAGAAGAAGAAGAAGAAGAAGAAGAAGAAGAAGAAGAAGAAGAAGAAAATAGAAAACAAACAACAAAAACACAAGATGAATCAGAAAAAAATAACAAAAAGAGAGAGAGAGAGAGAGAGAGAGAGAGAGAGAGAGAGAGAGAGAGAGAGAGAGAGAGAGAGAGAGAGAGAGAGAGAGAGAGAGAGAGGTCTGTAGCCTGCGCATTAATCATCGTTGGGAAGTCAGCTGCTGGGTGACTGTCTGTCTGTCTGGCTGAGGTGGATGAGGTAGGTGAGGTGGATGGGCTGGACGAGGTGGACGAGGTGGATGCGCACGATTAACTGGTGAGCAAGACTGTCTGCCTGATGACAAATGGATGTAGAGGACGGTGGAAGGAAAGGAGGAAGGAAGGAAGGAAGGAAGGAAGGAAGGAAGGAAGGAAGGAAGGAAGGAAGGAAGGGAGAAATTAACAGATGACATGAAACATGAGGAAAAGAAATTAAACAAAGGAAAGTAAAAGGAAGAAAGGCAGGTAGGAAGGAAGAAAAGAAAGGAGGGTGAAGGAAAGGAAGGAGGAAAGAAGAGAGGAAGGAAGGGTGAAATTAACTGATGAAATATGAAACAAGAAAGGAAAAAAGAAAAGGAATAAGGGAAAGTAGAAGGAAGGAAGGTAGGTAGGTAGGACGGAAGGAGAGAAAGGAGGGTGAAGGAAGGAAGAGGAATGCATGCGGAGAAGGAAAAAAGTAAAGGGAGGAAGGAAGGAAGGAAGAAATTAACGAATGAGGGATGAATGCGGAAAAAAATGAATGAAAGAAAAGAAAATATGAGAGTAATCAATGACAAAAAATAAATAAACAAAAATGAAAAAAAGACAATAAAACATCAACGAAACGAAAAGAATACAGAAAGTAACAGAAGGTAATGAAAAAAAAAAGAGATAGAGAAACAGAGAGAGAGAGAAAGTAGCGAATGACAAATAGGAACAGGACGCCAGACAGACAAGGGAATAAACGCAGCAGGAATGGAAAGAATGAGTCTCCGCACGGAAAGGGGATGAAAAATGGAACCATGAGAGGGAATTCAAGAGTAGAGCCAACAAATCCTCTAATGGACGCCGCCAACACACGCAGGAGGAGGCGGCGACGAAGGCGATGACGATGACAACGAGGAAGAAGAAGGAGGAGTAGGAGAAGGAGGAAAGATGTGAAAGGAAATCCAAAAAGCGTAAAGAGGAATGGAAAAAAGACGAAAACGCGAAAGAACAAAAGAGAAAGATGAGAGAAAGGAAGAAAAAACGAGAACTGGAAAGAAAAGAAATGAAGTAAAAGAAGAAAAAACGGAACATAAAGATGAGGGAAAAAAAGAAGAAAGAGAAGGAGTAACGAGGTGGAGGAGCGAAAAAAAAAAAAGAATAATCAGACGAAGACAAGACGAAAAAAGTGTAAACCAGAAAGAAAGAAAAAAGAGTTAGAAACGAAAAGCTAAAATAAAAAGAGAAAAGGAAGCGAAAATTTAAAATAAAACTAAATAAAACAAGAAAGAAAGAATGAGGAACAGAGAGAAAATGAGAAGAGAATAATAAAAGAAAATACAGAGAGTGAAAAGAAGACAGGGAGGAGTGAGTAAGACAAGGAATAAAGCAAGAGAGAGAGAGAGAGAGAGAGAGAGAGAGAGAGAGAGAGAGAGAGAGAGAGAGAGAGAGAGAGAGAGAGAGAGAGAGAGAGAGAGAGAGAGAGAGAGAGAGAGAGAGAGAGAGAGAGAGAGAGAGAGAGAGAGAGAGAGAGAGAGAGAGAGAGAGAGAGAGAGAGAGAGAGAGAGAGAGAAACGAAAGAAAGAACAATAAAAAAATGCAAAAAACAGAAACATGATAACTTAAAAAATGAAATACGGAATAACGGGGAGAAAGGAAAGGAACAAATGAACAAGACAGAAGAGGATACCAAATAAATGAAAGAAAACAAAGAAAACAAAGAACAGAGACCTGGGAAAAAAACAGAAAGAGGTGAGACAAACTGGAGGAAAAAAGTCAAGGAGACAAGGAGGGGAAAAAAAGTGAGCAGAGAATAGAAAATGAGGGCGAAGAGGAGAAGGAAAAAGGAAAAGGAAGACAAGAAAAGAGAATAAATGAGGACAAGCATAAAAGGAGAAATATTGAAAGTGGGACAGCAATGAAAAGAAAAATCTTGGAATAGAACAAGAATAAAGAAAATTACTCGAAAAAGAAAAGATAAACGACCCTTATAAGGAAAGAAAATTAAAGACAAGAAGTAAGAGGAAGAGAAAGAAGAAAAGTCAAAACTACAAGAAAAGGGCAGCAGGCAGAACGAGAAAAAAAAATGAAAGGGAAAATCTGACAAAAAAAATAGAGTAAGAAAAAAAAGAAACGACACCCAGAAAAAAAAAACAAGAGATGGTAAGAGGAATAAAGGACATGATGATAACCAAACGTAACTAAATAAAGACAGATAAAGAAATGACTAGATAAATAAATAAACAAAAATCATATATAGAAAAATTAAACAGGAAGTGAGAAAGAAAATACATGACAACACCCTCTAGAAAAGTAAAGAAAACGAGACACGATGAGAACTTCCCAAAACACGTCTATCTCCTTACGTCACTTCCCTCTCCCTTTCCTTGTCCCCTTCACCCCACCCCTCCGCCTGCTACTTACGGCCCGCACTCCCCCCTCCTCACTGCCCTCTTCGCCACTTTACCTGTAGGAGAGAGAAAAAAAAAGGTTAGCACAGGTGTGTTTAGGATTGGGAAAGTTATCTTAATACGTGTATGAATATAATGGCAATAATAGTAATAGTGACAACATCAACAACAACAACAACAACAACAACAACAACAATAATAATAATAATAATAATAATAATAATAATAATAATAATAATAATAATGATAATAATAATAATAATAATAATGATAATAATAATAATAATAATAATAATGAGAAAAAGAAGAAGAATATTGATGATGATGAAGTCTCTCTCTCTCTCTCTCTCTCTCTCTCTCTCTCTCTCTCTCTCTCTCTCTCTCTCTCTCTCTCTCTCTCTCTCTCTCTCTCTCTTATAAAAATACGCCACAGGGTTAGTTTTTCTATCTTAAAAAATAAAATACACAAACAAACAAACAAACAAACGAACAAATAAATAAATAAATAAATAAATAAAACAATAACAAGTATATCAAAAGAACATTCACAATATTCACCACCACCACCACCACCATCACCACCACCACCACCACCACCACCACCACAACCACCACCACCACCATCACTAAACCAAACACAACACGGGGCGGCGAGAGCAGCGGAGGAAGAGGTCACTGGCAAAGGTCGCGGATTAGGGCAGGTCACACGAGGGGCGGAATGCATGTATTGATTACCGGCAAAAGGTCGCCCGTCATGGTGACCGCCGCGTCTGCAGGATGCCTTAACGAAGAGGTGGGTGAAGGAGGCCATGTCGGGAGTAGAAGGATAGAAGGAATACTCCGGAAGATACGAATGGAAACTAAAGATGGAATGGGTAAGAATTAGAGGCAGAAAAAATGGAATAAGACATGGGAGTTTAGTTTATTAAGATACCAGAAAACAGTAGGTGCGGAAAGTTTCGGAAATACCAACGGAAATAAAGATGGATTAGAGTCAGAAAAGGAAGAGAAAGAAATGCAAAGAAGTAAGGGAGTTAAATTAGGATGGCCAAAATAAGTAGATGGGAAAAGTTTTGGAAGTACGAACGGAAAGAAAGGATGGACTGTGTAGAAAGTAGGCAGAAAAAAATAAAAAATACAGTAACACGAGTTTGATTAAGACAGTAGAAAATGTGGGTGGAAAAGTACGAACGGAAGAAACTAAGAATGGAATGCATTAGAATTAGACAGAAAAAAAAGGAAGAAAAGAAAGGCAAAAAAGGAAAATGAAATGCAGGTAAGAGTAGAAAGAAGCAGGTGAAAGTAGTTTAAGAAGCAAGGAAAGAAAGTAATGAAGTGGATTCAAATAGGAGACAGGAAATGCGATAAGAACATGGAGTGCAGGTAAGATAATACAGTAGAAGACACCAAGGAACAATTCAGAAGATACGATTAGAAACTAAGATTTGAATGGATCAGAATTAGCGGCAGGGAAAAGAATGCAACAAAACAAGTATTTCTAAGCATTCTGTTCTCTCATCGGGCCACACAGATGATTGGTCGGGTTCCCAAGAGTGTTTTACCCATTAATGATGCAGAATACTTGTTTATCTATCACTGGAACCATGAAAACAGCCTTAGAGATATTAAAATTTTCACTGGAATCAAGAAATCAAACTTAGAGGTCCTTACAACATGCTCCTCAGTCTGGTATAAGGTAACGTGCTGAAATGTTTATTTTAGGGTATTCCTCAAACTTCTCACAGAGATGTTTGAGGAAAGGCAAGTTAATGAATGCGAGAAATGTGAGAAGGAAAAAAAAAAAAAAGGAAACAAAAAGGAAAATGCAAAAAATGTCAATGAAAATGTAAACGAAAGAAAAAGGATAAATGATACGAATAATAAAAACGGAAAAAAAATGAAAAGCGGGTGAAAAGTAAGAAAATATAAGAAAAATTAGAAGAAAAATGAAAATTGAAATTGAAAACTAAAAACGACAAAGAAAAAAAGGGTAGAATTAACGAAAAAAAAAAAAAAGATCGGAACTCATCAGGAAATTTCATCAAGGGTTTAAAAAATGAAACGTTCAGTGAATTATTCCACTTCTCTCCCGCACCTCGTTTTCTTTTTAGGCTCTTTTTTTTTTGGGGGGGGAGGGGCTTGGTATCAATATGCACCTTTCTTAATCTCTTTTATTTATTTTCATTTATTTACATATTTATCTACCTATCCATTAATTTTCAAATCGTCCTATTTATTTATTAGTTTTATTCCTTTACCTGTTTATTTCTGTGTCATTTTGTTATACTCGTACAGTTTATTAATTCATTTATTCACCTACCCATCTATTTATTCATATTCATCTCATTCTATTTATCTATTTATTTATTTTATTTTATTTACTTATTTTTGTATGGTTTAGGTTTGTATGGCAGAAGGAAATAAGAAACCATATAGACTGCAGGCCAAATGTTGTGTTGAGAGGGAACACACACACACACACACACACACACACACACACACACACACACACACACACACACACACACACACACACACACACACACGTCAGGAATTAATGAGGTGTTTCTTATCAACCTTCGATCACTGTCTACTAATTTTATACTGATTAATGACACTCTCTCTCTCTCTCTCTCTCTCTCTCTCTCTCTCTCTCTCTCTCTCTCTCTCTCTCTCTCTCTCTCTCTCTCCCCTTTTATCCCACGCAATAATAATCCAGTAGGCCTATCTTGTAAATCCCTTAATCCCTTAGCACCCCTAAACCCTCACCCTCTTTTACAGTTTCCTAATACAATCCACTTCCCTCCCTACCTCCCCTTCCTTTCCCCTCCCTTCCCCTCCTTGGCCTTCTGCTCCTTATCCTCCCCTTCTTTTCTCTCCCCTTCTGATAATTGGCTTTACTCTTATCGATCAGCAGAAATCGACTCCTCCTCCTCCTCCTCTTCCTCTTCTTCATCCGTCTCCTGCCTTATCTCCAGTAGATTCTCCTAACCGGACACTCAGTAACTTGGTGAATCCGTAAAGGGAAGGTAAGGTTGTGTTCTATCTACTTTGGAATTTCATTGGGTGTCTTTTCTTTCTTTTCTTTTTTTTTTTTTTTTTAGTGACGGGGATGATGGAAATTATTTGTCTAGTTCTTATTCTTTTTTACCATTTTTTTTTTCATTGGTGGAGTGTATTTTTTGTTAAACTGTCAATAAAATCATGAAAACACTCTTGAAAGTCTTGAGAGCTTCCACTACAGCCTCTCTCTCTCTCTCTCTCTCTCTCTCTCTCTCTCTCTCTCTCTCTCTCTCTCTCTCTCTCTCTCTCTCTCTAATCGGTTGGGCATAATCCTTGTTAAGCTGTGACTATGCACTCTTGAAAATCTTAATAACTTCCACTTGAATATTTTTTTAATTATTAATTCTATTTATTTATTTATTCCATTTTATTTATTTATTTATTTATTTATTTATTTTTGTGCCATCTATGCGAGCAATCCTTGTCAAACTGTCGCTAAATACGCTCTTGAAAATTAATAACCTCCACAAGTGCCTATTCTCATCGCATTAATGGAGTGAAATCCTTAATAAACTATGACTTAAGCACTCTTGAAAACCTTATTAACTTCCAGTACGGTCTTTTTCCCCCACTGATGCGCATAATCCTTGCTAAACTACCACTGAGCACTCTTCAAAACCAATCACTTCCAATACACCTATTTTTCTCTCTTACTCTGATACTGTGAAACTTTTGAATCATTACTAGACAGTCTTAAAACCAAATAAGACAGCCAGCCCATCTAGAGTCCTCGTTGAACTATCCCTAGAACACCTTGAAAAACCATAATAACTCCCACTACAACCTTCATTAACACTTCCTACATGAACACACCTTTGAAAACCTTACCAGCCTCCACTCGAACCTGTCAAAAGTATTCACAATGAGGTGTCGATCGAAGCTTTTAACACTACGAGACAGAACAACAAGACAGAGGAACAAAGGGATGCGTGATAAACCAAAGGGAGCAGAAGAGGAACAATAAAGGGGGAGGGGTAGGGAAATGATGAAAGGATAAGCCAAAGGATAGATGAAGGGGAGGATAATAAC
>NC_087157.1:24048115-24053115 GCF_035594125.1 Scylla paramamosain
GATGATGATGATGATGATGATGATGATGATGATGATGACAAATATGTAGTACTGTGAGGAAGCTTTACGACTGCAAGGGATTATGCACGAGTGACAGGAGAGAGGGAAAGAGAGAGGGAGGGAGGGAAGCACGAGAGAGGGACAAAGAACAGAGAGAGAGAGAGAGAGAGAGAGAGAGAGAGAGAGAGAGAGAGAGAGAGAGAGAGAGAGAGAGAGAGAGAGAGAGAGAGAGAGAATATGTGTATGCGTGTGTGTGTTCATAGATATATGTATCTCATGGGGAGGAAGAAATAATTCAATAGAAAGCAAAATACGGAATAAAGGAGGAGGAGGAGGAGGAGGAGGAGGAGGAGGAGGAGGAGGAGGAGGAGGAGGAGGAGGAGGAGGAGGAATAAAAAGAAGAGGGCGATAAGAAGGACGAAGAGAACAAGGACGACGAGGAAGAGGAGAAAGCAAGAGAAACTAAGACTGAAAATAAAAAAAAATAAAATAAAATAAAAGGAATGAAAAGAATGAAGAGAAGAGGGAGGCAAGAGGGAGACATGCAGGAGATGAAAGAAGAGATAAGGAAGAGCGATGAGGGAAGGAAAGAGACAAGAGAAGACAAGAAAGAAGCACACACACACTTACACACATACACCCACCCACCCACCCACACACACACACACACACACACACACGTTTCGGACCCCCGTGACCTTGTGGCCTGCCTGATCGAGGAGCCCTGGGGGAGGGAGGGCGCGTTTCACAGCTGACAGGAGACGCGGTTCCCGACCCTCCTGATTCAAAGGTTACATGGTGCCTTTATATAAGTGCCCTGGCTGAGTGTATATTAAGGAGGTGGGGGGAGGAAGGAAGGCTTGCTGTTTATAAAGCTGAATTTTGTAGGATTACCGTGTTTTCTTTCCTTCTTTTCTTTAATAATTATGCATTGATTCAACGCTCTATAGTAATATTCTTTTTTTTTGATAGGATGAATATACATATTTTCTTAAACTATGACCAATAAATCATTTACCTATATCTCTGTCTACCTATCTACCAATCTATCTGTCTATATATCTACGTATCTATCTACACATCTACCCATCTCTCTACAATCTCTCACCTCCGCCAAGACCCAAACACGCCCTACTTTTAAACATAGGTACAGTATGGCTATTGCAAAGAACAGAGAAGGAAACCGAAAAGAAAAACGGGTTATTATTATTATTATTATTATTATTATTATACCAGGTACCAGGAGCAGAGAGAGCTTGTGGCCAACAGGTAGGTCCAAATATAACCCCTGGACAAAAAAAAAAAAAAAAAAAAAACCTTGGAAAACATCCCCTTGGTTAAAATGATCGAAGGCAAGACATGTAAGGCAGGTAGGACCTATTAAAGGGAGGCAGGAACTATTAAAGGGACGCAGGATCTATTAAAGGGAGGCAAGAACTATTAAAGGGACGCAGGATCTATTAAAGGGAGGCAGGAACTATTAAAGGGACGCAGGATCTATTAAAGGGAGGCAGGAACTATTAAAGAGAGCCAGGATCTATTAAAGGACGCAGGATCTATTAAAGAGAGGCAGGATCTATTAAAGGGAGCCAGGATCTATTAAAGGACGCAGGATCTATTAAAGAGAGGCAGGATCTATTAAAGGGACGCATGATCTATTAAAGGACGCATGATCTATTAAAGAGAGGCAGGATCTATTTAAGCGACGCACGATCTATTAAAGCGAGACAGGAGACGCAGGAACTATTAAAGGGACGCAGGATCTATTAAAGGGAGGCAGGAACTATTAAAGGGAGCCAGGATCTATTAAAGGACGCAGGATCTATTAAAGAGAGGCAGGATCTATTAAAGGGACGCATGATCTATTAAAGGACGCATGATCTATTAAAGAGAGGCAGGATCTATTTAAGCGACGCACGATCTATTAAAGCGAGACAGGTGACGCAGGATCTATTAAAGGGACGTAGGATCTATTAAAGGGACGCAGGATCTATTAAAGGAACGCAGGATCTATTAAAGGGACGCAGGATCTATTAAAGGGACGCAGGATCTATTAAAGGAACGCAGGATCTATTAAAGGGACGCAGGATCTATTAAAGGGACGCAGGATCTATTAAAGGGATGCAGGATCTATTAAAGGGATGCAGGATCTATTAAAGGGACGCAGGATCTATTAAAGGGACGCAGGATCTATTAAAGGGACGCAGGATCTATTAAAGGGACGCAGGATCTATTAAAGGGACGCAGGATCTATTAAAGGGACGCAGGATCTATTAAAGGGACGTAGGATCTATTAAAGGGACGCAGGATCTATTAAAGACAGGCAGGACGTGTTGGGCAGGATCTCACCACCACGTGCCTACATTTCAAGCATCCTGTGTCGTACAGAGATTACGTAAATTTTAACCCAGACTAGTTTCAAAGGTCACAGCGCCTTAACGTGACCACTAAGATGTCTTGACCTGACCATCTCCCCCAAGACCTCCATTCAGTGCTCAGATATCCCTCTACACATCCACATATCCACATCCAAGTGTCTCAGACTTCATACACACATCTACACCCACACCACCACGCCTGGATAATTAGTTTGTTTATTGCTGACAACAACGTACACAGTAATATTTAATACATAAGCAATTTTTGGCGCAATACAAAATTAAGGTCAGAAATTAAAATCAAGACAACACACACACACACACACACACACACACACACACACACACACACACACACACACACACACACACACATACACTTAAAACGTATCCCATAAGAATGAATGAATGACACATGGAAGATTACATAATACCAACACGCCACAAAAAAATCTGTACCCTAAACACACCCACACACCCACACACCCACACGACGTTCCCTCCCGCCACCTCCATCACTTTCTCCACCACCTCCACCTCGCTCTTTTTAGCATCCACCTGACAGCGTTCATCAAGCCACAGCCGGTAATCACATGTTAAGTTACCCTCCTCCTCCCCCCTACCTCTCTCCCTCTCTGTCTGATGTTAAGGCAAAAAAATAAAAAAAAATAAAAAATAAAAAAAAAGTCGTGGGAATGTTTGTGTGGGAGGAGGAGGAGGAGGAGGAGGAGGAGGAGGAGGAGGAGGAGGAGGAGGAGGAGGAGGAGGAGGAGGAGGAGGAGATGGCGTGGCGTCCTATGCAATAATTGGTGTTTCTGTGACACTTGAATGGCAGCCTCCCTCACCTCCCCCTCCTCCTTCTGTGTACCATTTTTCCTTTCTTTCGTTTTCCTCCTCTCCTCCTTCCTTCTGCTTAGTCTTCCCTCAATAAGTGGCTAGCAAGGAAAGAAAACGTGATGTAGTAGTAGTAGTAGTAGTAGTAGTAGTAGTAGTAGTAGTAGTAGTAGTAGTAGTAGTAGTAGTAGTAGTAGTAGTAGTAGTAGTAGTAGTAGTAGCTAAAATACAGCTTATTATTATCACCACTATTACTGCTCTTGTTGTTGTTTTTGTTGTTAATGTTGTTGTTTTTTGTTAAATGTAATCATAATTGCTGTAAAAGTAGGATTACAGTCAATAGTAACATCATCATCATCATCATCATCATCATTTTCATTATTTACTTTTATCATTATTATTACTATTGTTATTACTATCATCACCACCATCATCATCACATTTTTGGCGACACATGAGAAACAAAGAAGAGAAAACCCCCAAAAAAATCATTTAAAACAACGATATCTGCACCTACTTCTCTATACAGTGCATTAATTTGTGAGCCTCAACTTAAGCCAGTGTTCAGTATACGTAAACTAAACTTCAACATACACTGCACCTTAATATACGTATACTGTACCTATGCCAAAGCTCAATATACAGCGTACCTTCATATATACACCTAATATACATTGTACTCACTATACAATACAATACTCTCAAACATTCCCATCATATTCAGTGTTGTGACGGCGCCATCATCCCACTGTCCGCTGTCTCATTCACCACAAAGGCTCCCACCACACTTCCTCCCTCGCCTGCCAAACTATTATCAAGCGCGTGAATTATTAGGAATTTCAAAGCACATAGAGCATTTTTCCCTCACCTAAAATGCTAATATCATATGCTTGTTTATTTTCCCGATTGAGCTTTCATTAAATTGTGGCTTTTCTTCCAGGAAACATAAGGAATTTTAGGAAGTTTTTTTTTTCCCCCAGAATAAAAAGAAAATGCGAGATTGATGTATGACTGTACAAAATAAATGAATGAATAATAAATAAAAGACATGATTTATGCAATGAATAATGAATTGAATTACCACAGTAATGTCTTTTTTTCCCCTCCTATTACAACTCTCCTTCCCCCAAGCCCCTCACGGTAACCTCTCCCTTTTAACACATATCTATTACTAATGAATATGTTTCAACTCAGCTTGTAGTACAGAAGCCAACAAGTGTATATGAGACACTATTGAGGCTCAGCCAATGAAAAATAATAATTTCCTCTACATTAAATTTAGAACTTATTGGCTAAATAAACTAATTAATCTGGATCCCTGCCTCCCCATGCCCCTCCCAGCACCCACACAGCAACCCTCTACCTCCTATTACGACTCTCTCTTCCTCTCCTCCTCTCCCACTCTCCCGGCGCCGCCACAGGAACGCTCAACAAAAACAACAACAACGGGGCAGGTGTTGGTCTCGAAATAAACAAGAGTGACGCAGCGGTGGTGGTGGTGGCGGTGGTGCTGGCGGCCATCCAGGGACCCACCATCACCACGACCACCACCACCACTACCACCACTACCACTGCTCCTTACCACCACTCCCCTGACCTATTAACCTGAAGTGACCTGACTACGACCAGTATTCAGAAACGCTTTGCTCTCTCATTATGGCTATTTTCACAGGCTGCTGGGAGGCTAAGCAAGATTTTCAAGACTTTCTCCTTTTAATATGGTAAAAAAAAAAAAAAAATCTTGTTAATCTGTCACTAGACCCGTAAAAAAACATCATTAAAAAACCA
>NC_087157.1:24055615-24060615 GCF_035594125.1 Scylla paramamosain
AGCCGTTTAGTGATACTGTCTTGGGTGTCACGGTTTTCTACACGGCAAATTTGTTCATGGTATGGGTTTGTTTGGTAAATTCAGTAACCTGTAATACTCTCTCTCTCTCTCTCTCTCTCTCTCTCTCTCTCTCTCTCTCTCTCTCTCTCTCTCTCTCTCTCTCTCTCTGAACTCAAGAAAAGGAGAGGAACACGAATGAATAAAGAACAAAAGTGTGGAATAGATAAAAATAAAAAAAAGGAGAGAATGTAGAAGGGATGAAAAAAGAACACGAAGGAGAATGTGGAACAGATAGAAGGAGAATAACAACATGAAACAGATACGAGAGAAATAAAAATAGCAGATAACGACAGACAGAATAGCGCAAGAAGAGATAAAAAAAAAAAAGAGAGGGATACATGATGAGTGAGATAATAAGGGGAGAAAGGAGAGAAAATAACGGATAGTGATGTGATGGAGGTGTTTTGGGGAAGATGAGATACTGGTAGCGATAATGAGCCCCGATAGTGATTATCTCTAAGGAGAAGCCGGGAGGAACATGAATGTGAGAAAGAGAGAGAGAGAGAGAGAGAGAGAGAGAGAGAGAGAGAGAGAGAGAGAGAGAGAGAGAGAGAGAGAGAGAGAGAGAGAGAGAGAAATGAACATGATGAGTATGAACGTCAAAAAACGAAAACAAAACAAGAACAATAACAAGCATGAGGATAGACAAACACACTGACAAAACAAGACAATAATGAAACTCAAACAAAAACAACAGACAGACAGACAGACAGACAGACAGATAGACACACAGAAAGACAGACAGACAGAAAGACAGGCAAAAAGATAGACAGACAGACAGACAGACAGACAGAGAAACAGATAGACACACCGACAGACAGACATACAGACAGACAGACAGACAGACAGACGACAGACAGACAGACAGGCAGGCAAACAGGCAAACAGACAGACAGACAGACAGACAGACAGACAGACAGACAGACAGATAGACAAACAGACAGATAGACAGACAGACAGACAGACAAACAGACAGACACACAGACAGCCAGCCAGACAGTCAGACAGCCACTCAGCCAGACAAGCCAGACACAGAGGAAAAAAATATTATATCCAGAACTCTACAATACTGAAAATGTGTGTGTGTGTGTGTGTGTGAGAGAGAGAGAGAGAGAGAGAGAGAGAGAGAGAGAGAGAGAGAGAGAGAGAGAGAGAGAGAGAGAGAGAGAGAGAGAGAGAGAGAGAGAGAGAGAGAGAGAGACTATAGTAGAAGCAGCAGCAGCAGTAGCCCAATTAAGTAGTAGTAGTAGTAGTAGTAGTAGTAATAGTAGTAGTAGTAGTAGTAGTAGTAGTAGTAGTAGTAGTAGTAGTAGTAGTAGTAGTAGTAGTAGTAGTAGTGGAAACAGAGACGAGGTCGAGGGCGAACAGCAAGGACACACAAGCCTGCCTGCACGTCTCGCCCCCCATGCGCGCACACACACACACACACACACACACACACACACACACACACACACACACACACACACACACACACACACACACACAACATAAAGAGGAACAACTGAATCCGGCGCCAGCGAGAATGTCAAACGGCGAGGCTGCGTGTTTGTCTAGCGCCGCCACGCAGGGAACCACCACCATATGTGAGGTGCTCCAGCGGGCGAGGCGAGACAGGACGAGGAGGCAGTGAATTGATTGAAGGCTGAGGAGGTTAGGAGGAAAGGAGATGTAGGGAAGATGTGGTTATAGGATTACAGTTATGGAGATAAGAGTGTGTGTGCGTGGGGCGGAGGAGGAAGAGGAAAAGCAGGAGAAGCAGGAGGAGGAGGAGGAGAAGGAACATAGAGTGAGGGATGAGGATAGGATAGGAGGCATTGATTGAAGACTGAGATGAGAAGGTGAGGTGTAGGAAAGGAGTGGTGACGATATTATTGGTGAGTGTGAAGGGAGGAAAGGAGCAGAAACAGAGGGACGGTGAGGAGATGAGGCGAGGATATGGAAATAGGAGATATTGCATTGACTGAAGACTTAAGGAGATGAGGAGAAAAGGAAAGCTGTCAGATGTGGTGAGTGTTATAGCCGAGAGTGAAGAGAGAGAGAAGGAGAAAAAAAAAAAGGAAGAAAGAACTGAAGGAGGGTAAAAAAAACAAAAACAAATGAGGCGATAACACGATAGGAGACACTGCAGACTGAGAAGGTGACGAGGTGACGTAGGAAAGGAGGGTAGAAAGGTGTAGTGAGAAAAGGTAACTGTGGAGAGGAGGAGGAGGAATAGAGGGAGTGTAAGATAAGGCGAGGATACAAGTAAGTACATCGCATCGATTGTAGATTTGAGTAAGGGAGAGGTGAGGATTATAGAAAAGTGTGCAGACAAAGGGATGGGTGAAGACTGGAGAAGGAGAAGGAAGAGGAACAGAGAGATTAAAGGAGTTGAAAGGATGGGAGATGGAAAGGGAAGAGAATGTGAAAGATATGCAAGGAGGAAGACTAAAATGGAGGAAGACGAGACGAGAGAGAGAGAGAGAGAGAGAGAGAGAGAGAGAGAGAGAGAGAGAGAGAGAGAGAGAGAGAGAGAGAGAGAGAGAGAGAGAGAGAGAGAGAGAGAGAGAGAGAGAGAGCGGAAAATATTGAGAAAAGAAGGAACGGGCAGTGAAACAAAAGAGAACACAAGAGAATAAACGATAACAAAAAAGAAGGGAGAGAAAGAAAGATGGAAGAGGGAGAAAAGTGGAGTAGTGAAAAGGAGGAGGAGGAGGAGGAGGAGGAGGAGGAGGAGGAGGAGGAGGAGGAGGAGGAGGAGGAGGAGGAGGAGGAGAAAAACACAAACCACACAATGCAATACGACTCCACTGTTAAAAAAAAAAAAAAAAAGAAAAAAAGGAAAAAGGAAAAAGGAAAAATAACAGACAAGAAAAGGAAAAAACGCACTATTTTTTTTTTTTTTTTGTATTTTCCCGGAATGATGCAAGAAGTGTGCAAGGATGAGGGAGGAGTGAAAAAAAAAGTGAAAAAAAGACTGCGATGTTTTCAAATTGAGAGAGTGAGCGTCTCGTGTGAGGTGGTGGTGGTGGTGGTGGTGGTGGAGAAGAGAAGAGGGAGAGGAGGGGCGTTGTGTGGGTGGTGCATAGAGGGAGGCTGCATAATGAGGACGGGAGGGGAATGGGAAGTTTTTATGAAGCAGGAGGAGGAGGAGGAGGAGGAGGAGGAGGAGGAGCAGGAGGAGGAGGAGGAGGAGGAGGAGGAGGAGGAGGAGGAGGGGTGATTTTTACGAGATAAAGGAAAAAAAAAAGTGAAAAACAGCGAAAGGAGATATGGAAGGCAAGAAGAAGAAGAAGAAGAAGAAGAAGAAGAAGAAGAAGAAGAAGAAGAAGAAGAAGAAGAAGAAGAAGAAGAAGAAGAAGAAGAAAAAGAAGAAAAAACGTCATTAATACGTGAGAGAGAGAGAGAGAGAGAGAGAGAGAGAGAGAGAGAGAGAGAGAGAGAGAGAGAGAGAGAGAGAAAAGATGAGGAGGAGGAGGAAGATGTCGGGGAGTTAGTGAGCGGGAGAAAAGGCACGGAGAGAAGAGTGGAGGAGGAGGAGGAGGAGGAGGAGGAGGAGGGAAGCTGAGGGAGGTAAAAATCTGCTAACCGAGCCAACGATGAACTGTGTGTGTGTGTGTGTGTGTGTGTGTGTGTGTGTGTGTGTGTGTGTGTGTGTATCTGCATTGCGGGATGAGATCGGCAGTTGTAGGGTGTCCACTGATGGTGTCTGGCTGAGAGAGAGAGAGAGAGAGAGAGAGAGAGAGAGAGAGAGAGAGAGAGAGAGAGAGAGAGAGAGAGAGAGAGAGAGAGAGAGAGAGAGAGAGAGAGACCTGACTTTCCATAATGCTTTACCTTCACAACATTTTTACCTTCTCCTCTTCCTTTCCCTTCATCTCTTCCTCCATCTCTTCCTCTTCCTCCTCCTCCTCTACTTCAGTCTTCCTCCAACTCCCCATGACCACTACTTTCCAACTCTCTCTCTCTCTCTCTCTCTCTCTCTCTCTCTCTCTCTCTCTCTCTCTCTCTCTCTCTCTCTCTCTCTCTCTCGGAAGGCAACAAACTAAGACTGCATCCTTCAGACTTTGAAAGGAGGGAAGCAACAAAGAGGATGAAGAGGAGGAAGGCAGGAAGAGGAAGAGATAAAGTTAAAAATGAAAAGAAGAGTTGGAAAATGGAGTAGGTATACGAGAGAGAGAGAGAGAGAGAGAGAGAGAGAGAGAGAGAGAGAGAGAGAGAGAGAGAGAGAGAGAGAGAGAGAGAGAGAGAGAGAGAGAGAGAGAGAGAGAGAGAGAGAGAGAGAGAGAGAGAGAGAGAGAGAGAGAGAGAGAGAGAGAGAGAGAGAGAGAGAGAGAGAGAGAGAGAGAGATACTGAAGAAGGGCTGAAGGAGGAAGGAGGCTACAGGGAAAAAAAAGTTAAGGGGAAGCTTTACGGAGTCTATGGGACGTGGAGAAGAACTTAAAGAGGCTGTAGGAGAAAAGTGTAGGCCTAAAAGTAAACAGATCCAGCGGGTAGCCTATCTGCCTATGCCTACTGGCCTGCGAGGGGGGAGGGACGAGAATTCACAGGGAGGAATGCTGAGGTGGGAAGTCAGGGGGATGTAAGGAAGGGGAGTGGGGGCGGGGGGTTGGGGAGAGATAGTAAGAGGAGGTGATTGTAACAGGCATGCTTGAGAAGGAACGGGAGGCGGGGAGAGGAGGGAGAGATCAGAGGGAAAGGGTAAGGAGGGATGAAACGGAGGAGGGAGAGGGAGGGAGAGGGTAGGAAGGGAGGGATGGAAATGGGAGAGTGACGAGAGAAAGACAGGAGGGTGAGATAAGTGCTTGGAGATCAGGAGTCAGAACGAAGGAAGGAGAGAAGAAAAGAAAAAAGGAAGAGAAAAGAAGAGACGGGAAGGGAAGAGATGAGGAGGGAAGGATGAAAATGAAAGGAAAGGGATGGGATGAAGAGAGGAAAGCGAGAGAAGGAAGGGAAAATA